>NC_069503.1:1097116789-1097716789 GCF_027579735.1 Bombina bombina | reverse complement strand
TATATGTCCTTTATAAAAAATAATGCCCAGTGAGCTGGTAGTTATACCCTTTGTGGCTGTGCTAGAAACCTAAAATTCTGCCTTATGTGTCAAGGTGAAAAACTATAGTGGGGAGTATGGGACAGAGTTAAAGTTTACAGCTAATGTGACTGTGAAAAACTCTATGGTTAACCATGTGTGAACATGTTTACACTTTAAATAAACATAATAGACAGGGTTTAGTGGGTAGTGGTTAAACCCCTTATTCAGGATATGAATAGTAATATTTAGGTGCAACTGAACATAAAAATTCTGGAGTTGTCAAAGGTAACCCATCCTTTCTTAGGCAAATATGAGAGAGGACAACAGTAGATATAGGTAGCTCCTGTGAACCATGCTATGTAGATGAAGCTTAGGGGAATAGTTATATAAATCTAAGACAGATATAGGTCGCAAAAAGGCAAAAATATGATAACTTAACTGAGGGAGGAAATAGATTATACCGCTGTAACATGTGCCATGAACAACAAGTAAACATTTAACATCTTTAGGTAGTGCAGGACACTAACACCGTGTTTAAATAGCAATAAACTTCTCAACTGGGGGTCATGAGAGAAACAAACACTATAAATATGCAGGATAGAATATCCCTCTAGCCAACACCAATTAAAGGCAGATCAGCGTAGGGAGAAACAAGTGACATGATCTGGGCTTGAGAGGGACCTATCATGGGTGTTGTACCCGCAGTGTCCTGTACCGGGAGACAGGCCAGCAGCACTCCGCTGCAAAGGGGGATCTCCATAGGGCTCCGTGAGCTGTCACACTTATAGCTCCCCTTCTGTGAGTGAGAGGCGACCTCTGAGGCAATATGTGGGAGCAGGGCTTGTCCGGTCTCTGGAGCTGTGGTCCCGGCAGCTGGGAAAGGATCTAAGGTCCCTCTGCGAGCGCTATGATCCGCGAGATCAGCTGTGTCTTCTATCCTCACAGGACTATTCTCTACACTGAAGCAGGAGTCCGGTCTCCCCACCAGGGCTAAGCGCTGCAGAGACAAAGTGACTCCCGATGAGGTGTGTTGGTGAGAGACCGTTAGGAAGTGGCCAAAGTCACTTGTAGCTCCAGGCTTTAGTAATGGAGATAAGAAGGAGGTGGCTGGGATATGATCCATGTGCTGTAAGCCTCTCAAGCTGGGACCGAACTCCTCTTCTATAGGATGCTGCTCAGGATTAAGTTCTCTACAGAGTGAGAGGAAGTGGTAGTCCATTTTAGCCCCTAATTGTTGCAGAAGTTGTAACATCGCCGCCATTTTAGATAGGGATCCGGTCTAAGTTGATTCAGTAAATCTCTCAATCGCTGTCCCCAAGAGTTCGTTATCTTATGTTTTGTTACTGTGCCAAGCATCAGGAGTGCTCACTGGTCAGGCCACAGTCAAATATGAGCTGCAGTGGTGTTGGACATTACATGCAATGTTATGTAGAGCCGCGTGGTTATCTCTGCGCATAGAGATAGAGTCTTCTCAAAATCTTTATATCGCCATCTGTCCCACAGCTCAGTGGGCACTGCTCCCCTCTTCAGAGCACTAGCTTAGTGTTCCTTGGTGTTAATATATAGGGATATAGGGATAAAAGCTGCAGAATAGTATATAAGACCGGGAGCTACATAAAAAAATGTCCTGCTCCCTTGATGGCTAGCTCCGCCCCAACTTAAAGGATTTTAACGTCACTAAAAGATCATCACGGATTTATTTTTAACAGAATGTCACATTCTGGACATAACATTTATAGCTATTCCAGCATTTTTAGCACATCCAGCACCATTTTTTGTTCTTATTTTTTCATCATACAGGTGAATCTCAAAAAAAAAAAATTGAATACCGTGCAAAAGTTAATTGATTTCACTAATGCAACTTAAATGGTGAAACTAATATATGAGATAGACTCATTACATGCAAAGCAAGATAGTTCAAGCCGTGATTTGTCATAATTGTGATGATTATGGCTTACAGCTCATGAAAACCCCAAATCCACAATCTCAGAAAATTAGAATATTACATGCAATCAATAAAACAAGGATTGTACATAGAACAATATCGGACCTCTGAAAAGTATCAGCATGCATACTGTATGTACTCAGTACTTGATTTAGGCCCCTTTTGCAGCAATTACTGCCTCAATGCAGCGTGGCATGGAAGCTATCAGCCTGTAGCACTGCTGAGGTGTTATGGAAGACCAGGATTCTTCAATAGCGGCCTTCAGCTCTTCTGCATTGTTCGGTCTTGGCAATGCCTCATAGATTCTCTATGGGGTTCAGATCAGGCGAGTTTGCTGGCCAATCAAGCACAGTAATCCCACGGTCATTAAACCAGGTTTTGGTGCTTTTGGCAGTGTGGGCAGGTGCCAAGTCCTGCTGGAAAATGAAGTCAGCATCCCCATAGAGCTTGTCTGCGGAAGGAAGCATGAAGTGCTCCAAAATCTCCTGCTAGATGGCTGCATTGACCCTGGACTTAATAAAGCACAGTAGACCAACACCAGCAGATGACATGGCTCCCAAAATAAACACAGACTGTGGAAACTTCACACTGGACTTCAAGCATCTTGCAGTGTGTGCCTCTCCATTCTTCCTCCATACTCTGGGTCTTTGGTTTCCAAATGAGATGCAAAATTTGCTCTCATCAGAAAAGAGTACTTTGGAGCAGGTCTGTTTTTCTTTAGCCCAGGTAAGACGCTTCTGACGTTTGTTGTTCAAATCAGCCAATCGGATTGAACTTGATTCTGATTGGCTGATTCCATCAGCCAATCAGAATTTTCCTACCTTAATTCCGATTGGCTGATAGAATCCTATCAGCCAATCGGAATTTGAGGGACGCCATCTTGGATGACGTCCCTTAAAGGAACCGTCATTCTTCGGGAAGTCGTCGGAAGAAGAAGATGTGTCCGCGGTGGAGGTCTTCAAGATGGAGCCGGTCATCATTGGATGAAGATAGAAGATGCCGCTTGGAAGAAGATGGTTGACGGTCCGGATCTACTCTTCTTCCCAGGTAGGATGAAGACTTTGGAGCCTCTTCTGGACTTCTTCAGCCGTCGCTTGATAGAAGACTTCAGCCGGATGATGGATGTCTAGCCCCCGCTTGGGCTTGGATGAAGATTTCGGAGCCTGGAACGATCGGTGATACCTGGCATGGTGAAGACAAGGTAGGAAGATCTTCAGGGGCTTAGTGTTAGGTTTATTTAAGGGGGGTTTGGGTTAGATTAGGGGTATGTGGGTGGTGGGTTGTAATGTTGGGGGGGGTATTGTATGTTTTTTTTACAGGCAAAAGAGCTGAATTCTTTGGGGCATGCCCCGCAAAGGGCCCTTTTAAGGCTGGTAAGGTAAAAGAGCTTTGAACTTTTGTAATTTAGAATAGGGTAGGGCATTTTTTTATTTTGGGGGTCTTTGTTGTTTTATTAGGGGGCTTAGAGTAGGTGTAATTAGTTTAAAATTGTTGTAATTTTTTTCTAATGTTTGTAAATAATTTTTTTATTTTTTGTAACTTAGTTCTTTTTTATTTTTTGTACTTTAGTTAGTTTATTTAATTGTATTTATTTGTAGGAATGCATTTTATTGCATTTTATTGTAATTTATTGCATTTCATTGTATTTTTGTATTTTTAATGTTTAATAAGAACATGGATCCATGTTTCTTATCTGAAGACTTGTATAATAAACTTGATTAAATGTATTAATTTTATGTATTGATAATCCAAATATTTTATATTTATAATTGTATACAATTCACCAGACCCAGCCTCCGTCAGGTAGGCACTTTGGCATTTTTCCCCATATCTAGCTAGGTGTCAACTATCCAAAGCCTAAGGCCCCCCCCCCCCCACAGCAGGCACAAGGTGTATATCACTGACTAACCCTAAGATAACCCAAAGTCTAACCCTAACACCCCCTAACTTAAATTTAATTAAAATATATCTAAATAAACCTTACAATTATTACCTAAATAATTCCTATTTTAAACTAAGTACATACTTACCTATAAAATAAAACCTAAGGCCTAGATTTAGAGTTTGGCTTTAGCCGTGAAAACCAGCGTTAGAGGCTCCTAACGCTGGTTTTAGGCTACCTCCGGTATTTGGAGTCACTCAAAAAAGGGTCTAACGCTCACTTTTCAGCTGCGACTTTTCCATACCGCAGATCCCCTTACGTAAATTGTGTATCCTATCTTTTCAATGGGATTTTTCTAACTCCGGTATTGAGAGTCGTGGCTGAAGTGAGCGTTAGACATCTAATGACAAAACTCCAGCCGCAGGAAAAAAGTCAGTAGTTAAGAGCTTTCTGGGCTAACGTCGGTTCATAAAGCTCTTAACTACTGTACTTTAAAGTACACTAACACCCATAAACTACCTATGTACCCCTAAACCTAGGTCCCCCCACATCGCCGCCACTCGATTAAATTTTTTTAACCCCTAATCTGCTGACCGCCACCTACGTTATCCTTATGTACCACTAATCTGATGCCCCTAACACCGCCGACCCCTATATTATATTTATTAACCCCTAATCTGCCCCCCACAACGTCGCCGCCAGCTACCTACACTTATTAACCCCTAATCTGCCGTCCGCACGCCGCCGACAGCTACATTATCCCTATGTACCCCTAATCTGCTGCCCTAACATCGCCGACCCCTATATTATATTTCTTAACCCCTAACCTGCCCCCACAACGTCGCCGCCACTTACCTACAATAATTAACCCCTAATCTGCCGACCGCAAAGAGCCACCAGCTACATTATAGCTATGTACCCCTAATCTGCTGCCCCTAACACCGCCGACCCCTATATTATATTTATTAACCTCTAACCTGCCCTCCCTAACTTTGCCAACACCTAACTTCAATAATTAACCCCTAATCTGCCAACCAAATCTCGCCGCTATTCTAATAAATGTATTAACCCCTAAAGCTAAGTCTAACCCTAACACTAACACCCCCTAAGTTAAATATAATTTTAATCTAACAAAATTAATTCACTCTTATTAAATAAATTATTCCTATTTAAAGCTAAATACTTACCTGTAAAATAAATCCTAATATAGCTACAATATAAATTATAATCATATTGTAGCTATTTTAGGATTAATATTTATTTTACAGGTAACTTTGTATGTATTTTAACCAGGTACAATAGCTATTAAATAGTTAAGAACTATTTAATAGCTAAAATAGTTAAAATAATTACAAATTTACCTGTAAAATAAATCCTAACCTAAGTTACAATTAAACCTAACACTACACTAGCAATAGATTAATTAAATAAACTACCTACAATTATCTACAATTAAACCTAACACTACACTATCAATAAATAAATTAAATACAGGTATACCCCGCTCATACAGCGGGTTAGGGACCAGAGCCCCGCTGTAAAGTGAAAACCGCCTTAAAGTGAAACAAGGCAGTTTGAGCTTTCTTTTCACTTGCCAGTGTGTTTAAAGACTTGAAAACAAGTTTGAACTAACAAATATTAGGTGTGCAATAGTGCTACGTTTAGTTTACTACTAGCACAGCACAGTATTCAATAAGTTTTAAATACTGTACCTGCAAAAATAGTGACAATTACTGTAGTAAAATTTGCCAGACTATAGCACTGAGACACAGATTGCACTGTAATGCTGTAAACAGAGTGAACTAAGCATAACAAAATGGTGCCAGTCACTTTTCTCACAATCTCACGATGATTACAGCACTTTTTCAAAATTCTTCGAGGTTGAACTTTAGCCCCACAAAGCGCTGTATTAGCGAAGCGCTGTAAAGTGAAGCGATGTAAAGTGAGGTATACCTGTACAATACCTACAAATAACTACAATGAAATAAACTAACTAAAGTACACAAAATAAAAAAGAACTAAGTTACAAAAAATAAAAAAATATTTACAAACATAAGAAAAATATTACAACAATTTTAAACTAATTACACCTACTCTAAGCCCCCTAATAAAATAACAAAGACCCCCAAAATAAAAAAATGTCCTACCCTATTCTAAATTACTAAAGTTCAAAGCTCTTTTACCTTACCAGCCCTAAACAGGGCCCTTTGCGGGGCATGCCCCAAGAAGTTCAGCTCTTATACCTGTAAAAAAAAACATACAATACCCCCCCCACATTACAACCCACCACCCACATACCCCTAATCTAACCCAAACCCCCCTTAAATAAACCTAACACTAAGCCCCTGAAGATCATCCTACCTTGTCTTCACCATACCAGGTTCACCGATCCGTCCTGGCTCCAAAATCTTCATCCAACCCAAGCGGGGGCTGGCGATCCATCTTCCGGCAGCTGAAGAGGTCCAGAAGAGGCTCCAAAGTCTTCATCCTATCCGGGAAGAAGAGTAGATCTGGACCGGCAACCATCATCTTCCAAGCGGCATCTTCTATCTTCATCCGATGAGGATCGGCTCCATCCTGAAGACCTCCACCGCGGACCCATCTTCATCCGGCGACGTCCAACTGAAGAATGACGGTTCCTTTAAGGGACGTCATCCAAGATGGCGTCCCTCGAATTCCGATTGGCTGATAGGATTCTATCAGCCAATCGGAATTAAGGAAGGAATATTCTGATTGGCTGATCCAAGATCAATCCGATTGGCTGATCCAATCAGCCAATCAGATTGAGTTCGCATTCTATTGGCTGATCGGAACAGCCAATAGAATGCGAGCTCAATCTGATTGGCTGATTGGATCAGCCAATCGGATTGAACTTGATTCTGATTGGCTGATTCCATCAGCCAATCAGAATATTCCTACCTTAATTCCGATTGGCTGATAGAATCCTATCAGCCAATCTGAATTTGAGGGACACCATCTTGGATGACGTCATTTAAAGGAACCGTCATTCGGCTAGTAGGCGTCGGGAGAAGAGGATGTTCCGCGTCGGATGGAAGATGATGGCTCCTGAAGAAAGAAGATTGAAGATGCCGTTGATAGAAGACTTCATCCGGATCATGGACCTCTTCAGCACCCGCTTGGATGAAGACTTCATCCGGATCATGGACCTCTTCAGCTCCCGCTTGGATGATGACTTCAGCCGGATCATGGACCTCTTCAGCCCCCCGCTTGGGCTTGGATCAGGACATCGGAGGAGCTCTTCTGGATCAATCGGTGAACCTGGTATGGTGAAGATAAGGTACGAAGGTCTTCAGGGGCTTAGTGTTAGGTTTATTTAAGGGGGGTTTGGGTTAGATTAGGGGTATGTGGGTGGTGGGTGGTAATGTTGGGGGGGGGTATTGTATGTGGGGTTTTTTACAGGCAAAAGAGCTGAACTTCTTGGGGCATGCCCCGCAAAGGGCCCTGTTCAGGGCTGGTAAGGTAAAAGAGCTTTGAACTTTAGTAATTTAGAATAGGGTAGGGCATTTTTTATTTTGGGGGGCTTTGTTATTTTATTAGGGGGCTTAGAGTAGGTATAATTAGTTTAAAATTGTTGTAAGATTTTCCTTATGTTTGTAAATATTTTTTTATTTTTTGTAACTTAGTTCTTTTTTATTTTTTGTACTTTAGTTAGTTTAATTCATTGTAGTTATTTGTAGGTATTGTATTTAATTAATGTATAGATAGTGTAGTGTTAGGTTTAATTGTAGGTAATTGTAGATATTTTATTTAATTAATGTAATGATAGTGTAGTGTTAGGTTTAATTGTAACTTAGGTTAGGATTTATTTTACAGGTAATTTTGTTATTATTTTAACTAGGTAACTATTAAATAGTTATTAACTATTTAATAGCTATTGTACCTGGTTAAAATAATTACAAAGTTACCTGTAAAATAAATATTAATCCTAAAATAGCTATAATATAATTATAATTTATAGTGTAGCTATATTAGGATTTATTTTACAGGTAAGTATTTAGCTTTAAATAGGAATAATATATTTAATAAGAGATAATTAATTTCGTTAGATGTAAATTATATTTAATTTAGAGGGGTGTTAGTGTTAGGGTTAGACTTAGCTTTAGGGGTTAATACATTTATTAGAATAGCGGTGAGCTCAAGTCGGCAGATTAGGGGTTAATAATTGAAGTTAGGTGTTGGCGATGTTAGGGAGGGCAGATTAGGGGTTAATACTATTTATTATAGGGTTAGTGAGGCGGATTAGGGGTTAATAACTTTATTATAGTAGCGCTCAGGTCCGGTCGGCAGATTAGGGGTTAATAAGTGTAGGCAGGTGGAGGCGACGTTGAGGGGGGCATATTAGGGGTTAATAAATATAATATAGGGGTCGGCGGTGTTAGGGGCAGCAGATTAGGGGTACATAGGGATAATGTAAGTTGCGGCGGTTTACGGAGCGGCAGATTAGGGGTTAATAATAATATACAGGGATCAGCGATAGCGGGGGCGGCAGATTAGGGGTTAATAAGTGTAAGGCTAGGGGTTTTTAGACTCGGGGTACATGTTAGAGTGTTAGGTGCAGACGTAGGAAGTGTTTCCGCATAGCAAACAATGGGGCTGCGTTAGGAGCTGAACGCTGCTTTTTTGCAGGTGTTAGGTTTTTTTCAGCTCAAACAGCTCCATTGTTTCCTATGGGGGAATCGTGCACGAGCACGTTTTTGAGGCTGGCCGCGTCCGTAAGCAACTATGGTATCCAGAGTTGAAGCTGCGTTAAATATGCTCTACGCTCCTTTTTTGGAGCCTAACGCAGCCTTTATGTGGACTCTCAATTATGGTGCGGCCAGAAAAAAGCCGGCGTTAGCTTTTCGGGTCGTTACCGACAAAACTCTAAACCTAGCCGTAAGCTAGCTACAATATAACTAATAGTTATATTGTGGCTATCTTGGGTTTTATTTTTATTTCACAGGTAAGATTGTATTTATTTTAACCCGGTAGTTAACTGTTAATTAACTATTTACTAGCTACCTAGTTAAAATAAATACGTTACCTGTAAAATAAAACCTAACCTGCCTTACACTAAAACCTAACATTACAATAAAATAAAATAAATTAAATTAATAAAATACAATTATCTAAATTACAAAACAAATAAACACTAAATTACACAAAATAAAAAACGAAATTATAAAAAATAAAAATGAATTACTCCTAATCTAATAGCCCTATCAAAATAAAAAAGCCCCCCCCCCAAAAAAAAAAAATAGCCTACACTAAACTGCCAATGGCCCTTAAAAGGGCCTTTTGTGGGGCATTGCCACAAAGAAATCAGCTCTTTTACCTGTTAAAAAAAATACAAACACCCCCAACAGTAAAACCCACCACCCACACAACCAAACCCTCAAATAAAATTCTATCTAAAAAAACCTAAGCTAACCATTTCCCTGAAAAGGGCATTTGGATGGGCATTGCCCTTAAAAGGGCATTTAGCTCTTTTATGGTGATCAAACCCTAAGCTAAAAATAAAACCCACCCAATAAACCCTTAAAAAAACCTAACACTAACCCCTGACGATCCACTTACAGTTTTCGAAGGCCATCCATCCTCATCCAGGCAGCAAAAGTCTTCATCCAATCAGGCAGAAGTCCTCATCGAAGCCAGTAGAAGTCTTCATCCAGACAGCATCTTGTATCTTCATCCGGCACGGAGCGAGTCCATCTTCAAGACATCCGGCGCAGAGCATCCTTTTCTTCCGATCGTTGCTGGAAAATTAAGTTCACTTTAAGTGCCATCATCCAAAATGGCGTACCTTACATTCCGATTGGCTGATAGAATTCTATCAGCCAATAGGAATTAAAGGGGAAAAAATCCTATTGGCTGTTGCAATCAGCCAATAGGATTGAGCTTTCATCCTATTGGCTGATCCAATCAGCCAACAGGATTGAGCTCGCATTCTATTGGCTGATTGTAATATCTTGGATGACATCATTTAAAGTGAACTTTATTTTCCAGCGACGATCGGAAGAAGAGGATGCTCCGTGCCGAATGTCTCAAAGATGGACCTGCTCCGCAACGGAGGGATGAAAATAGAAGATGCCGTCTGGATGAAGAATTCTGCGTGCTTGGATGAAGACTTCTGCTGGCTTCGATGAGGACTTATGCCCACTTGAATGAAGACTTGTGCCGCCTGGATGAGGATGGATGTCCGGTCTTCGAAAACTGTAAGTGGATCGTCGAGGATTAGTGTTAGGTTTTTTAAGGGTTTATTAGGTGGGTTTTATTTTTAGCTTAGGGTTTGGGCAGCCTAAAAGAGCTAAATGCCCTTTTAAGGGCAATGCCCATCCAAATGCCCTTTTCAGGGCAATGGTTAGCTTAGGTTTATTTAGATAGAATTTTATTTGGGGGGTTTGGTTGTGTGGGTGGTGGGTTTTACTGTTGGGGGGTGTTTATATTTTTTTTAACAGGTAAAAGAGCTGATTTCTTTGGGGCAATGCCCCACAAAAGGTCCTTTTAAGGGTCATTGGCAGTTTAGTTTAGGCTAGGTTTTTTTTATTTTTGATAATTTTCGTTTTTTATTTTGTGTAATTTAGTGGGGGGGTTGCAATTTAGATAATTGTATTTTATTAATTTAATTTATTTTATTTTATTTTATTGTAAATGTTAGGTTTTAGTGTAAGGTAGGTTAGGTTTTATTTTACAGGTAACTTTGTATTTATTTTAACTAGGTAGTTAGTAAAAAGTTAATAACTATTTACTAACTCGTCTAACTAGTTAAAATAAAAACAAAACAAACTTACCTGTGAAATAAAAATAAAACCTTAGGTAGCTACAATGTAACTATTAGTTATATTGTAGCTAGCTTAGGTTTTATTTTACAGGTAAGTATGTATTTAGTTTTAAATAGGAATTATTTAGGTAATTTAGATTTAGTGAAACAAGAAGAGGGCAACTCATTGTGCAGTATAACCTTTGTATTCAGGTAAATATAGTTGTAGAGAGAGGCTTACCAGAACAAGAGGCACTGTTCTGTGACCAGTGCTGTCGGGCGGACTAGCACTTGCAGTGGCTAGCACACTGAATCCCAGATCTCCTTCACAGGAACAGGCTATGTCCGGTACAGTGTCTCAAAGTGAAAACTGGATAGGCGGACTCACACTAGCGACGGCTAGCACACCTGAAACTGTATCTCTTATTGGATCTCATGAAACCTCGCTTATTGGGTCTCTTAAAATCTCGTTGGTATACCGAGTGGAGATTAGACTCACCTTTGATGATAATATTTGTTTAAACATATAAAAATATGTAAGGTGGAATTGTAGTAATGGGGTTTGTTCGGGCATAAAAAATTGTATAAAGTAAAGACTGTAATGGATCTCGTGAGAAATACTATACAGAAATTAGTATGATCTCATATAGTCTCTTTCATATTTGACGTCGGACCTAACTATGGTACCAATGTTAGTTTGGATATTTAGATATGTGCAAGATGGTAGTGTATTGTAGGTCCAATTAATCTGCTATCTAGCCTTCTATAAATCCTATTATAAAACATAAGATATAACTATAATGGTATCATGATAACTAATAAACTACTTTATGCTCACAAATCGGGTTAGTCAATAGAGATGTTTCTGTAATATGAGGCAACCAACATCTATCTAAAATATGCACACAAGGTTGAAAAATGATGGAATGTTGTTCAAAAATGGTATATTGATCTAGTGTACTGAAAGGGAAGAAATTGTGTCTGAAAATATAATATAGTCAGTACTAACAGATTCTTGTCAAAAAAAATTATTTAATTCATCATATTTAACTCAACCTATGTGTGTGTCTGTAATGATGGTAAAAATCAATGGGTTTGTAATGATCATGACAAATTTAGTTAAAAGCTGCTAAATAAAGATTCACATTGAGACCTGATGGATAAAGTGTCTTTAATTTGTATATCCAAAAGGTTTTGCATTGTCTGAGTTTAGTTAATCTATTGTAGTCTGAAGATGTGGGGATGAAATCTATGGGATAAAACCTGTATATTTCTGAATCTCAATTTTCAGATATGTTATACATTCATAGCGTTATATGTATAAAGTAAAATTATCCAGTGTGTATCACTCTGTTTAGAGCTCCACATATGCGGTAACACACAGTTTCCTACTTGCACTTTTCCCTTTGAAAATATCACTCTCATTAGAGCCCCACAATCGCGGGTTCACATATACAGGGTGAAAGCAGAAATTGAAGTAATATCAGTCCCAAGTTCATTAATAGATAAATAGGTACTAGAGGCTTACCCTTTCCTTAGCTCATCTCCGGGAATACGGACTGTACCGCAATGAAATCCCCCTCTGTTGGTACGAATTTTGTGAGCTCCTCTGTAGTGGCGTGTATCGCCAGACTCCTCAATGAAGTGGGCAGCCTCGTTCCCAAAAGCCGGTATACGTCATCCAGCACAGCTGAGCCTGTAAGAACGCGGGGATCCTCCACACCCCCAAGAACAAGGCAAATACAATACAGACTTCCACAAATATGATAGCGTTCTTGCAGAAATAATGAGCAGGGAGAGAAGAGGTATATGGTATAAAACTTCGGTTTATTTCTTCATTTTAAAAGCGTATTATAGAGCACAGCGGATCAAGGATTACAGCTGACGCGTTTCCCACCTCTACGGCAGTTCATCAGAGCTGTTATGCAAGTATACTATGCAGCTGTTATATTGTCATGGGGGAGTGTGGGTGTGACCAATCACAATACTTTCTTGTTCCACACCTCAGTTTAACTCTACACATACCCCGGGTGCCAAAATATTTTCATCTCTTGTTAAAGCACTATCATGAATACATACTAGCTGCATGTTCACTCGCTAAAAACAAAAATAAAAATATTACCAGTTATATCAAATCTTGGAATTGGGAAAGATTTTTTGCAAGTTACTAAACGTTTGTCAACGTGTATTAATTTTACACACCTATTTCACAAATATGTGGTAGGGCTAATATGTAATAAATCACACTATTTTAACATACAATGTCAAGTGTACTGTGTATAAGTCAAATGCAAATATTCTATTAACATTGTTATGTTCAAGTGCTGGATTACACTTAGATCTCTATCACAAATGTGTACATGCTAACTTCAGTTTCAATTACTATGTATTTGTTTAAAACTTATGGTTATTACGTATAATGAATGATGTTTAATAATGGAACTTCGAATCTGTTGTCTGGTATTTGGTGATATATTTAAATTTTCACTAAATTTAACTGACATAGGGATTTTAATTCAAATTTTAATTCTATTTTATGGATGATACACTAGTTATTGATATTATGATATACTAAATTTTAATCTCTATCAATGAACAATTTGACGTCACTAATTTTGTTTATACCTTTTGGAAAACCTGTTTTTAAAGTATGAATCCAATAAATTTCTTTTTTGCTTAAAGCATGATATCTATCCCCTCCTCTGGGTCCTAGGGAAACATATTCTATTCCTTGGAAGCTGAAATATTTCAAATCACTGTTATGTAGTGCAAAATGTTTCGCCACCGGTGTTTTAGGAATCTCAGCCTCTATAGAAAGAATATGTTCCCTGATCCTGTCTTTTAATAATCTAGAGGTAAGACCTACATATTGTAATTTGCAAAATTGACAGGTAATAAGATATATTATATAAGTGGAATTGCAGTCTATTCTATTCCTAATCTTATATACGTTGCCTGTATTAGTTGAGGTGAAAGTATCCCCTTTTATTGCAAATTCACAACATTTACAAGGTCTACCTCCACACTTGTAAAAACCAATTCTTTTGGAAAGCCAATTCTTTTTTTTCTCATATCCAATTTCTTGGCTTTTTGAGCTAAAATTTTTCATTATTTTTTCTCCTATTGTTTCAGAACGTTTTGATACAAATTTACACATTGTGGAGATAGATTGTAAATCTTTGTCATTCTCTAATATTGGCAATCTCTTCTTTGCAATGCCACATATATCATTATACTGTTTACTATAACTAGTAATGAAATTTATACCCATATTTGTTGTGTTTTTTATGTTCTTACTGGGATTATCCTTTAATAAGTTTTCTCTATTGAAATGTGAGACTTGTTCAGATATTTGTCTGAGTTTAGTTTCTTCATACCCTCTATTTATCAGTCTTACTGTTAGATCATTTGCATGTTTCCAATAGTTATCTATGTCTGTACAATTGCGTCTTAATCTGATATATTGTCCCTTGGGTATCCCTCTCTTTAAATGGGATGGATGTAATGAGTCTGCTCTCAAGATGGTATTACCTGTTATTTCTTTTCTGTGTACTTCTGTACACAAACCACTGCCCAAGTGATATATTGAAACATCTAAATATGATATTTGATTTTCTGAGACTTCATATGTAAATCTAAGATTGCCTTCATTATTATTTAGAAAGTGTAAGAATTTCTCTAATTGTTGGTTTGAGCCATCCCAGATTATCAGGATATCATCAATGAATCTAGTGTACATTTTGATGTTACCTCTAAATTCATTGTCCTGATTGAATATAGTCTCCATTTCAAAGTTTGCTAGATAGAGATTCGCATACGATGGGGCGAATTTCGCCCCCATCGCAGTACCCCTTAATTGTAGAAAAAATTCTCCATTAAAAATGAAGAAGTTGTGATCTAGTAAAAATGAGATTGCTTCCACAATATAAGTAATCAAATCAATGTTGTAATCAGAGTACTTCTCTAACATCGTTCTTAATGCAATAATCCCCAATTCGTGTGGTATACACGAATACAGGGAAATCACATCAATGGTTACAAATTTATAACCTTTTTCCCAAGTACAATTACTCAGCTGTCTTAAGAGATGCTTAGTATCCCTCAAGAAACCAGGAAGTGACTGTACCACTGGTTGTAATTGTGCATCCACCCATTGTCCCAGTCTTTCACCCAGGGAGCCAATAGCAGAAATAATTGGCCTCCCTGGGGGGTTGACTATGGATTTGTGTATCTTGGGCAGAATCTTAAATACTGGGACCCTGGGTGATTCCACATAAATGAATTCTCCTGTTTTCACACTAAGTATTGAATTCAATACCTACATCTAATAGATGTCCTAACTCTTTTTGGAATTTATCAGTTGGATTAAATGTTAATTTTTTATATGTTTGAGTATCTTCCAGTTGTCTGTATACTTCTGTTAAATATTGTTTTCTATTCAGTACTACTATCGATCCCCCTTTGTCTGAATTGACAACCACCAAATCTGAGTTATCTTTTAATGTGTTAAGTGCATCCCTTTCTTTTTTTGTCAAGTTATTATATTTATGTGTCCCTTTCTGATTCTTTCTATTGACTTCTTCAGCCAATGCCATTAGATCCTGTTCTAATATTGAGTGAAATGTTTCTATTGTTTCATTACGTGAATTTATTGGATAGAAATGGCTTTTTTTGCTTTCTTTCATACGTTGTTGCTTACCAACACCCACCGCCCTTGTGTTGCCATCATATGGATCACACAAAGCAACAATATCACATAATGTTTCAAAATCACAATTATCATTTACACTGGGCATATTGTTACAATTTTCATTGATATCATCTGGTGCATTATGATCTTTGAAATGCTTTTTGAGAGTTATTTTTCGAATGAACTTATTAATGTCCAATATAGTATTGAATAAATTGAAGTCCTTAGTGGGTGAGAATCCTAAACCTTTTGACAAGACACTCTCTTCATGATGATTTAGGGGTATTCCAGATAGATTGATTACTTTTAGTTCTTGTTTTTCTTTTTCCACTGTGTCCTGCGACTCGGGTAGCGGGGCATCTGTGTGGTATTGCCTTCTGGCGGTGCCTCTTTTATCCCTCCATTGGTTTTTTCGATCAATTTTTTGTTGCTTACCCCGTTTTTTGGTTTAGCCCCCTGATCCATCTGTGGTCTAATAGGTGTTGAAGTTGTAGGATTCATAGAGGTAGACATACTTGGTATTTCTGTGGTAGTTGTGGTTTCTACTGTTGAATCACTACTGCCTGTAGTATTCTCAAAACTTGAGAACGTTACCTTCTTTTGTTGTTTTTTATTATTTCCTTTGTTTTTGTTCTTTTTATGTCTGTGATCTCTTCTTTCCATACTCCAATTATATACTATTCCTAGATCATAGTCTCTACAATCTCTTTCGTATTTTTTATATTTGTTATCTGACAACTCCACACTCATTTTTTCAAGTGTCTCATCTAGTTGTTTTTGATATGATGGCAATCTCTCATCTTCAGTAAATTCCTCCAATTGTTTATCCATTAATTCTATTTCTTTCAGAATCCCATCTCTTTGTTCTTTCTTAAATTTTACTAGTTTTTCCATGAGTATTAGTGAGCAGTCAGACAATGATTCGTTCCAATCTATCATAAATTCAGGATACTCTTTATAGAAAGCTGGGAACTTTTTCAACCTTAGACCTCGCGGTACTTTTTTTTCTTCTAGGTAATGTTCCAAAAACTCAATGTCCCACCACAGTTTTAACTCTTTAATATGAATCTTTTCTTTGTGTGAAAAAAGTGTCCCCAATTCCAGATTAACTTGATCTTTTGCTGTGCCTTTAAATAGTTGCTGAAACCTCTCTCTCCTGCTTTTATTATCCATTTCAGCCATAAACTTATAAAGTCCTTGGATATATATCTTTAACACTGTGAATGTTCAACGGAGTAAAACAAATGCACAATTTTCAGATATGTTATACATTCATAGCGTTATATGTATAAAGTAAAATTATCCAGTGTGTATCACTCTGTTTAGAGCTCCACATATGCGGTAACACACAGTTTCCTACTTGCACTTTTCCCTTTGAAAATATCACTCTCATTAGAGCCCCACAATCTCGGGTTCACATATACAGGGTGAAAGCAGAAATTGAAGTAATATCAGTCCCAAGTTCATTAATAGATAAATAGGTACTAGAGGCTTACCCTTTCCTTAGCTCATCTCCGGGAGTACGGACTGTACCGCAATGAAATCCCCCTCTGTTGGTACGAATTTTGTGAGCTCCTCTGTAGTGGCGTGTATCGCCAGACTCCTCAATGAAGTGGGCAGCCTCGTTCCCAAAAGCCGGTATACGTCATCCAGCACAGCTGAGCCTGTAAGAACGCGGGGATCCTCCACACCCCCAAGAACAAGGCAAATACAATACAGACTTCCACAAATATGATAGCGTTCTTGCAGAAATAATGAGCAGGGAGAGAAGAGGTATATGGTATAAAACTTCGGTTTATTTCTTCATTTTAAAAGCGTATTATAGAGCACAGCGGATCAAGGATTACAGCTGACGCGTTTCCCGCCTCTACGGCAGTTCATCAGAGCTGTTATGCAAGTATACTATGCAACTGTTTTATTGTCATGGGGGAGTGTGGGTGTGACCAATCACAATACTTTCTTGTTCCACACCTCAGTTTAACTCTACACATACCCCGGGTGCCAAAATATTTTCATCTCTTGTTAAAGCACTATCATGAATACATACTAGCTGCATGTTCACTCGCTAAAAACAAAAATAAAAATATTACCAGTTATATCAAATCTTGGAATTGGGAAAGATTTTTTGCAAGTTACTAAACGTTTGTCAACGTGTATTAATTTTACACACCTATTTCACAAATATGTGGTAGGGCTAATATGTAATAAATCACACTATTTTAACATACAATGTCAAGTGTACTGTGTATAAGTCAAATGCAAATATTCTATTAACATTGTTATGTTCAAGTGCTGGATTACACTTAGATCTCTATCGCAAATGTGTACATGCTAACTTCAGTTTCAATTACTATGTATTTGTTTAAAACTTATGGTTATTACGTATAATGAATGATGTTTAATAATGGAACTTCGAATCTGTTGTCTGGTATTTGGTGATATATTTAAATTTTCACTAAATTTAACTGACATAGGGATTTTAATTCAAATTTTAATTCTATTTTATGGATGATACACTAGTTATTGATATTATGATATACTAAATTTTAATCTCTATCAATGAACAATTTGACGTCACTAATTTTGTTTATACCTTTTGGAAAACCTGTTTTTAAAGTATGAATCCAATAAATTTCTTTTTTGCTTAAAGCATGATATCTATCCCCTCCTCTGGGTCCTAGGGAAACATATTCTATTCCTTGGAAGCTGAAATATTTCAAATCACTGTTATGTAGTGCAAAATGTTTCGCCACCGGTGTTTTAGGAATCTCAGCCTCTATAGAAAGAATATGTTCCCTGATCCTGTCTTTTAATAATCTAGAGGTAAGACCTACATATTGTAATTTGCAAAATTGACAGGTAATAAGATATATTATATAAGTGGAATTGCAGTCTATTCTATTCCTAATCTTATATACGTTGCCTGTATTAGTTGAGGTGAAAGTATCCCCTTTTATTGCAAATTCACAACATTTACAAGGTCTACCTCCACACTTGTAAAAACCAATTCTTTTGGAAAGCCAATTCTTTTTTTTCTCATATCCAATTTCTTGGCTTTTTGAGCTAAAATTTTTCATTATTTTTTCTCCTATTGTTTCAGAACGTTTTGATACAAATTTACACATTGTGGAGATAGATTGTAAATCTTTGTCATTCTCTAATATTGGCAATCTCTTCTTTACAATGCCACATATATCATTATACTGTTTACTATAACTAGTAATGAAATTTATACCCATATTTGTTGTGTTTTTTATGTTCTTACTGGGATTATCCTTTAATAAGTTTTCTCTATTGAAATGTGAGACTTGTTCAGATATTTGTCTGAGTTTAGTTTCTTCATACCCTCTATTTATCAGTCTTACTGTTAGATCATTTGCATGTTTCCAATAGTTATCTATGTCTGTACAATTGCGTCTTAATCTGATATATTGTCCCTTGGGTATCCCTCTCTTTAAATGGGATGGATGCAATGAGTCTGCTCTCAAGATGGTATTACCTGTTATTTCTTTTCTGTGTACTTCTGTACACAAACCACTGCCCAAGTGATATATTGAAACATCTAAATATGATATTTGATTTTCTGAGACTTCATATGTAAATCTAAGATTGCCTTCATTATTATTTAGAAAGTGTAAGAATTTCTCTAATTGTTGGTTTGAGCCATCCCAGATTATCAGGATATCATCAATGAATCTAGTGTACATTTTGATGTTACCTCTAATCTCTATCTAGCAAACTTTGAAATGGAGACTATATTCAATCAGGACAATGAATTTAGATTAGGAATAGAATAGACTGATTTCTTTAAGCACATTTTTACGCTTAATTGGGGATGTTATTCCGCCAACGTTCCAGGAGATTAATTTTAATGAACTAATCATTTATTTTCTTTATTGATTTGCTGTCTGAGAAAATAAAAACCCATAAAAAAAAAAATAAAAAAAAAAATCCCCACTCCCCTCTGCCCCCCTACGCTGGACTCTCCACCAGTTCTCCAGTGCCATCTCTCTCTACTTAGGTAGCTAAATACTACTGAGTATTTATTCTACACTTCTATATTATTTTCTTTGCAAAACTCTTTCGCGTCCTCAATGGTATTCAGTGCAATGTCACCATCCATGCCCAGCACTGTAATTTTTGCCGGATATTTCATGGTCGCTTTCAACCCTGCCCTGATTAGTCCCGAGCAGAATGGTGCCATCGCACGCCTCTTTGTTGACGTTTCTATTGAATAGTCTTGAAATAGCAGAATCTGTTTAGTATTTATAGTAAGCGTCTGGGCTTTCCTGTAGTACTGCATAATTTTTACTTTGTCTTGAAAGTTTAAGTATTTTATCAGGACCATTCTGGGCCGGACACTACCATCTTTTAGCTGTCTCACTATGCCAACTCTATGTGCCCTTTCGACTTGAAAGCTTCCTTCTGCTACTTGTAAGCCTAGTAATTTTGGTAGTGTATGCGCACTAAATGATAAGAGATCCTCAAATTCTCTTGATTCGGGGAGACCAATTACCCGCACATTACTACACCTTGACCGGTCCTCCAGGTCTTCAATTTTAACCTTTAAATTTTTAATTTCATCTGAGTGTGTGCCTAGTACTGCCTCCTGTTTAAGGTGTCTGTCTTCTACATTCGAAATTCTGGATTCAACTTCCACCAATCTATTAGAGAATTGCTTTATATCATTTGACAGAACTGAGATCTCAGTTTTTATCATTTCAAACTGCGGCAATATCAGGTCTGCCAATTGATTTGTAGTTAGTTGTTTCTCCATACTTAGCTCGGGGTTTCTGATAGATACCTCTTGTATGTTCTCTTGTGAGGATTTTTGTTTTCTATCTCTCCTTATAGGCATAGCTGGGGATTTACTTTTAGGATTTGTAATATATTTCTCCATTTATTCTGCTATTCTGGATTAATTCCTGTTACTTTCTCTTGCTTGAGATACCCCGTAAAAACAGCCACAGGATGTCCTATTATATTTAAACAGTATTTGAGAATGTAACTGTTCCGATACAACTAGTCCTATTATACAGAGCCTAGCCTGTGCGACTACCTTCTTAAAGGATAGCCTGATATATTAAGGTTTGACTATAGATTTTAAATTCGGCTCTGCTTATTCCTACTGCTATTTACTTGGAGTTTTAACACTTAAAAGGCAAATCAGTATATGCATATTACACCCTGTGGCGTCACAGATCCTAACATGTGGTACCTTGTCAGGGATCTCGAGTATCCCTTCCTCTCACTAATTCAGAGATATTTTTTTCAAATATGCAAAAAACATAAGAATTTAGAATATCATACACCCTTAATTTAGTACCTTTTAGAGACATTTAACAGTTCGGGTATAATCTGCAATATTCACCCAGAATTGTGCGGACATGGCAAGCTAGATAGATTTTGACAAAATTACACCATCTAGAAATGAAGAAATTATGCAGATTTTTGACTTTTCAAATTAACCTAATACACACTGATTTAACTGAGCGCTCTAAACTTGCCTCTCCTTGTCCTCACCCTTATCTCCTATTCTGACCAATTAATACCTTATACCTTGCTACTGTGCATAAAGAGGCTGATATACATTTATCATTCACTTAACCAGTCAAGGACAGTCCTGCCACCTGACACTATATATGAGAACTAGATACATCCTATAGCCTTTTTTGGTTTGACACACAATATGAAGACTTCACTCTTTCAAAAAAAGAAAAAAGAAAGCGAGAGAAAAAAGAAAAGATGCATAAAATTAACACAGCCTGTTAAGACCTGAGTAATTTAGATTGGTTCCACAAAGTAAACATAAACTATGCAGAGTTTTTTCTAATCAGGTAGACTCTACTTTGCAAGTTATTATCTAAATCATAATACTTGTACAGGCCACTATAAGTAGCTCTTTCACACCTAAAAAAAAAAATACACACTTAGATAAATAAACTGAGGCTTCAGCCCGAGTATAACCTAGCATACACAGGGAACTAACAGGTATAGTATATAGTTAACACATCCGAATACTAGTATGTCCTGTAAATTGCAAATGTCAAAGTCTGCAGGTTTTTAGTCAAACTTTTTAGGACTTTTCTATATAGCCACAATATAAACTTTCAAAAAGAAGAAAATATCCATCCAAGCGCTCAACCCAGGTTTCAGGGATCAGTTTTCCTTTAAGGCCTCATTACTCTTATATACCAGCTTTTACTGTGTTGTTTATAGATCTCTATGCACTTCTTTGGATCTATACTCAATCCATAGCACCGTAGGACCTTGCGACAGTTGTTATATTCTTAGTAAGGTGCAGATAAAGAGAAAAAAAAACAATAATATCCCTGCAGGGGCTTTCCAGGGATCTGTTTGCTAGATTAGAGTTACTCTGCCAGATAGTAAGTGTAGCTGCCCAGCTATAGAGTTAGGTCTTCTGGCGCGTTAACACAAAAGATCTTTATATATGATTTGTATGCCCTGCACCCATATCGTTGCATATCTTTCCCTTCAGGGCATTAAAGTTTATGGAGATGGATATCACTGCAGTCTTAACGTCACCTGGGCGCTCTGACCCCAACTTTGTATAGACACTTGCAGTAGCTAAACTTTAACTTTATTCCTTTCCAGAGCCAAGTTACTATCAGTCAAACGTCCCTTAGACAGTTCCTTTGACTGGCACACATTTAACTGCACTAGGACCCCCTATTCAGAAGGGTAATACTTGCGGTTTCCGTATGGATAGGCTGGCGTTTTTGGGCTTCAGCGCTCGACCTCCCCATCTGTTCCTCCGTTTGCTCGGCTCCAGGCAAGACACCTCCCGTCTGGCTCCGGGCAGAGAACGATGTTAGTGATGGTCACGGGCAGCCATTGTGCAGCAGCATGGTCCAAACAGCGCTTTAGGCAGCAGAGGCTTTCGCGGTAAACTTTGTAATTGCGCGGGTGGTATTTATCATACCCGGCCTGTGTACCGCAGCGTGTTCCGCTCACCGCTTTGAAACTTTGACGGCAGCCTCTGTGGTGGTTTGCAGTTTGACCGCGGTCTTCCTCCGGCGTACCTCTGGGCAGTCAGTGCAGTGCGTGTGTGTGTGGCCGGTACCAGGCGGCCTAGTATCGGTTGTGCAGGGCTTCCATTGCCAGATGACCTTTTTCCCTCCCCAGGCAGGGCTCTCACCCCCCGGCAATAGGAGTTATGGTGGCGGGGTATGGTGGTTTGGCGGCTCTCTCTCACAGAGCTTGAGCGTGCACGTCTGCTTCATGCTCCTCCCACAGGAAGCCTCCTAGCCATTTTTCAATTTCTTACCGTTAAGGACCAGGGCTATTTTTACACTTCTGGGGTGTTTGTGTTTAGCTGTAATTTTCCAATCACTCATTTACTGTATCCACACATATTATATACCTTTTTTCTCGCCATTAAATGGACTTTCTAAAGATACTTTTTTTTTTTTTTTTTTAAATCCGCGATAGTTACATTGGAACACTGATATCTGTCAGGCATTTCTGAATAACACTTCACATGTATATATTTATATTAGTAGTTGATCTAGTCCCATTTTCGTATATTTCATGCCACCATTTCAATGCCAAATACCATCAAATAAAAAAAAATGTTCACTTCTTAACAAACTTTGTTTCTCACTGAAATTATTTACAAACAGCTTGTTCAGTTATGGCACAAATGGTTGTAAATGCTTCTTTGGGATCACCCTTGTTCAGAAATAGCAGACATTTATAGCTTTGAAATTACTTTTTGGTATTTAGAAGGCCGCTAAATGCTGCTGCGCACCACACTTGTATTATGCACAGCGGTGAAGGGGTTAATTAGGGAGCTTGTAGAGTTAATTTAAGCTTTAATGTAGTATAGAAGACAACCCAAAGTATTGATCTAGGTCCATTTTGGTATATTTAATGCCACCATATTACCACTAAATGCGTTCAAATAAAAAAAACATTAACTTTTTCACAAATTTTAGGTTTCTCACTGCTTCTCTGGGATCCTCTTTGTTCAGAAATAGCAGACATATATGGCTTTGTCATTTATTTTTTGTAATTAGAAGGCCTCTTATTGCCGCTGCGCACCACACGTAATATGCCCAGCAGTGAAGGGGTTAATTAGGCAGTGTGTAGGGTTAATTTTAGCTTTAGTGTAGAGATCAGCCTCCCACCTGACACATTCCACCCCCTGATTCCTCCCTAAACCCTCTCAAATAGCTCTCTTGTCTCCCCACCTCACAATTGTCACCGCCATCTTAAGTACTGGCAGAAAGTCTTCCATTATAAAAATAAAGGTGTTTTTGTTTTGTTTTTTTAAGATTTTTTTGATATATATTTTTTATGAGGTATAGTATACCCCATTATCCCCAACCTCCCTGATCCCCCCTCAACCTATTGGCCACCATCTTAGGTACTGGCAGCTTTCTGCCAGTACCCAGTTTACAAAAAAATTGCCCATGTTTTATAAAAAACTAAATACCCTACTCCCCTCCCCCTCCAGGATCCCTTTCCAAAAATTGTTTCCTTTTCCCCTTTCGGCTCTCCCTCTTTCGGCTGAATATTCAATTCGATCTGACCGTGCACGTTCAGGATCACGGACAGGACCAGGAAGTCGCACCGGCGATGAACCGCCCACCCAGTCCTTTTGGGCATAACGTCCAGCATCGTACAGAGTACGACGCTGGTCGTTAAGGGGTTAATAGACCATTTATTTATACTTTTTTTCTACAGTGCCTAAAAGAGGTATTAGCTCTTGGAAGCCTGTCTCCCTAGTTCATTTTACAGCTAATGTTTGATCTCAAACTGCGACCTACTGCGCCTGAGATTCAGACACCTGACACTCCACCAAGAAGCATGACGATAAGGGCTAGAATATATGAGGAGCGCTAAATTCAACAAATGATAGAAAGAGAATTAAACACATTTCATAATAGAAGTAAACTGGAAATGTTGTTTAAAAGTGTATTTTCTACCTAAATCATGAAATAAAAATGTTGGGTTTCATGTCCCTTTAAGCGCTGTTAGAGTCAATGGTGCTAATGTTTTAATCATTTACTTCTCAGCTCAATGACTGAGCTGCACTATGAGGGATACAGGCATCACAAAGATGCCCTTTAAAACCCTGTAGAACAAATACATGTAAAAAAAAATGTCCTCTATATAAGAGCACACATTTTAACATTTACAAAAAAAGATAATTTAAAAATGGTTAAAGAGAAACCCACAGAATGCCAGCCAGCTCCTGGAGACACTTCTCATTCTATCCACTGAGACTACATTACTGGAACAGCTACATTTACAGTACATAAACCGTTTTGTAAGAGGGTTTCCTAGGGTTGCAACCTTGGACATGTTAAAGTGATTTTGTGATTCAGACAGAGCATGCAATTTTTTTAAAAAAGTTTCCAATTTACTTCTATTATCAAATGTGCTTTGTTTCATTGTTATTCTTTGTTACAAAGATACCTAGGTAGGAAATAGTGCTGCCATCTAGTGCTCTTGCAAATGGTTAACATTCTTGCAAAACTGCTGCCATATAGTGCTCCAGAAATGGGATGGCTCCTATGGTTAAATCCCTACTTTCAACAAAGTATACCAAAAGAATGAAGAAAGATGTTTAAAATGGCATGCTCTATCTGAATCATGAAAGAACAATTTTGATATTTATATCCCTTTAACTTGGACAGTTATGAGTTACACATGTTGAAAGGTGTGCAGGCAGGAACATGTTTTGTGTTGCTGGATAGCATATGAATAATGCTGCTGGACAGCACTAAAAATGTTCCTCCCTGCACACCTTGCAACATGTGTAACTCATAACTGTCCAAGTTAACATGTTCAGGTTGCCATCCTAGTGTTTCCTGAGTGCAGTTGTAGCTATTGTTTTTCCACGTTGTCAATGGTGCTCTGACAAAATGCAGACGGACATTTGTCCGACATCATTCTGTCCGATGGACATTTGTCCGACATCATTCTGTCCGATGGACATTTGTCCGACAGCATTCTGTCCAATGGACATTTGGCCAATGGACAGAATGCCGAAGCATGTTCTGAGTTTGGCCAAGGGCAGATATGCTCCAGAGTGCTCTGTTCTAATCAGAGCCTCAGGAGACGCAACCGCCTCTGGGAACCTAACCATGGGTCCCAACCCTCTTGTAACTCTCTGTCTGGGAAATTATCTATCTATCTATCTATCTATCTATCTATCTATCTATCAAATCTATCTATTTATATATTTCTCTATTGAATCTATCTATCGAATGTATCTATCTATCTATTGCAT
This sequence comes from Bombina bombina, assembly GCF_027579735.1. Lineage (NCBI taxonomy): Eukaryota > Metazoa > Chordata > Amphibia > Anura > Bombinatoridae > Bombina > Bombina bombina. The sequence goes on along the minus strand of NC_069503.1, from coordinate 1,097,691,230 downwards.
TTATTTATCTATCTATCTAATCTATCTATCTATCTATCAAATCTATCTATCTACCTATCTCATGGCCGGACTGTTATCTGACAGCCACTTGTGTGTCGAACTATTATTCGTTGGCCAAATGTCCGTCGGCTAACAGTTGCCAGTGTTTCCAATCTCATGTATTAGGTACCTAATGTTAAAGGGACACTATACCCAAACATTTTCTTTCATGATTAAGGTAGAGAATATAATTTTAAACAACTTTCTAATTTACTTCTATCACCTAATTTGCTTTATTCTGTAGATATAATTTAATTAATAAATAGCAATGCTCACAGAGAACCAATCACAGGAGGCATCTATGTGCAGCTACCAATCAGCAGCTACTAAGCATATCTAGATATGCTTTTCAGCAAAGAATATCAAGAGAATGAAGCAAAATAGATAATAGAAGTAAATTAAAAAGTTGTTTATAATTGTATGCTCTTTCTAAATCATGAAAGAAAAAATTTGGGTTTCATGTCCCTTTAATGAAAGTAGCACCCAGTAACAATTTTTTTTTTAAAAAAAATAGGCGAAGAGGTGTTCAATTAATTTTGAACCTGAACTTAATGAGACATAAGCCCCATTTTTTTTTCTTTCAGGATTAAGATAGAGCATATAATTTAAAGAACTCTCTGATTTGTTATCCTTTGTTGAAAGAAAGGAAGGTAACTACAGGAATAAGCACGTGTCTGCTGTACCATATGGCAGCAGTTTTGCAACAATGTTATACATTAGCAAGGACACTAGATGGCAGCTTTATTTCCTGTCATGTAGAGCTCCAGACATGCGCACGCTACCTATCTAGATATCTCTTAATAAAATAAGAGAACAAAGCAAATTAGGTAAATAAAATTAGTATTCTCTATCTTAATCATATATAAAAAAATGTTAGTTTTCATGTCACTTTAAAACAAGAAGGTTTCCACAAGAACAGCACAATGCTTACATCAAACCCAAAGGAAAACTTGGAGATATGATAAAATGATTTTCTATGGCATCTGCATAAAAGTCTTGTAGGGGCCAATTTTTCAAGGCCCGAATGCAGCTGTTTCCGCGCGAGTCTTCAAATTTGTCATAAGACCGCTGCTCCTTAATTCGTCTGCCACCTCTGAGTCGGCAGACACTAATCAGCCGGACCGCATACTATCGGGTTTATTGACACCCCCTGCTAGCGGCCGATTGGTGCAGGGGGCAGCATTGCACAAGCAGTTCACTAGAAATGCTTGTGCAATGATAAATCCCGACTGCGTATGCTGTCGGCATTTATCGATGTGCGGTGGACATGATCTGCTGCAGCGGATCATGTCCGTTCGCACATTGTTAAATTGGCCCCGTAGTGTATATTTTTGTCATTTTAAAACAATGAGACATAGATATTACAGTATCCATTTAAAAGTTTTACTTAATTTTTTTTTATAATTATAAGTTATGTTTTATAGTTGGTAAGCAAAGGTAAACTTCACTTTATTTCCCCAGAAAGTAATATTCCTGTAAAATCTATCAGTGCTTTGGAGATCATATCATACACATTGGTACACTTTTTAGTAAAACTGTCATCCACTTTAAATACCAATATTTTAACATCTCTTATTTAAAGTGAATCACTCCTCTTTGGCCTATAAAGATAGAAATTTAGTGTAAAAGTATCAAGAACATTGTATTAAGAATATTTTACAATGTAAACTTTAATATCTAATTGCTAGACTCATTTAATAAGTCAATTTTAAATTGAGAGTAATCATAGTAGCATAAAATTATCCCTCTTCTGTCTCCTATTTCACCTTAAATAGCTTTTTGCCATTTCAAATTTAAATAAATATTCTGAGATAGAAGACTCAGACATTTCACTTGAGACTCTGTTCAGAAAAGTGTAAGAATAAAATGTAATGTAGCCATCAATTTAAAATATTTACTTCCAGGCTAAAAACTGCATGAAATACACACTTGGAAGTTAATTTCTGGACAGTCTTACAGACTATCATCTCTATTCAAAACAAAAGTATAGATAGAAATGTTCCAATACACATTAGAGCATTCTAAGGGACATATTTATCAAGCTCCGCATGGAGCTTGATGTCCCGTGTTTCTGGCGAGCCTGCAGGCTCGCCAGAAACAGCAGTTATGAAGCAGCAGTCACAAAGACCGCTGCTCCATAACCTGTCCGCCTGCCCTGAGCAGGCGGACAGACATCGCCGGAAATCAACCCGATCGAGTACGATCGGGTTGATTGACACCCCCTGCTGGCGGCCCATTGGCCACAAGTCTGCAGGGGGTGGCGTTGCATCAGCAGCTCTTGTGAGCTGCTGGTGCAATGCTGAATACGGCGAGCGAGTGCCGTACTGTCAGATCAGGTCCGCCAGACTTTCTTAAATAGGGGCCTAATACTCTGCCATACAGTCAGTGGTAGTTTTACCCATATTGTACTAAGACAGAGGGTAAAATATCCCCCATCACTGTTTTTTTTCCTACCTAGCCATGCCTCTAACATCTCAGTAATGTTCCAAGTCCTCCTGTTGAACACATATGATCCTAGTCCTATCTGCATTGATTCCATCCATGAAACATTGAAGACTCCACCCACATTCTATCATTCCCACAATGAATTATAAATATATAATGTTATTGTACACCTTACGAAACAGGCATTCACACACACACACACACACATATATATATATATATAAATATATATATATATATATATATATATATATATATTACTTGTAGAGAAGGACATGCCTCTAGGCTTATTCAGGACATGGACATGAATGTTATAAAAAAAAATGGAGGGGTGTGTCTTAGCAGCCGTCGTGTCTAGACGCAATATTTGCTAGCTCTGGGCCCAATAACGCTAATATATTGACTATTTACTCTCTTTGTTGCTGATCAATATTCCTTTTTGTAGAATCTGGAATGAGAAAGGTAGCTGCATCGATAGATGCTTCATGCGTAGAGACTTAACAAAAGGGGCCACTACTCAAGACGACAGAAGAGGCACGGCGGCTGCCTTTCTCCATTAGCTCATCTTACCCCCTCCGACCTGTCGGGTTAAGCAGACTCACTTTATTACTTGAACTAGGAGGTGAAGAAACTTTGCAATATGGATGAGACTTTCCGGAATGAAATCCAAGCCCTCTTAGCCGCACTAGCCCAGAAAGTGTATACCAATTTTGCTCATCTTATAACTATTATGAAAGCCCGTCCTAGAGAACAACCGCAAGAAGAAAAGCAAATGGCGACTGTGAGAGAGCACGACTTACAACACAGCCGCATGCAATCCCCTCTCAGCGGCATAGAGAACACTTTGTGCACATTGGAGCTAAAGGTGCCCAAATTCATGAAGCAACAGGAAGCTTACATATGTAGCCAGAGGGGTGAAGACCTGAGGGGCGAGCCTATCCTATGTGCTCCCGAAACCAGGACAGTGTTTGAGGAGTCGCTGTTGCTAGCGTGGGTGGATGCGGCCGGCCACCTGACGCGATGTTCGGAGTCTCCTAGACCTAGATTTGGAGTTTGGCGGTAGCGTGAAAACCAGCGTTAGAGGCTCCTAACGCTGGTTTTAGGCTACCGCCGGTATTTAGAGTCACTCAAAATAGGGTCTAACGCTCACTTTTCAGCCGCAACTTTTCCATACCGCAGATCCCCTTACGTCAATTGCGTATCCTATCTTTTCAATGGGATCTTCCTAACTCCGGTATTTAGAGTCGTTTCTGAAGTGAGCGTTAGACATCTAACGACAAAACTCCAGCCGCAGGAAAAAAGTCAGTAGTTAAGAGCTTTCTGGGCTAACGCCGGTTCATAAAGCTCTTAACTACTGTACTCTAAAGTACACTAACACTCATAAACTACCTATGTACCCCTAAACCGAGGTCCCCCCACATCGCCGCCACTCGATTAAATTTTTTTAAACCCCTAATCTGCCGACCGCCAGCTACATTATCCCTATGTACCCCTAATCTGCTGCCCCTAACACCGCCGACCCCTGTATTATATTTATTAACCCCTAATCTGCCCCCCACAACGTCTCCGCCAGCTACCTACACTTATTAACCCCTAATCTGCCGAGCGGACCTGAGCGCTACTATAATAAAGTTATTAACCCCTAATCCGCCTCACTAACCCTATAATAAATAGTATTAACCCCTAATCTGCCCTCCCTAACATCGCCGACACCTAACTTCAATTATTAACCCCTAATCTGCCGACCGGAGCTCACCGCTATTCTAATAAATGTATTAACCCCTAAAGCTAAGTCTAACCCTAACACTAACACCCCCCTAAGTTAAATATAATTTAAATCTAACGAAATAAATTAACTCTTATTAAATAAATTATTCCTATTTAAAGCTAAATACTTACCTGTAAAATAAATCCTAATATAGCTACAATATAAATTATATTTATATTATAGCTATTTTAGGATTTATATTTATTTTACAGGTACAATAGCTATTAAATAGTTAAGAACTATTTAATAGCTAAAATAGTTAAAATAATTAAAAATGTACCTGTAAAAGAAATTCTAAACTAAGTTACAATTAAAACTAACACTATACTATCAATAAATTAATTAAATAAACTACCTACAATTACCTACAATTAACCTAACACTACACTATCAATAAATTAATTAAATACAATTGCTACAAATAAATACAATTAAATAAACTAGCTAAAGTACAAAAAATAAAAAAGAACTAAGTTACAAAAAATAAAAAAATATCTACAAACATAAGAAAAATATTACAACAATTTTAAACTAATTACACCTACTCTAAGCCCCCTAATAAAACAACAAAGCCCCCCAAAATAAAAAATGCCCTACCCTATTCTAAATTACTAAAGTTAAAAGCTCTTTTACCTTACCAGCCCTGAACAGGGCCCTTTGTTCCGATCAGCCAATAGAATGCGAGCTACCAATCGGATCAGCCAATCAGATTGAACTTGATTCTGATTGGCTGATTCCATCAGCCAATCAGAATATTCCTACCTTAATTCCGATTGGCTGATAGAATCCTATCAGCCAATCGGAATTCGAGGGACGCCATCGTGGATGACGTCCCTTAAAGGAACCGTCATTCTGCAGTTTGACGTCGTCGGAAAAAGATGGGTCCGCGGTGGAGGTCTTCAGGATGGAGCCGGTCGTCATCGGATGAAGATAGAAGATGCCGCTTGGATCAAGATGGTTGCCGGTCCGGATCGCCTCTTCTTCCCGGATAGGATGAAGACTTTGGAGCCTCTTCTGGACCTCTTCAGGCACTGGATGATGGATCGCCAACCCCCGCTTGGGTTGGATGAAGATTTTGGAGCCAGGACGGATCAGTGATACCTGGTGAGGTGAAGACAAGGTAGGATGATCTTCAGGGGCTTAGTGTTAGGTTTATTTAAGGGGGGTTTGGGTTAGATTAGGGGTATGTGGGTGGTGGGTTGTAATGTTGGGGGGGGTGGGGGTATTGTATGTTTTTTTTTTTACAGGCAAAAGAGCTGAACTTCTTGGGGCATGCCCCGCAAAGGGCCCTGTTCAGGGCTGGTAAGGTAAAAGAGCTTTTAACTTTAGTAATTTAGAATAGGGTAGGGCATTTTTTATTTTGGGGGGCTTTGTTGTTTTATTAGGGGGCTTAGAGTAGGTGTAATTAGTTTAAAATTGTTGTAATATTTTTCTTATGTTTGTAGATATTTTTTTATTTTTTGTAACTTTAGCTAGTTTATTTAATTGTATTTATTTGTAGCAATTGTATTTAATTAATTTATTGATAGTGTAGTGTTAGGTTAATTGTAGGTAATTGTAGGTAGTTTATTTAATTAATTTATTGATAGTTTAGTGTTAGGTTTATTTGTAACTTAGGTTAGGATTTCTTTTACAGGTAAATTTTTAATTATTTTAACTATTTTAGCTATTAAATAGTTCTTAACTATTTAATAGCTATTGTACCTGGTTAAAATAAATACAAAGTTACCTGTAAAATAAATATAAATCCTAAAATAGCTATAATATAATTATAATTTATATTGTAGCTATATTAGGATTTATTTTACAGGTAAGTATTTAGCTTTAAATAGGAATAATTTATTTAAAAAGAGTTAATTAATTTCGTTAGATTTAAATAATATTTAACTTATGGGGGTGTTAGTATTAGGGTTAGACTTAGCTTTAGGGGTTAATACATTTATTAGAATAGCGGCGAGATTCGGTCGGCAGATTAGGGGTTAATAATTGAAGTTAGGTGTCGGCGATGTAAGGGAGGGCAGATTAGGGGTTAATACTATTTATGATAGGGTTAGTGAGGCGGATTAGGGGTTAATAACTTTATTATAATAGCGGTGCGGTCCGGTCGGCAGATTAGGGGTTAATAAGTGTAGGCAGGTGGAGGCGACGTTGTGGGGGGCAGATTAGGGGTTAATAAATATAATATAGGGGTCGGCGATGTTAGGTCAGCAGATTAGGGGTACATAGGGATAATGTAAGTAGCGGCGGTTTACGGAGCGGCAGATTAGGGGTTAATAATAATATGCAGGGGTCAGCGATAGCGGGGGCGGCAGATTAGGGGTTAATAAGTGTAAGGTTAGGGGTGTTTAGACTCGGGGTACATGTTAGAGTGTTAAGTGCAGACGTCGGAAGGGTTACCGCATAGCAAACAATGGGGCTGCGTTAGGAGCTGAACGCAGCTTTTTTGCAGGTGTTAGGTTTTGTTTCAGCTCAAACAGCCCCATTGTTTCCTATGGGAGAATCGTGCATGAGCACGTTTTTGAGGCTGGCCGCGTCCATAAGCAACTCTGGTATCGAGAGTTGAAGCTGCGTTAAAAATGCTCTACGCTCCTTTTTTGGAGCCTAACGCAGCCTTTATGTGGACTCTCGATACCAGAGTTATTTTTATGGTGCGGCCAGTAAAACGCGGGCGTTAGTTTTTCGGGTCGTTACCGACAAAACTCCAAATCTAGCCGCTAGTGTTTCACTGATGTCCGGTGAATTAGGTCTGCTTGTAAGACCCTCCTTAGTAAGAACTGATGTGACCCTGGTCTCTTACACCTATTTAGCATCCTTGTCAGTGATGGCTCAGAGTCCCGTCAGAGGATCTCCCCAACAATATCCTTACATCATCTGCTCTATTATGAGTTCTCTATCTACTTGCGGCAAGTACAGCAGGGCCAAGAGAGGAGTTGGGTGACATTTTAATGTGGTTTTGGCTCTTCCTAAGATATTTTTTACACTTGCCCTCCACTTATTAATGAAGACGGAGTAGTCTGAGGCTTAGTCAAAGGGCTAGATTTTCAGCTTTAATCAATTTATTTAACCAGGGTAGCCTGTACATACAACTTGTAAGGGGCACTATGTATTTTATGATTCAAGAAGGGATACTATCTGTACTATCTGCATGATAGGTCCATTTAACGAGAAGTCTTATCTTGATATCATAACAACCTATGTGAGCTGTGCAATCGGTTCTAGCTTTAGTGTGTGCATGTATCCCTCTCCTACAGATATTGTTTTTCACTGTAATAGGAACCATGTTATAACCATAGGGAAATTTGTTTAATGTTATCCCACTGTGTTTCACCCTTATTCATCTAAACAAGGCTTTACGTTTAGAAAGGTGATTATAAGCTACTAAATGGAAGTGACTAGGAGAGGGTCACTTGTTATGCTCAGGGCTGCAGATACGCACCCTATTTACTTATTTTTATCATAAGCAACCACAGTTCAAGCTCCATTTTGTCTTTATGCTGCAGACTGTAACATCTAGTTGGGGAAAGAGTTGGTATAAGTAAATAACACATTATCTGGGTGTGCTTATAGTGCTATATATACATCAGAGCTCCTTCCGGGAGAGATGCATGCAGAGTTCATAATGCCTCACACGTGTGATATAGTTAATCCTCAATTTCACTCAGGCACAAGCCCTCTTCATAAATTTATAATTGTTCACCACGGAACAAGCCACTTCTAAGTTGAAGGGAGACCTAATATATTGTTTTATTTTGGTATCTTTTTTTTTTTTTTGTTTGTTTCAGTGTGTAATGTTACTAACCCAGGGAACAAAGACCTAGATTTAAAAGATGAAAAGATCCCTAAATATTACAAGGCGGGAGGGCTCAGGAAGATGACATTTCCCTTCGCCATATAAAATGTATTAAACTAGCTTTTACCTCCTAGTCTAAATGCTTTACTTTTATATATAAATATGTTTATTCACCATGCCCAAGAGTGGCTTTATATCACTCTATTTACCTCCAGTTTCATGGTCCAACAGTGGCCTACATAAGAGTGGGGAGGTATATAATACTTAAAAAAATGAGGTCTCATGGTGATATGTCCTATTGTAAATAGAGATAAACCAGTTGAAACTTGTATTATTGTAATGTATATTCCTGTAATTGTTATATATGTGAAGGAACATATATCTTGTTATGTTTTAGTATGCACAAACCTCAATAAAAATCTTTGATTTTAAAAAAAAAAAAATATATGGAATTCTTTCTTTTAGATAAATCAAAAAAATACCTACAATGTACATTTAAACTGTTACTCTAATATTTTATTCTAATGTAAGCTCAGTAGTTTACCTAAATTCCCACTTCACTATTAATGCCTCTTATGACTACACACTTGGGCAGCTACAGCTTAAGTTTAAACAAAGCTTTCATTTGAAATGTCATTTTAAAATGCTCATATCTTTTGTTTGCAGAAATCTGTCTGACATTTCATCTCACACTGCAATGCACTGTAGACAAAGGAAATCTAAATTTAATATACCTTCCAATGCAGAGCTTGTAAAAAATGTGCTTGTTTCCTCAATTCTTCAGCTAACAGAAATGGACTTTAATAACCTGTTACTTTACTTTAATATTTTGGGCTCAATGTACAAGGCAGCTGATGCTGTTTTTGAGCCCTTGCAGGGCCCTTGCTTCTTACCCTTTCTGCCACCTTGGAGGCAAATGTTAGAGCGCGGAGATGCAGGGAGAGTCTTTCTGCAAAACCATCCCGACTTATATTAACAACTCCATAAGCAATCAGCGCTGACGAGTTTCGCTGCCTTCTTTTCTCACTCAAGTCCATGTCAGGATCGAGGCTACTAACCTATTACACTTGAAGGGCCATGTTCCTGTTCCATGGCGTAGATTCTGCTAAGATTGTTTCATTTTTTATTAATAATGATAACATAGAAGACAGGGTCACAGTGTGGCGCCTTTTTATCTTTACAGAATCAAGGGTTAATATTCCTGGAAGGGGGATTATTGAACAGGGGGGTTTATACATTATATTGTTTATTGTGTCATTGCTGCGTTACGTGCAAGATGAGGCTCTGGCAATGTGTGAAACTTTCAGGTTACTTGGGGATACTTACACAGTCATTTTTTGGCGCATCTTTCCCTAGTTTAGGGGCGGTCCTGCCAGGCATTCCATGTCACTGGGTGTGGCTATCTATCCCTCCTGTTGATCTGTGGCACAGGAGACGTAGCGGTTTCTGTAGTCCTGGTCCTAGGAGGTGGTGAGTGCCCCGGCCATTGGTGGTATAAAGGTGCATTTTTAATAATAGACTCTATGTCCATGAAGATTTTTCTAACAGATCAGTGGCGCAGAAAGCTTGCGTCCTACTGTCTTGCCCTTCAGTCCTCCACAAGCCTGTCGGTGGCTCAATGTATGGAGGTGATCGGTCTCATGGTGTCGAGCATAGATGTCATCCCATTTGCCAGGTTCCATCTCAGAGCTCTTCAATTGTGCATGTTGAGACAGTGGAACGGCGATCATTCAGATATATAACAGCTGATATCCATTGATGCTCTGACTCGGAACCTCCCTCTCCTGGGGCGGACCCGTCCGGAGCAGTTGTCCATGGGGACTTCCTTCTTGAGACCGTCCTGAGATTGTGACCATGGACGCCAGTCTGACAGGATGGGGAGCTGTTTGGGATGCCAGAATGGCACATAAAAAGTGGTCCAGGGAGGAGTCTCTCCTTCTGATCAACATCCTAGAGCTTCAAGCAATTTACAATGCTCTGAAGGCATGGCCTTCTCTGGTGTCAGTCAGTTTCATCTGATTCCAGACCAACAACATTACCTCGGTGGCTTACATCAACCATAAGGGGGGTAGGAGGACCCCTCTCGTGTTGAGGGAGGTGTCTTGGATTCTGGAGTGGGCGGAGTCCCACGATTGCTCGCTCTCAGGGATTCACATTCCGGGTGTGGACAACTGGGAAGTAAACTTTCTCAGCAGACAATCCTTCCATCCCAGGGAATGGTCTCTTCACCCCGAGGTGTTTGCGGAGATTTTTCACAGATGGGGAACGCCATAGATAGATCTCATGGCATCCAGGCTCAAATGCAAGCTACCTCGGGGTAAGGGTCGAGGTCCAGGGATCCCCAGTCAGAGCTGATAGATGCCTTAGTGGTTCCTTGGGGATTCAGCCTAGCTTACATATTTCCACCGCTACCACTTCTACCATGAGGAGTGGCATGCATCAAACAGGAGCGGGCCTCGGCCATTCTGATTGCTCCTTCGTGGCCGCGGAGGATGTAGTTTGCGGATCTGGTGGGGATGTCATCCTCTCCACCGTGGAGGTTACCCTCTCACAGGGCCCCTTTCAACATCGAAATCTAGATTCTCTGAGGCTGACTGCATGGTGATTGAATGCCTAGTCTTAGCCATGAGAGGCTTTTCTGAAAGTGTCATTGATACTCTCATTCAGGCAAGGAAGCCAGTCACTCATCGCATCTACCATAATGTGTGGTATAATTTTTAACTTAACATATGTTTCCATAGTCTAAATGTCCCATTGGAGTTAATGTTCTCTTATGAGGAGTGTTTCCATCTCCTCAAACAGGGCTGATAATGAATAATTGGACTTATCCGTAGAAAATATTTTTTTCAAAAAAGTGGTACAGTCTCTCTGTGGCAGGCATAAGGGAATAAAAGCGAGTGACCTCCATGGATAAAAGATATATGTAGGACAGCTCTTACATACAAATTGAAAGTACAAAAGTCCGTTAATACCTAAAGTAGTATCCTGTATAATGATTGTAAAACAGTGATACTTCATATGTAAACAGAGCCAATGTGTATGGACACCTTATTATTGTATCAAAAAATCCATACATATGCAAAGTCTCAAAGTTAATATGTACCCCCTTGTATGCGCCAATAACGCTTTCTCACTTCAGAGCACTGAGTAATGGGAGACCTCAAACAACAGTGTCCTTAGACAAATGAAAGAAAAAGTCTCCTATAACGCTCCAAATGCTAAGCGGTAAATAATTAATGAGTATATATCTCGGTGGTCCCAATGATCACAACTCACCACACTTAACCAGAAAAGCAGTCCTCTTTAAGGATGATCCTCTCTGTGCTCACACTGAGGCGTTCTGTATCTACAGTTGGCATCCCGCTATGCAGGATGGGGGGTGTCCCACGACGTATGGCTAGTGATGTCGTGAATAGTTCACCGACGAATAGTTCCCGGCGAACATAGCTTGCTCGCGTTCGCCGCGTCGGGCGAACATATGCAATGTTCGATCCGCCCCCTATTCGTCATCATTGAGTAAACTTTGACCCTGTATCTCACAGTCTGCAGGCACATTTCAGCCAATCAGCAGCAGACACTCCCTCCCAGACCCTCCCAGCTCCTGGACAGCAGCCATTTTAGATTCATTCTGATCCTGCATTCTTAGTGAGAGGAGGGATAGTGTAGCTGCTGCTGATTTTATAGGGAAATTGATAGCTAGGCTAGTGTATTCAGTGTCCACTACAGTCCTGAATGACTCATCTGATCTCTGCTGTAAGGACAGCACCCCAAAAAGCCCTTTTTAGGGCTAGAACATAGGTCTTTTTTTTTTTTTGTCTGTGTAATTTTGACTGTGAAACATCAGTCTGCTAGTGTAATCTAATTGCACTTGCCAGCCTGCAGTACCACCACTCATATCTGTTGTAACAGTAGTGTAAATTTAAAAAAAAAAAAAAATTTGACTGTGAAACATCAGTCTGCTAGTGTAATCTAATAGTAGTTGCCTGCCTGCCAGTGTGTGTGCCAGGCCCACTTGCCAACTAGTGCCACCACTCATATCTGTTGTAACAGTAGTGTAATTTTTTTTTAAAAAACTTTTTTGACTGTGAAACATCAGTCTGCTAGTGTAATCTAATTGCAGTTGCCTGCCTGCCAGTGTGTGTGTCAGGCCCACTTGCCAACTAGTGCCACCACTCATATCTGTTGTAGCAGTAGTGTAAATTTAAAAAAAAAAACTTTTTTGACTGTGAAACATCAGTCTGCTAGTGTAATCTAATAGCAGTTGCCTGCCTGCCAGCGTGTGTGCAAGGCTCACTTGCCAACTAGTGTCACCACTCATATCTGTTGTAACAGTAGTGTAATTTTTTTTTTAAAAAAACTTTTTTGACTGTGAAACATCAGTCTGCTAGTGCAATCTAATTGCAGTTGCCTGCCTGCCAGCGTGTGTGCCAAGCCCACTTGCTAAGTGCCACCACTCATATCTGTTGTAACAGTAGTGTAAATTTAAAAAAAAAAAACTTTTTTGACTGTGAAACATCAGTCTGCTAGTGTAATCTAATTGCAGTTGCCTGCCAGCCTGCCAGCGTGTGTGCCAGGCCCACTGGCCAACTAGTGCCACCACTCATATCTGTTGTAACAGTAGTGTAAATTTTAAAAAAAAACTTTTTTGACTGTGAAACATCAGTCTGCTAGTGTAATCTAATTGCAGTTGCCTGCCTGCCAGCGTGTGTGCCAGGCCCACTTGCCAACTAGTGCCACCACTCATATCTGTTGTAACAGTAGTGTAAATTTAAAAAAAAAAAAACTTTTTTGACTGTGAAACATCAGTCTGCTAGTGTAATCTAATTGTAGTTGCCTGCCTGCTAGCGTGTGTGCCAGCCAGGCCCACTTGCCAACTAGTACCACCACTCATATCTGTTGTAACAGTAGTGTAACTTTAAAAAAAAACTTTTTTGACTGTGAAACATCAGTCTGCTAGTGTAATCTAATTGTAGTTGCCTGCCTGCCAGCGTGTGTGCCAGGCCCACTTGCCAACTAAATTTAAAAAAAATAACTTTTTTGACTGTGAAACATCAGTCTGCTAGTATAATCTAATTGCAATTGCCTGCCTGCTAGCGTGTGTGCCAGGCCCACTTGCCCAGTGCCACCACTCATATCCGGTGTAACAGTAGTGTAAATAATTAAAAAAAAAATAATTTTTGACTGTGAAACATCAGTCTGCTAGTGTAATCTAATTGCAGTTGCCTGCCTGCTAGCGTGTGTGCCAGCCCGGCCCACTTGCCCAGTGCCACCACTCATATCTGGTGTAACAGTAGTGTAAATAATTTTAAAAAAAAAACTTTTTTGACTGTGAAACATCAGTCTGCTAGTGTAATCTAATTGCAGTTGCCTGCCTGCTAGCGTGTGTGCCAGGTCCACTTGCCCAGTGCCACCACTCATATCTGGTTTAACAGTAGTGTAAATAATTTTTTTTTAAAAAAACTTGTTTGACTGTGAAACATCAGTCTGCTAGTGTAATCTAATTGCAGTTGCCTGTCTGCCAGTTTGTGTGCCAGGCCCACTTGCCCAGTGCCAACACTCATATCTGGTGTAATAGTAGTGTAAATAATTAAAAAAAAAAAAAACTTTTTTGACTGTGAAACATCAGTCTGCTTGTGTAATCTAATTGCAGTTCCCTGCCTGCCAGCGTGTGTGCCAGGCTCACAGCGTATACTGTGCCCACTTGCCCAGTGCCACCACTCATATCTTGTTTAATAGTAGTGTAAGTGTACATTTAAAAAAAAATGACAGGCAGAGGCAGGCCACCCCGCAGGTGCCGTTGTGGTTGTGGTGCTGTGATTCACTTTGGCCATAGAATAATGCCCAGTGTTCAGAGGCCACGTCCCATGAACTCGAAAAGTTCTGAGGAGGACATAGTTGACTTTTTAACACAGGACACCCAATCTTCTATAGCTTCCACTCCGAATCTTGATGCACCATCCTCCTCCAGCTTATCTTCGGGCACCTCTCAAGTTACCACCACTCTCCCGCCTGCTGCCACCAACAACACTAGCACCACAGCCGCTTCACTTGATCTGTCAGAGGAGTTTTTTACACATCAGTTGGAAGAAATGAGGGATGCGCAACCATCATTGATAGAGTATGTAGATAACAGTGATATGTCTCAGTGAGGCAGCATTACAGACATGGACGTACGGTGTGATGATGATGATGATGATGTTGTACCCACTGCTGCTTCCTTTGTTGATTTGTCAGATACAAGTGAAGCGGTTGATGATGACGATGCGTCCGTGGATGTCACATGGGTGCCCGCTAGAAGAGAAGAAGAACAGGGGGAAAGTTCAGATGGGGAGACAGAGAGGAGGAGGAGGAGACAAGTTGGAAGCAGGGGGAGGTCCTCACAAGGAGCTAGTGGCACAGTCAGACAGCATGCATCTATCAAATCTATCTATCATATCTATCAAATGTATATTGCATCTATTGATCTATCTATCTAATCTATGTATCTATGTATCTATCAAATCTATCTATCTCGTGGTTGTACAAATGGACTGTTTGCGGTTGTTTGCGGTGCGTTAAACGGGGAGTTTGGTCTGTCACTGTGAAGCGGGCGTAACCCTTACACTACCTGATCGATACAACATCATACCTGATGTTTTAAAGCACATTATTCCAAACAATTTAGGAATGTTAGGTGATTTATGCCCTTTATGCATTAAAACCAGACTCTGCATCAACTATGTAATTTTCCGTGGGAGTTTTTCCATGGATCCCTCTCCGGCATGCCACAGTCCAGGTGTTAGTCCCCTTGAAACAACTTTTCCATCACTATTGTGGCCAGAAAGAGTCCCTGTGGGTTTTAAAATTTGCCTGCCTATTGAAGTCATTGGCGGTTCGCCCAGTTCGCCCGTTCGCGAACAGTTGCGGAAGTTCGAGTCCGCCGTTCGCGAACGGAAAATTTTCAGTTCGCAACATCACTACGTATGGCATCACGTTGTTGCCATCATCCAATCCATAGTCAGTAAGCTTTGAGTCTCTGAAAAAAGGAAAGGGTCTCCCATACAGATAGCTCCAGAGCCTTGTCCTGTGCCGCTTCTGCTGCCCGGTAATAAGAATTAAATCAGAAAAAAAGGATGCAGAATGCGATCAGCCATAAAAATGATAAAGTCTTTATTAAACAACTTGTTAAAAGAGATCCATGAAGCACATCAAGCAACATCAACAAAAACAAGTAGTCAGCCTACATTCTTCAGATCTCAGGCCATAATCATAGCTATTAGACTAAACACCTGTGCACCTTTAAAAGCAACAGGGTAAACCCTGATTGGATAAGAGAAATGGGAGTGTTTGTGATGCAATGTTCCTCATATAGAGTGATAAACATCATGCCCAATATTAAGCCTGCTGCATTAGGACCGTAGCACTGTAGATAATAGGATTAATATATGTTGATATGTATATTTATGTTCTCTAACCTTGATATATAAGTCACTAAGTTATGAATAACAATACTGCTAAGACATTTTGCCCAAAAGTATATATACCTGAATTTATTACATATTTACAGTAATTACATGATTACACACACACACATATAAATATATATATATATATATATATATATATATATATCTCATCATAAGATTTACACAAGAATTTGCACTTAAAAATCCTTAATGGTATATACGCTTTAACAAAGAGGAACATGTAGAGTATATATTTCCAACATATATACAGTATATAGGCTCACAATAGAATTGATGTAGAGAATCTATATTCGTTGTCTATTATCCTGTAATCCCTAAGAATATAATAAATAAGATTTAGAAAAATGTGCAACATATTTACATGGAAAAAATAATAATAATGAATTAGATGAAATAAAATAAAATAAAATTAAATAGTTAATGGATAGATAAGAGAGGACCTACAACATGTATCAGTATAGTGCCATGTATGTACATACAAACATTAATGTCAGAGTAAAAAGACACATCTATCTGACTAAAATGACCAGTAACACGTATGTATACATGTCTATAGGTGATGCTGGGAAAGAGGGAGATGAACTGAAAAACAAAGCAAATGGCAAAACTCACATTATTGCCAATAATTAATGAGATCATACTCAGAATTCAGACCGGTAGGTACCCAAATCCAAAGCTTGAATATCGAGTACATCTCCCTCTTTCGCAGCAGCCTATCCCTATCTCCTCCTCTAGGTGGACACAAAACCCGTTCTATTGCTTGCCATTTCAGAGTATATATACTCTTTTGTTGGCATTTTAAAAAAGGTTGCACTAGGGGAGTTGTAGCTAGCCCAGTCTATATTGTGGATAAATGATTTTGTATCCTGACCTTGATCTCATTAG
Organism: Bombina bombina; assembly: GCF_027579735.1. Lineage (NCBI taxonomy): Eukaryota > Metazoa > Chordata > Amphibia > Anura > Bombinatoridae > Bombina > Bombina bombina. The sequence continues at coordinate 1,097,674,837 of NC_069503.1, read as the reverse complement.
TAGTGAGGCCAACATATTGTAGATGACATGTGGTACAAATCAACACATAAATGACATATGTAGAAGTACACTTAAGACAGCTTTCAATAGGAAATGTATCACCTGTAGTCTCTGATTTAAAAGTATTAAAGTGCAGTACATATTCACAGGCCCTACATTTATTTAGGCATTTGAAAATACCCCTGTGTGTCAACCATGAACTGCTTATTCTATTCAATTTAGGGAGAACTGAGGGAGACAACATATTGCCCAACATAGTGGTTTTTCTGTATGAGCAGTGCAGACCTTGAGAAATACATTCTTCAAGTTTGTCATCCGCAGCAAGAAAGCCAAAATGTTTTTTCACAATGTTACAGATTTCAGTGTATTCATTACTATACTCTGTCAAAAAGGTTACACCTTTATACTCTTTACTGATGTTTTTAGTTTTCTGTATCAGGTGTGATCTATCCATCCGATCCACTTGTTTTTTGGCTTTATAGATGGTGTTCTCATGGTAACTTCTATCTTTGAGCCTTAGACCCAAATCATATGATTGTTTGCTATATGTATTGTCAAGTGAGCAGCTCCTTTTGACCCTGATAAATTGGCCTTTTTCCACCCCAAAAGGAACATGTTTAGGGTGGCAGCTCTTTGCATGTAACAATGCGTTGTCGCTTATAGGTTTTCTATAGATCTCAGTGAAAATCCTCCCCTTAGTAGTTCCTTTTAGGGTAATGTTTAAAAAATGGATGATATTATCTTTTAACTCACTTGTAAATTGTAATCCGATCTCATTGAGATTCAGATATTCAACAAATGATGTAAATTCAAATGCTGTACCTTGCCAAATCAAAAGAAAGTCATCTATATATTGTCCATAAAAATAAATGGAACTTCTAAAGGGGTTTCCATCTCCATAAACGTGGGACAGCTCCCACCAACCCATGAAAAGGTTGGCATAGGAGGGGGGGGATTTTGCCCCCATTGCTGTCCCACGCCTCTGGAGATAGAAATCACCCTCAAAACAAAAAGTTGTGAGTAAGTAAATATTTAAAATTTTTAAGTATATATTTTTGAAACTCATGGGAAAAAAAATGATTAATATTCAAGAAAGAAAGCAACAGTTTCCAAACCCTCTTTGTGTGGAATGGAAAAATACAGGGCCACTACATCAATAGTGGCCCATTTGAAACAGTTATTCTTCCATCTAAGGTTTTCTAAGGTGTATATGACACTCTTTGTGTCCTGTATATACCTATGCAAATTTTGTACAAGGGGTTGTAAAAGACTATCAACCCACTGGGAAACATGCTCAGTTAAAGAATTTATAACGCTAACGATAGAGTATCCTTTTACCTCAGTTAGCGACTTATGTATCTTGGGCAAATGGTGGAAGATGGGCACTACAGGATGGTCCACAACTAAGAACTCAAAGGTTCTACGGTCAAAGTGCCCATCCTCCAAACCATTGTCCAATATATCCATGAGTTCTCTCCGGAATACATATGTGGGATCAGTTTATAAGGGAATATAGTCATCAGTATAACACAGTTGACGTAGCGCTTCATTAGTATAATCAAATCCTATCCATGACAACTAGTGAATCGCCTTTATCTGCAGAGTGAATGACTATATCATTCATCTCTTTAAGTTCTTTAAGTGCAGTTCTCCCTGAATTAGTTAGATTTGGAGTATCATAACCTACAGTTGATTTAAGGTGGATTAAGTCTCTTTCCACTCTTTTGAAGAAGGTCTCCAATGTGTTACCCCTGCTATGGATGGGATAAAAATGGGACTGGTTTTAAAGACCCCTGAAGCATTAACTGCATCTTTCTCACACATGCATGTGTGTGTGTGAAAAATAAAAATTGAAAAAATTAAGTTCCAAATCCTTGAATATTTGTATGTATATATATATATATATATATATATATATATATCCTAAAAAATATACGGTTAGATTACAAGTTTTTCCGGTATGAGTGAAAAAGCAGCGTTAAAGCTCTTTTTCACTACCGCTGGTATTACGAGTTGTGCAGGTATGGCTGTACCGCACACATTTTTGGCTGTAACGCAATGCAACGTAACTACCGCAGCTTTCCAAACGTCCATTTAAAATGGGACTTCAGCATATGTTCCTATGACTAAGCGCCACTAGGGGGTGCGGAATGCGTCACGATTGCTGTCTTTGTACACCTGCATTGAGATGCAGTTTTTATCCATTCCTCAATAAAGATTTTTGGCTTTTAAACTTGCCCACAAGTGCTCAGATATCTGCTTCTTTTGGATTTTCATATTGGCGGTTTTGTTCCCACTGCACCTCTGAAGCACCACACTACTGGTAATTCAACCCTATCTACTGCTTTTACCTGCCTTGTACATCATATCCTAAGCCTGTGTTTCCTCTGCATCGGACGGTCTCTCTGCTTTCCTGTTGCGGCAACCTCTGATGATGTCACACGCCGGAACTCTCTCTCATTGCCAGCACGGAACAGACCATACCGCAGCCCAACCACTGCTCTCCCGGTAATTCCGGGACCTTACTGCTGCTACTCTGTCTCAGTGACTCTCCTTCCTATGGTCCACGGACATCAGGACCAGGTAAAGTGACTTCTTTTTTCAAATGTACTCTGTCAGATACACTTTGCAAAAAATAAGTTTATTATGATTACTGGCCTATGTAGGAAGGAAAACTATTACATATAACAACATCACCAAAAAAAAAGCATTTGTTAACTTGTCACTCTGTTAGCAGTTTTTGGAAGGGCACAAATCTTATATCATCTAATAATTCAATCATTAAATATATATTATTACAAACAATATTATTTTTAAAAAAACCTGGCTTACATGTACAAGGCTAATTAAAGGTTGCAAATAAGGCCAAAATATTGGCTACCTTTAAACTCAAATTACCAGCAGTGTTTCTAATTGTTTAGAAGGGTGCATTGTTTTTTCAAATATCCAGCCTTCTGGATTAATAAAAGGCACATAGCTTATACTATATCTTCCTAGGTGTTTTATAAATCTTTACACCTATATAAACATGCAGGACAAACCATCTTGCTCTACAGGCTCATTTTTTTATTTAGAAAACAGAAAGGAATACTTTAATGCTGTTTTCAACAAACAAAATAATGGAACATAATCAATTTCAGATATCAAATCACAGTTTACTATACATGAAAAATTGCTATCCACAGACTTAAGACTCATGTGGGACATTGTTACTTTTGATCACTATCTAGAGTCCAACAGAATACCTAGAGGCTTGCGACTTGCGACTAAGACTTATCAGCTGGAAGACCAGGACCTCATAGATGAGTGGAATGACACCCTTACCCACTGCTCTAACTCTCTCATAAAAATTCTTATTAAAGACAAGCAGAGAAGAAGGGACAAACTCAAAGATACCATATTAACTGATAAGATTGCACTTAAGAGCCATAAAAACAATGAAGCCTATACCAATATAAAGGTCCAAATGAAGGAACACATACAAAAATTGGACGCTGAATTGGCTGAGTTCAAAAGAAACAAGTCTGATAGAGACTGCAAAGATTATGAGAATAACAGAGTTTACTTTTGGCCTCAATATGGCAATAGAAGATACAGGCGCCAAACAGGAAAAAGGAAGGAAGTCAAAGACAAAGGTACAGATCAGGAATCCTCAGAACAGGAATCCAATTCCATCAGCTCCTCTGCACCTGAAAGCGGCTCTACTTCAGCTTCCTCCATAGAGGATTCAGATGAAGAAACACCAATTAATACAGCACCAACCACTGTAAAGAAGAGTGGCCTTTTAGGCGCAGGACAAGAAGATCAAAAAGGCGGAACAGTCTGCAAAAAATCTACCCGCAAAGACAAGAAATAACAGATAACAATTTGAATACTGTTAATCTTTCGGATTACCAACTAACAGATGAAGAAAGATCGCTCCTACAAAGAGGACTAGGCTTTGCTCCATCTAATAAGTTCTCAGTCTTTGAGACCATCTTGGATGTAAATAAGTTTGTCTGCAAACTAACGCTTAAAAAATTCTTCCTAGATAAACCTTCAGAAGAGAACAGTCAAACTAACATCAATTTGGAGTGTAACCCACCTTCGGGCCAACATCAAGAACTAAAAGACTTCAAAAACTGTTGCACCCTGGAGGTTATGAGAGACTTATCTTGCAGTGGGGATCAATTCAATGGTCTCGGAACACATTTAATAACTCCTCCTATAACAAAAAATAGGGATTTTTATCCCATACAAGTTAGAGGGCCATACATTAATGCCTTTCAACAAAGTGTTGAAAGAGATCTGTTAGAATTCGCTAACAATATAGAGGAAAAGAGACACCACTACCATATCAATTTGACACACAGAGAATCTATTGCCCTAGCAAAACTACAGCTTAACAAAAATTTGGTTGTGAGAAATGCAGATAAGGGTGGTGCTATTGTTCTTATGAACAAAAGCTCTTACCTAACAGAGGCCAATAGACAGCTTGGAAATACATCCATCTATCGCAAACTGCCTTCAGATCCAACTAACATTTTCAAAATTAGTCTTGCGGGACCTGTTGAATTTTACAAAGGATATTGAACTCTTAATAAATAAGTCCCCAGTCATACCGATCTTCCACCACGTCCTTAAGATTCACAAGGATGTCCTCTCTCCTCCTGGTAGGCCCATTGTTTCGGGCATAGGCGCCCTTCTGGAGCCTGTGTCCGAATAGTTAGACTGCATCCTACAGCCATTAGTAGTCAACTTTTATAGCTATCTCAGGGATTCCAGTCATTTACTAGATAACTTAAAAAGCATAACATGGAAGGAAACCTTTAATTGGGTAGTCATTGATATTGAATCCTTATATTCGTGTATCCCCCACAACCAGGGAGTTAGAGCCGTAAAATGGTTCATGGATAGAGATACATCTTACAAACAAGAAGAAAAAATCTTCATTTGTGACTGTTTGGAGTTCCTACTAACCCACAATTTTTTTTATTTTTGACAAGTAGTTTTACCTCCAACTTTGTGGAATGGCAATGGGGACGAAATTCACCCCCTCGTATGCCAACTTGTATGTGGGTTGGTGGGAACTCCAACAAATTTACTCTCATCAAAACTTATTCATACATGATATCATCTTTTACAACAGATTCATTGATGATATGATTTTCGTAATTGAAAATAAGGGGAAAAGGGCTTTTCACTTGCATGTTTTCTAGAATATTTAAACATCAATAATTGTAAATTAAAATTCACTGGTGAATCTAACCCCTCTACAGTCAACTTTTTGGATTTGACACTAGAAGGAGTGGTAGACGATGGCACCATTGTATCCAGCACATATAGAAAACTTACTGCGGGCAAAAACATTCTAAATGCCCAATCAGCGCATCCTCCCTACCTCCTTAAGTCTATTCCAAAAAGTCAATTTCTACGGCTCAAGAGAAACACCAACAGTGATGAGATTTACTTCAAACAATCCAATGATCTAAAAAATAGATTGTTATCCAGAGGATACGACTCAAGTCTCTTGGAAAGAGCTCAGCACAAGGCTAAGGTTGAATGTAAAGCAAAACCAAAAAGATCACACAAAACTTTCTCAGAAAATTCAGTAGTGTTCAGCACCCCCTATTCTAACCAGTACAGTGAAGTAGTTAATATCTTAAAGAAACATATTCCATTATTCAACAATGACCCTTTAATATAAAATTCACCAATCAATTTTAAATTTGTTTCCAGAAAGCCAGAAACTTTGGGCTCTAGACTAGCTCCCAGTATGATACAAACAACTAATTCAAATTCCTCAACTTGGCTACATAGTAATATACAAGGCAATTTCAAATGTCACAATTTCATCTGTAAAGCCTGCAAATCTATCATTATCGGCAATCATTTTTATTCAAATAGCACGTTGAAAACATTTGAAATTCATTTCTATGCCACTTGCAGAACTAAATGGATTGTGTATGTACTTAATTGCAACCTTTGCCAACAGCAGTATGTAGGTCAAACCTCCCGAGAATTCTGAGATAGGGTCAGGGAGCATCTGAAAGATGTTGAGAATTTCAACAAAAACTCAGCAGTGGCCAAGCACTTCAATGGCCTGCACCTAACGGGTGTTCCCAGTTTTGGAGCGCAGATCATTGAGGTGGTACAAAAACCTACCAGAGGAGGAGATAGACATAAACTCCTCACAAAAAGGGAGATTTTCTGGATTTTGAAGTTGGAAACTAGACATCCTAAGGGTATTAATTTAGAATGGGATATTTCCTATTTCATAGATTGATGCATTTTCTTGTCTTCATCTACACCATACAAAATGCACATTGCAATGCTCACTCAATCATTGCTCAAATTACTGTTCCTACAACTGCAAACAGCACATTATTCAATATCAATATTGATTTACTAAACACAAAACTTTATATGAATTTCTTTTTAATGTCTTAATATTGCCATCATGCCTTTATGATCATTTGCAATAGATACATATCATCCTAGGTTTAATTGGTAGCTATGTATTTGTTTCTCATATTGTCAATTAGGCATTCTTCTTAAATTGTGTTTCTAGGCAATACATAGGACATATATATCAACACAGAAAAACATATTTTTCTTTTTCTATGTGTTTACCTCTTATTAGCCTGTTAGTATGCATACAAGGATTTTTTGTACCTTCATTTTTATTATATAAATCTTGTTTTAAACTTTTCTTAGGTGCTGTCAGTGTTCTGTTTGGGGCAGCATCCGATTACACCTATTACAGGTCAGTGATTGGATGGCTGTCCCCTTAAGTACACTGCAGATATCTTCAGCATATGTTCCTATGACTAAGCGCCACTAGGGGGCGTGAAAGCGTCCGGATTGCTGTCCTTGTACACCTGCATTGAGATGCAGTTTTTATCCATTCCTCAATAAAGATTTTTGGCTTTTAAACTTGCCCCTGAGTGCTCAGATATCTGCTTCTTTTAAAATGGGACTTCCTTTGCGCCGGTATTAAGAGTACAGACTATACCGTCAAGATCCATACCGTAAACTGAAAGTCAGTAGTTATGGCTTTTATGCTACAACGCCGTAACATAAAACTCATAACTAAAGTGCTAAAAAGTACACTAACACCCATAAACTACCTATTAACCCCTAAACCTAGGCCCTCCCGCATCGCAAACACTAAAATTTTTTATTAACCCCTAATCTGCCGCTCCGGACATCGCTGCCACTATAATAAACATATTAACCCCTAAACCGCCGTACTCCCACATCGCAAACACTACTTAAAAATGATTAACCCCTAATCTGCTGTCCCTAACATCGCCACCACCTACATTACTGTTATTAACCCCTAATCTGCTTCCCCCAAAATCGCCGCCACTATACTAAAGTTATTAACCCCTAAACATAACCCTAAGTCTAACCCTAACACCCCCTAACTTTAATGTAATTAAAATAAATCTAAATAAAACCTAATATTAATAACTAAATAATTCCTATTTAAAACTAAATACTTACCTGTAAAATAAACCCTAAGCTAGCTACAATATAACTAATAGTTGCATTGTAGCTAGCTTAGGTTTTATTTTTATTTCACAGCTAAGTTTGTATTTATTTTAACTAGCTAGACTAGTTACTAAATAGTTATTTACTATTTACTAACTAGCTAGCTAAAATAAATACAAACTTACCTGCAAAATAAAACCTAACTTGAGTTACACTTACACCTAATCTTACACTAAAATTAAATAAATTACATTAATTAAATACAATTAACTAAATTACACAAAAAACATTATCAAATATTTAAACGAATTACACCTAATAGCCCTATCAAAATATAAAAGCCCCCCCAAAATAAAAAAAAAACCTAGCCTAAACTAAACTGCCAATAGTCCTTAAAAGGGCCTTTTGCGGGGCATTGCCCCAAAGAAATCAGCTCTTTTACCTGTAAAATAAATTACAAATAACCCCCAACAGTAAAACCCACCACCTACACAACCAAACCCCCCCAAATAAAAACCTACCTAAAAACCTAAGCTCCCCATTGCCCTGAAAAGGGAATTTGGATGTGTATTGCCCTTAAAATGGCATTTAGCTATTTTTCAGTGCCCAAAACCCTAATCTTAAAATAAAAACCCACCCAATAAACCCTTAAAAAAAAAATAACACTAACCCCCGAAGATCCACGTACAGTTTTTGGAGACCGGACATCCATCCTCAATGAAGCGGCAGAAGTCTTCATCCAAGCGGCAAGAAGTTCTCAACGAAGCCAGAAGACGTCTTCATCCAAGCAAGCCGAAGTCTTCATCCAAGCCAGCAGAAGTCTTCATCCAGACGGCATCTTCTATCTTCATCCATCCGATGCGGCTCCATCTTCAAGACATCCGGCGCAGAGCATCTTCTTCTTTCCACGGCAAAAGAAGAATGAAGGTTCCTTTAAGGGACGTCATCCAAGATAGCGTCCCTTGAATTCCGATTGTCTGATAGAATTCTATCAACCAATCAGAATTAAAGATGAAAAAATCCTATTGGCTGATCCAGTCAGCCAATAGGATTGAGCTTGCATTCTATTAGCTGATTGGAACAGGTGGCGGCGGTGTCAGGGCAGCAGATTAGAGGCTAATAAGTGTAATGTAGGTGTCAGCAATGTCGGGGGAGGCAGATTAGGAGTGTTTAGACTTGGGGTTTATGTTAGGGTGTTAGGTTTAAACATAACTTTTCTTTCCACATAGGAATCAATGGGAATTCGTTACAGAGCTTTACACTCCTGTATTGGAGGTGTTAGGCTTTTTTTCAGCCGGCTCTCCCCATTGATGTCTATGGGGAAATCGCGCATGAGCACGTAACACCAGCTGAAAGCAGCGCTGGTATTGGAGTGCGGTATGGATCTCAGTTTTGCTCTATGCTCACTTATTGCCTGCTAACGCCGGGTTTTTGCAAACCTGTAATAGCAGCGCTATAGGGAGGTGAGCGGTAACAATAACTTGCAAGTTAGCACCGAGCAGCGCGAAACTCGTAATCTAGCCGATAGTGAATATCCCGAAAAATCCCAAAATGAATATCCAATGGTTATCCATGTGGATAGTACCTAAGAATAAAAAAATAATGGATCATTTGCGATGTTCAAACAAACAACTTCCCCACTACAGAGCTCTGTGGTGGAGCGATCTAAAACACACAAAGGTAATCACTGATATACCAACCATGTGACTATGAACAATATCAAAAATTCATGGCCCGTTACTGCATAAACTTCCAATACACATAACATTGAATTTGTATATAGTCAGAAGCCACTTGGTTTTTCTTAAGAGACAAACCATCTATTTCGTCAAACGTTCTCTAAATTAACTTAACACCTTTAAGAAATAACACGTAACAACTTTCTGTGTGAGAAAAGACCGGTCACCGTCACATTTATTTAAAAAACAATTTAACTACAGGGCTAATAGTATCCAATTTTAGGCACTCTTTAATTCAAATATATATATATACATAACTAGAACTTGTAACACGTTCATAACTATACGGTGGGGGCATCTAACCCTAAAGCTAACCCCTACTGACAGACGAGCAAGGCCCCTTCGTGGTTGGCAGTGGGACAAACGGATGATCCCGCTCCATGGCATGAGAGAGAGCTGTGATGTAAAGCGATCTTCGGCCTGCGTATCAGAAGGGAGAGGTCCCCTAGGCCAGCACCTAGTGGGCATAACTCCTCCCTTTTTTCCAGACCATCACTCTTCTCTCTTAATGCCCACTCCTAGAGCCTTTCCCGACTTCCACAAGAGGAAATACAATAAATTACTCTTGCCGCCAACTAGCCAACAGGTACCTTAATATACACTAAATCGAAAAAACTAATACCTAAAAAAAAATTCTTCCAACAGTCAATGTCAACCATTAAACTTTCACAGTAAACAGCATTTTTTTTAATTTATTTTTTTAAATTACCCCTAAAAGTGCCTTCCTGATGTCCTTCAAGAATAAGTCCAACCCAACATCCGTCAGGTGTACACCATCAGAGCGATAAAGGTCCTTTTTGTTGACCGTGATTAGATTGTGCCAGATAACAAAGCCACCCTGGCCCATGACCGCTACCCACCTACCTGTTGACCTTCTTCCGGATATTATAGGCCTCCCTTTGGGTTGCGATGTAGCACCAATGCAGTCGAGAAACCACATTTGACCACCCTATCTTCACATTGTGAAGCCATGCATGCACCCTTCTAATGTCGGCCACCATTCTCCTAATGATGTCCAGAGCCGGTACTGACCCCATATCGTTGCCCCCTAAGTGCAACACAATAATCTGAGGTTGTTCCCGCTTCCTGTAGAAGAGCTGGTAGTTCTTCTCAAGTCAAGCCCCTTCGACCTAACCATCTGAAGTCGGCCCTGGATGTTGCAATTCCAAGTTGATAACCTTCTGGGGAACAGAGCGCCCTAATGGACGCCCAGTGGATAAAGGAATATGCAATTATCCACACCCGAACTGGAGCGGAATTCTAAGTTAAAATACCTGGTGAAACATGAGTGAACAACATTACATGAAACTCAGGTCCCACTCGGAATTCACCATACCCCCCACAGCATATCCCACTGCCATGCCCCCAGTCAAAGCAAACCTGAAGAAAAAAAACCCAAGAATTTTTTTTTTTTAGGTTAAAGGCCTAATATAAGCTTTGTACGTTCCCGACTTCCAGCGTCCTATGTACTATATCTCTGCCGCGGAAGATCCCTTAGCCGCTGCGCAAGTGGCAGCCCCTATCCTAAATGAATGGGGGCAATTCTCCCTGGTTCCAACCCCACGGCACCCACTGCACTCGCAAGAACCTTCCTGAATTGGAATAGCAACAATGCACTACTGTCCTCATGCACGAGGAATTGTTGCAACACCAGTTATGTGAGTGACAACGTATTTTTCTCATGTCTGACCCAGCAAATTTTTAATAATTGCACCTATTGTAGTTGGGGTCAGCAGCTGCATACCTGACTAGCAATAATGACCAACTTTAATGGCTGCAACATTTCTGCAGATAAATTTAAAAAAAAACTTGGATTAAATAATTGCCAGTTAATAACGATTTAATCAGATAATAGAATAGCCATTACCTTTTTTAAATAAAAGGGTCATAATAGTAAAAAAATTACCTGTTTTAATTCTTTAGTATTTATAATTATAAGACTATCAACCCTACACTACTGTGCGTTTAACTCCTGCAAAGGGATTAAACACACAGGCCTAAATTTGGAGTTTGGCGGTAGCCGTGAAAACCAGCGTTAGAGGCTCCTAACGCTGGTTTTAGGCTACCGCCGGTATTTGGAGTCAGTCAGGAAAGGGTCTAACGCTCACTTTTCAGCCGCGACTTTTCAATATCGAAATTAATTAACTCTTATTAAATAAATTATTCCTATTTAAAGCTAAATACTTACCTGTAAAATAAATCCTAATATAGCTACAATATAAATTATAATTATATTATAGCTATTTTAGGATTTATATTTATTTTACAGGTAACTTTGTATTTATTTTAACCAGGTACAATAGCTATTAAATAGTTAAGAACTATTTAATAGCTAAAATAGTTAAAATAATTACAAAATTACCTGTAAAATAAATCCTAACCTAAGTTACAATTAAACCTAACACTACACTATCAATAAATTAATTAAATAAAATACCTACAATTACCTACAATTAAACCTAACACTACACTATCAATACATTAATTAAATACAATATCTACAAATAAATACAATGAAATAAACTAACTAAAGTACAAAAAATAAAAAATAACTAAGTTACAAAAAATAAAAAATATTTACAAACATCAGAAAAATATTACAACAATTTTAAACTAATTACACCTACTCTAAGCCCCCTAATAAAATAACAAAGACCCCCAAAATAAAAATTTCCTACCCTATTCTAAATTATTTAAGTTCAAAGCTCTTTTACCTTACCAGCCCTGAACAGGGCCCTTTGCGGGGCATGCCCCAAGAAATTCAGCTCTTTTGCCTGTAAAATAACACATACAATACCCCCCCCAACATTACAACCCACCACCCACATACCCCTAATCTAACCCAAACCCCCCTTAAATAAACCTAACACTAAGCCCCTGAAGATCTTCCTACCTTGTCTTCACCTCACCGGGTATCACACCGATCCGTCCTGGCTCCTATATCATCATCCAACCCAAGAGGGGGCTAGACATCCATCATCCGACGGCTGAAGAAGTCCAGAAGAGGGTCCAAAGTCTTCATCCTATCCGGGAAGAAGAGTAGATCCGGACCGGCAACCATCTTCTTCCAAGCGGCATCTTCTATCTTCATCCGATGAGGACCGGCTCCATCTTGAAGACCTCCACCGCGGACCCATCTTCTTCCGACGACGACTTCCCAACGAATGACGGTTCCTTTAAGGGACGTCATCCAAGATGGCGTCCCTCGAATTCCGATTGGCTGATAGGATTCAGCCAATCGGATTGAACTTGATTCTGATTGGCTGATTCCATCAGCCAATCAGAATATTCCTACCTTAATTCCGATTGGCTGATAGAATCCTTAAAGGAACCGTCATTCGTCGGGAAGTCGTCGTCGGAAGAAGATGGGTCCGCGGTGGAGGTCTTCAAGATGGAGCCGGTCCTCATCGGATGAAGATAGAAGATGCCGCTTGGAAGAAGATGGTTGCCGGTCCGGATCTACTCTTCTTCCCGGATAGGATGAAGACTTTGGACCCTCTTCTGGACTTCTTCAGCCGTCGGATGATGGATGTCTAGCCCCCTCTTGGGTTGGATGAAGATATTTGAGCCAGGACGGATCAGTGTGATACCCGGTGAGGTGAAGACAAGGTAGGAATATCTTCAGGGGCTTAGTGTTAGGTTTATTTAAGGGGGGTTTGGGTTAGATTAGGGGTATGTGGGTTGTAATGTTGGGGGGGGGGTATTGTATGTTTTTTTTTTACAGGCAAAAGAGCTGAATTCTTTGGGGCATACCCCGCAAAGGGCCCTGTTCAGGGCTGGTAAGGTAAAAGAGCTTTGAACTTTTGTAATTTAGAATAGGGTAGGGCGTTTTTTTATTTTGGGGGTCTTTGTTATTTTATTAGGGGGCTTAGAGTAGGTGTAATTCGTTTTAAATTGTTGTAATATTTTTCTAATGTTTGTAAATATTTTTTTATTTTTTGTAACTTAGTTCTTTTTTATTTTTTGTACTTTAGTTAGTTTATTTCATTGTATTTATTTGTAGATATTGTATTTAAATAATTTATTGATAGTGTAGTGTTAGGTTTAATTGTAGGTAATTGTAGGTATTTTATTTAATTAATTTATTGATAGTCTAGTGTTAGGTTTAATTGTAACTTAGGTTAGGATTTATTTTACAGGTAATTTGTAATTATTTTAACTATTTTAGCTATTAAATAGTTCTTAACTATGTAATAGTTATTGTACCTGGTTAAAATAAATACAAAGTTACCTGTAAAATAAATATAAATCCTAAAATAGCTATAATATAAATATAATTTATATTGTAGCTATATTAGGATTTATTTTACAGGTAAGTATTTAGCTTTAAATAGGAATAATTTATTTAATAAGAGTTAATTAATTTCGTTAGATTTAAATTATATTTAACTTAGGGGGGTGTTAGTGTTAGGGTTAGACTTAGCTTTAGGGGTTAATACATTTATTAGAATAGCGGTGAGCTCCAGTCGGCAGATTAGGGGTTAATGTTTGAAGTTAAGTGTCGGCGATGTTAGGGAGGGCAGATTAGGGGTTAATACTATTTATTATAGGGTTAGTGAGGCGGATTAGGGGTTAATAACTTTATTATAATAGCGGTGCGGTCTGCTCGGCAGATTAGGGGTTAATAAGTGTAGGCAGGTGGAGGCGACGTTGTGGGCGGCAGATTAGGGGTTAATAAATATAATATAGGGGTCGGCGGTGTTAGCGACAGCAGATTAGGGGTACATAGGGATAATGTAAGTAGCGGCGGTTTACGGAGCGGCAGATTAGGGGTTAATAATAATATGCAGGGGTCAGCGATAGCGGGGGCGGCAGATTAGGGGTTAATAAGTGTAAGGTTAGGGGTGTTTAGACTCGGGGTACATGTTAGAGTGTTAGGTGCAGACGTAGGAAGTGTTTCCCCATAGCAAACAATGGGGCTGCGTTAGGATCTGAACGCGGCTTTTTTGCAGGTGTTAGGTTTTTTTTCCAGCTCAAACAGCCCCATTGTTTCCTATGGGGGAATCGTGCACGAGCACGTTTTTGAAGCTGGCCGCGTCCGTAAGCAACTCTGGTATCGAGAGTTGAAGTTGCTTTAAATATGCTGTACGCTCCTTTTTTGGAGCCTAACTCAGCCATTCTGTGGACTCTCAATACCAGAGTTATTTTAAAGGTGCGGCCAGAAAAAAGCCAGCGTTAGCTACGCGGGTCGTTACCGACAAACTTCTAAATCTAGCCGTTAGTAAAGTAATGCTCGGGACTGCTCTTTAAGTAACAATTTAAATTCATGTATTTTTCAAGCAGAATATAAGGAATAGTTTATTGTAAGAGAAAACATATCATTAGCTTTTTTATGTCCCTTTCTGTTAAGCTTCTGCTTTTGTCATATATTTTTTCTGTGCTAAATTAAATGTCCTTTTCATTCTTGTCTGTATCTACTTTCCCCCTAATTAGTATTCCATAGCCGTGCACTTATTTGTTGGTTTTTCAGGAATGCCAACAGTATCACAGCCTTCTATTTTCTCTGCTACTGTTGTGCTTTTATATTTTGAATTATTTGAGAAGCATATGTTGTTCTGCAAAAACAGTTGGCTGTTTTACTGGATGTGACCGTGAACAAAAAGTACAATAAAATATACTCCAATTATTGTCTTGCTTTTCAGTTTTCTCTAAAATAAGTGCCATAGTGTTTGTTTTTGTGTATGTTGTTATTTCTGCTCATATGTGAGCTATAATATGTTTTTTATGATGTCTGCCTAAATAGTGCTTTTTTTTAGCATGAAGAATAAATACTATTTACTTAATTAGTTTATTTATTTATTTTTAAGCAGATAATATGTTGACATTTGCAGTTATAACTGCAATATATTTATTCTTTCATGACTCAGATAAAGAATGTACTTTTAAACAACTTCTATTATCAAAGGTGCTTCATTCTCATTTTATGCTTTGTTGAAATGCATACATAGGTAGGCTAAGGAGAAGCAATGCACTACTGGGAGCTAGCTGCTTGTCATTGGCTCACCAAAAGTGTTTAGCTGGCTCCCATAATGCATTGCTGTTCCTTCAACAAAGGATACCAAGAGAATGAAACACATTTGAAAATAAAAAGTCAATTGGAAACTTGTTTAAAATTGTTTTTCATGTTCCTTTAAAAAGAAAACTTTTGAGAAACAAAATATATTTTTTGTTTTGCTTTCCTTTTAGGTTGTCTCTATTTTACCAATTCACTGGCCAAAGAATGTTTATTTTGCATGTTTTTGCCAAAGATTTTTTCCCATGCTTTATAACATTGAAACCTCAAAAGTTCTGCCTGTTTCTAAGTCACTATAGACAGTCTCTTAATCACATGCTTTTTTTATTTGTTTTTAACAACAGGAGACTACTAGTTCATGTGGGCCATATAGATAACATTGTGCTCACGCCCGTGGGTTCTCCACAACACAGCTAAAATGGAAGTCAATAGATAATAAATAAAACATCATGTGATTAGGGGGCTGTCAGAAGAGGCTTAGATAAAAGGTAATCACAGAGGTGAAACATATATTAATACTGTATAACTATGTTGGCTGTGCAAAACTGGGGAATGGGTAATAAAGGGATTATCTTTTTAAACAATAAAAATGTTTGAGTTGACTGTCCCTTTAAAGGATAGTAAACACCAAAAATGTTATTGTTTAAAAAGATAGATAATGACTTTATTTACCATTCCCAGTTTTGCATAATCAACACTGTTAGAGAAATATACTTTTTACCTCTGTAATTACCTTGTGTCTAAACTTGTGCTGACTGCCTCCTTATCTCAGATATTTTGATAGACTTGCATTTCAGGCAATTAGTGCTGACTCTTAAATAACTCCACGTGCGTGAGCACAATGTTATTTATATGAGACGCATGAACTAACGCCCTCTAGCTGTGAAAAACTGTTAAATGCATTCAGATAAGAGGTGACCTTAAAGGGCTTAGAAATTAGCAAATTAGTCTACCTATGTTCAGCTTTCAAGAACAAAGCAAATTTAATTATAAAAGTACATTAGAAAGTTGTTCAAAATTACATGCCTTATCTGAATCAGGAAAGTTTAATTTGGACTTTACTATCCATTTAAGAATAAGGGTCCAATTCTTTAAACTTTTTTTTTTTTGTAAAATGATCTAAAAAGTTTCATCAGTGCAACAAGGTACATCAAATAATTTAATAAAGGTAAAATTAAAATTTTTGCTTTGATCCCCTACATGCCAGCAAATTATTTATAATCAGACCCTTAAAATTTCCTTTTAAGATGTTCTTGTTTAGCCTGCATATTATGTAGAGAAATTTAACCTTACCCACTGCATTATTATTATTCAATAATCCAGATTAAAAGTGATCTAGGTGGTTCACTGTTAACTTCACTTCCCTTGTGAGATTCTGTATCCCAGAAAGCTTAATTACTTTCTATGGAAGTCATCTCTCTGGGACTTCCAGGTCTGCCCTTTTTCTTAGAAAATTCAGTGAGTTCAGCCCCCGTGAAGCTTGCACTTTAATTTCTCTCCAAGCTAGGGAATCTTTGATTACTGGGCCCATAGAAAGTAATGACGCTCTCTGGGATATAGAATCTCACAGGGGAGAGTGAAGTTAACAGATGAGCCCCTGACACATATAAATTCTCAATTTGCACCAAATATAAATTAAACTAAAATGTTTTCACTACAAAGAAGAAAATTCTAAATGTAATTTGTACAAATTCTTAAAATCGAATTTAGGAACTCCAAAATATCTTTCTATCTATCTACATGGCCAAAGTATGTGGACACCTGACCATCACTATAAAAGAGCTTGTTGGACATCCTATTCCAAAACCATGGTCATTAATATGGAACTGACCTCCCCTTTGAGGCTACAACAACCGCAACTCTTTTCAAAAGGCTTTCCACAAAATTTTTGTAGTGTCTGTGGGAATTTATGCCCATTCAAACAAGAGCATTTTTTGAGGTAAAGCACTGATGTTATATGAGAAGATCTTGCTCCCAATCATCATTTTAGTTAATCCCAAAGGTTTTTAGTTGGGAGGTAAGGGATCTGTGCAGGCTACTTGAGTTCTTCCACACAAAGTTGTTAAATCATATCTTCAAGGACCTCACCTTGTACACGGGGGTACACTCATGTTAAAACAAGAAAGGTGTTTCTCCAAACTGTTACCATGAAGGTTGAAGCACCCAGTTTTCCTTCAATGGAATCAAACAGCAGAAGACCATTATCCTTCCTCCACCATACTTTATCTTAAGCTATTTGCATTCTGGTAGTTTTTTCCTTGCATCTTCTACATCCAGATTCCTCCATAATACTGGCAGATAGTAAAGTGTGATTCATCACTTCAGAGAACACATTTCTGTTGTTCTAGTTGCACGACCCTGCATGGTAATTTAAAAATTGTACAATTAAAAGTCATTTGTAGCCTCATCACATCCACTAATTCCAACTGACTTCCCATTATAAAAACTGAGTGTCATCTACCTTAGAACCATTCACCTCTCACGGCAGAATAGAAACATCAAAAAAATGGCTTCAAAACCTTACAGAAAATAATTAATTGAAGTGGGATAAATTTGATAATACAAATAGAAAAGTTGATCCAAAATGGTATGCTCTATCTAAATCATGAAAGAAAAAAAATTGGGTTCCATGTCCCTTTAATGAATTCCACATATTTGATGTTAATATGAGGGGGAACATCTTAAACATGTTCCTGGAATGCCCAAGGTTTTTCGCTATTTCTCTCCAGGGAGATTTTGTAACAACATGATACATGAATATTTTACACTTACATATTTTCATTACCGTATTTCATGTATTTTTTCTGAAGCTGTTGCACTTATAACATAGGCTTTTAAAAGAGTACAGCAAAATTACACATATTTGTCTAGTTCAGATCAGTTCCTGTAAATAAGTCAGTTGATGGTGGGTGATTTTTTTTCACACTAGTAAATTAATTTACTACAAATTAAAAGTCTTCTAATTACAAGGTGTCACATTAAATATGTACCTCAGCCTCTATGAAAAAAGATAAAATACAACATTGCAAGTAAAAATAAACATGCATACACACAAAACAATTTTTCTGTGAAATCATTCAAAATGAAAAAAATAATGAAAAATTTTCACCTGCTATGGGGAACATCTTTTGGGCAACAGAGGAGTATCTGGAAAGTAACTTAAATTAGTAGCTAGTCCTAGTGCTACAAGCCAGCAGCAGTACAAACAGCTAATTTTTTATAATTCTTTTTTTAATTGGCTCAGGATAGACAAGAAAAAAGTGAAGCTTACATATCTATTGGTGATGCTGGATTCAATCAGCTAGCAAGAACATTGCTAAATCATTATTAAATCATATAAATTTAAACTTTTAAAACTTTTCCCAAAAACTGTGCCAATTAGAACTATTTATCAGTAATGGGTTTAACCACATAAACATGTCAACTTTTTTTTGCATTCATTTGTTAGTTTTTCTTTGAAGGGGTCACTGCTTTATTATTTAGTCAATTATAATAACACAAATTTGCACATCTATAAATTACTGTAAAGCAAGTAAAGGGACTAAAGATGCATGTAATTGTTGTTGTGTGGTTTCATTTGTACCTTTATAGTTAAAGGGACCAGTACTTTATTAGTTTCAGACAAATATTATTAATAACACAAAAGTCATTATTTATAAAATAATGTAAAAGCAGGTTTAAAATTCCCCATAATCTTTCATTTTTCTTAACATCTTAAAATTGTTTACTTTTTCAAATCACATTAAAAAATAATCGGCTAGATTACGAGTTTTTGTCAGTAAGACTGTGCGGTGCTAACAAGCAGTTTATGCTCACCGCTCACCTAGAGACAACGCTGGTATTACAGGTTTTTAGAAACCCAGCGTTACCCGCAGAAAAGTGAGCGGAGAGCAAAATTTAGCTCCACATCTCACCTCAATACCAGCGCTGCTTACGGTAGCGGTGAACTGGCTAAACGTGCTTGTGCACGATTTTCCCATAGGAATCAATGGGGCAGATCCGGCTGAATAAAAACCTAACACCTGCAAAAAAGCAGCGTTCAGCATCTAACGCAGCCCCATTGATTCCTATAGGAAAATACTTTTTATGTCTACACCTAACACCCTAACATGAGTCTAATCTTACACTTGTTAACCCCTAATCTGCCGCCCCCGACATTGCCGACACCTGCTTTATATTATTAACCCCTAACCTGCCGCTCCGGACACCGCCGCTACCTACATTATACTTATGAACCCCTAATCTGCCGCCCCCAACATCGCCGACACCTAAATTTTATTTATTAACCCCTACTCTGACGCCCCCAATGTCACCGCCACCAAACTAAACTTATTAACCCCTAATCTGCCGCCGCAAACGTCGCCGCCACTATAATAAATATATGAACCCCTAAACCTAAGTCTAAACCTAACCCTAACACCCCCCTAACTTAAATATAATTTAAAATAATCTAAATAAAATAACTTTAATTAACTAAATTATACTAATAGTTCCATTGTAGCTAGCTTAGGGTTTATTTTTATTTTACAGGCAAGTTTGTATTTATTTTAACTAGGTACAATAGTTATTAAATAGTTATTAACTATTTAATAGCTACCTAGTTAAAATAAAGACAAATTTACCTGTAAAATAAAAATAAACCTAAGTTACAATTACACCTAACACTACACCATAATAAAATTAATTCCCTAAATTAACTACAATTAAATACAATTATCTAAATTAAGAAAAAAAACAAACACTAAATTTCAGAAAATAATAAAATAATTACAAGTTTGTAAAACTAATTACACCTAATCTAATCCCCCTAATTAAATAAAAAAGCCCCCCAAAATAATAAAAATCCCTACCCTATACTAAATTACAAATAGCCCTTAAAAGGGCTTTTTGCAGGGCATTGCCCCAAAGTAATCATCTCTTTTACCTGTAAAAAATACAATACCCCCAACATTAAAACCCATCACCCACACACCCAACCCTACTCTAAAACCCACCCAATCCCGCCTTAATAAAACCTAAAACTAACTACTTGAAGATCACCCTACCTTGAGATGTCTTCACCAAACCAGGCAGAAGTGGTCCTCCAGACGGGCAGAAGTTTTCATCCAAGCCGGGAAGAAGAGGTTCTCCAGATGGGCAGAAGTCTTCATCCAGACAGCATCTTCTATCTTCATCCATCCGTAGTGGAGCGGGTCCATCTTCAAGACATCCGACGCGGAGCATCCTCTTCTTTCTTGATCCGATGACTAAATGACGGTACCTTTAAGTGACGTCATCCAAGATGGCGTCCCTTTAATTCCGAAACGCTGATAGAATTCTATCAGCCAATCGGAATTAAGGTAGAAAAAATCCTATTGGCTGATGCAATCAGCCAATAGGATTGAAGTTCAATCCTATTGGCTGATCCAATCAGCCAATAGGATTGAGCTTGCATTCTATTGGCTGATTGGAACAGCCAATAGAATGTGAGCTCAATCCTATTGGCTGATTGCATCAGCCAATAGAATTTTTTCTACCTTATTAACTGGTTTAGGGGTTAATATGTTTATTATAGTGGCGGCCATGTCCGGTTCGGCAGATTAGGGGTAAACATTTTATTTAAGTGTTTGCGATGTGGGGGGGCCTCGGTTTAGGGGTTAATAGGTAGTTTATGGGTGTTAGTGTACTTTTTAGCACTTTAGTTAAGAGTTTTATGCTACGGCGTTAGCCCATAAAACTCTTAACTACTGACTTTCAAATGCGGTAGGAGTCTTGACAGGAGAGGGTGTACCGCTCACTTTGAGGAAGACTCGTAATACCGGCGTTAGGAAAATCCCAATGAAAATATAGGATACGCAATTGACGCAAGTGGATTTGCGATATCTTAGAGTCGCGACAAAAAAGTGAGCAGTACACCTGTACCTGCAAGACTAATACCAGCGGGCATTTAAAAAGCAGCGTTGGGACCTCTCAACGCTGCTTTTTAACCCTAACGCAAGACTCTTAATCTAGGCGAATGTAACTTAATGCATTGAAATCAAATAAAAATAATAATAATAATGATGTGTGTGTGTGTATATATATATATATATATATATATAATACTGTATATATATTTATATATATATATATATATATATTCTATTTATTTATATATATATATACATAATGTATATATATATATATATATATATATATATATATATATATACACAGTGTATATATATATATATATATATATTTATATATTTATATACACAGTATATATATACAGTATATATATACAGTACGCCAATATTTACATGTCACAATTTGAAAACATGTACCTGTGGAATACGCCGAATGTATCTATTATCTGTTATTACAGATATATAGATGACATTTTCTTGGTGTGGCGAGGGGGCCTGGAGGAACTCCACAAATGGTTTGATGTGTTTAATAACACGACTAACAACGTCAAGTTTAAGATGACAGCTAATACTTCATCCATTCATTTCTTAGACTTGACAGTTTTCAAGGATTCTAACCATTTAGGAACCACATTGTATCATAAACCTACCGACCGCAACTCTATATTAAGGGCAGATAGTTGCCATCCCCCAGCCCTACTAAAGGGCATTGTAAAATCACAATGCATAAGAACAATGCGCAACAATTCGAATCCTGTAACGGGGGTCTCCCAATTGAAAGAAGTGGGTGAGAAGTTCCAGAACAGGGGCTACAAGATCCCGATAATCCATGAGGCTATGGAATCTGTTTCAAGACTTACACAGACAGAATTAATTACACCTAAACCCAAGAGGGACGCTAGTGACAAGCTCATCATGTCCACTACTTTTACTCCAGTGACAAAAAATACTGGCCAAATTCTCCGACAACACTGGCCAATTATGGCTTCAGACCCTAAACTCACATTTACTCATAAACTACGACCTATGGTTGGGTTCAAGAGGGGAACTAATCTCAAAGACCTGCTGGTGAAAACGGACCCCAAACAGTGTTATTCAACCGGGATGAAAAGGAATATTAGGGGCTCTTATCGTTGTTTGGGCTGCACAACGTGCAATGGCCTAGTGGGTACTAAAGTTTTCCATCACCCGCATACCAATCGAACATTCTCTATCCGGCACTCTATAATGTGTACCACCACTCACGTTATATATTTATTGTTTTGCCCATGTTCCTGCTTTTACATAGGGAAGACCTCTGGCACACTTCGTGAGCGTATGGCCAATCATCGCCACGCCATAAGGACAGCACTTAAAAATGGCGATTCCGAACAGCCAGTAGCGCGACATTGCGCTTACAAGGGACACTCAGTATCCTCCATCCGCTACATTCTAATCGACCACATACCCCCATTGGATCGGGGTGGCGACCGGAACAAGCAACTCCTGAGACGAGAGGCCCAGTGGATGTTCAGATTAGGCACAATACAACCTGGTGGCCTGAACACCATGCCGGACTTTAAGAGCATAATGTGATTAACAACTGGGGTGCTACACACTTGGGGTATGCCAGGTGGACATGGTGGCTCCGTTTTGGCACACATTTCATTTTCCCCTAGTTGTAGGGGCAAGTGTTGTGCGCCTAACGGCATGGTTTAGGGGGGACATCTGTCTCCACCTTCTCTGTGGAAGCCTGGTCCGCCAAGAGCCATTACCCATTTTTTGCACCACCAGTCCAAAAAACTGACACTTAAAAGTCACATCCACCTGGATAAGTTCCAGAGATGGATAGTATCTGTATGAGCCATATATGTCCATGATCCTTATCTTTATTACCTTTTCTCAAATATCCCTGTTTTTTTGCAACTATATTTGGGGCAAGAATTCTCAAATAAGGTTAATAAAATCCGCCCCATTTGACACAAATATTCACATTTTGGCCATTGCAAGCTATAACCCCTTAATGGCCAAGGCTTAATTCAAGTGAAAATTGTGCCCTTAAGACACAATAACAAAGTCCTATAACACTGCTATATATATTCATTCTTCTGAATATTGCTCTAATTTGATATTCATGATACACATGTTTAATGCCACTCTGTTGCAATATACTGGCGATACATTGCAAGCCATAGCAATCATATTTGCAACATTACATTTGTATCTTGCTATTCCAATTAATGGTACTGCCATAAGGTTCAATTTTTAATTTTTAGCTTTTTATTTTTAACTATTTTATTTTTAATCATTCTTTATATATACAATATGATTGTATATAATTTGAGTGCACGCTATTTCTTTGACACTATGAAAGTTGTTGCTTCATTCAGCTGACATACTATTGTAAATTTTGGCATCTTTTGGTACTCAGAATTGTATATGATTACCATAGTTACCGTTTCTATGCCGACCGGATGTAGCAACATTTGTCAACGTATTTCTATCACAAATTTTCTTGGCACATTTTTGCTACAATAAGTCCCACAAATTAGTATGTCACTTTAACACGTTTGAAATTGTAGAGTACACTATTTCATTATTAATTTCATGTTTGGTTTGTTGAATCCGTAAACCGGAAGTGAGGTAATACAACTTCCGGTTCCGGATAGCACTGTGGAACGCAATATGCGTTCCAAATTCGAAAAATTGGCGCACTTTTCCTTTGGAGAGACACTAAGGTTGATATGATGTAATTGATATGTAACACTATAAATGAGTTGAATTTTGTTTGTTTTGCATGCTGATGAAGGGGTTGTGAACCCCGAAAACGTTCCATTAAATTGGTTTTTTTGTGGAAAAGTCCTGAGAGTGCATTCTTTTGCTTTCTATTTCATGGTATATCATTGCACCCAGGCGAGTTGGCTACCGGTGGGCTGAACTGGAAACTGCTTACTACTATATATATATATATATATATATATATATATATACACACACTGACCACTTTATTAGGTACACCAGTTCAATTGCTTGGTAACACAAATTGCTAATCAGCCAATCACATGGCAGCAACTCAATGCATTTAGGCATCTAGACGTGATGAAGATGACTTGCTGAAGTTCAAACCGAGCATCAGAATGGGAAAGGAAGTTGATTTAAGTGATTTTGAACGTGGCATGTTTGTTGGTGCCAGATGGGCTGGTCTGAGCAGACATCCCAACTCTCCCTGAAGTTCAGGGAGTCTCCCTGATTGTAATAGCGTCTCCCTGATGCCAGCAAATGGAATGCAATCTCCCTGAAACTCCAAGCACCATGATCCAATGTGGTCCAAATCCGGATAAGTGTTTCTTTAAGAAATGCCTTTAGTTGCTGGGACGTTATAGAACCCTCAAAGCATGCATCAGTAGCCAAAGTGCCCCCACTGATTCTACTAAAATATAACCACAAATACTACCTTATTTACTGCATGTAATTAAACTTTGTATTCTAAAATATTTAAGCATTCAACAAGCGTACGATCACCATAAAATAGGTTTGTTGTATGTGGTTGTGCAATAAAGCTACTTTTTTTAAATGTGACTTTAGTGGGAAACTACTTTAATGATAAGTCTCTATCTTATTTAGGGTTTCAAGGTGTCCAATATATAACTGGGAGGGGGGGGGTAGCGGCGCAGTAGCGGGTGAAATTAGTTTTTGCAGTTTGGGATGTCTGTCTGAGTATTTAAAAAACAATTCTGATCTACTGGGATTTTCACACACAACCATCTCAAGGGTTTACAGAGAATGGTCAGAAAAAGAGAAAAAATCCAGTGAGTGGCAGTTGTGTGGACTAAAATTCCTTGTTGATGTCAGAGGTCAGCGGAGAATGTGCAGACTTGTTAGAGATGATAGAAAGGCAACACTAACTCAAATAACCACTGGTTACAACCAAGGTATGCAGAATACTGTCTCTGAATGCACAACACATCGAACCTTGATGCAGATGGACTACACCAGCAGAACACCACACTGGGTGCCACTCTTGTCAGCTAAGAACAGGAAACTGAGGCTACAATTTGCACAGACTTACAAAAATTGGACAATAGAAGAATGGAAAAATGTTGCCTGGTCTGATGAGTCTCAATTTCAGCTGTGACATTCAGATAGTAGGGTCAGAAATTGGAGTAAACAACATGAAAGCATGCTGGTGTAATGGTGTAGGGGATATTTTCTTGGCACACTTTGGGCCCCTTAGTACCAACTAAACATCATTTAAACTTCACTAGCTGAGTATTGTTGATGACCATGTCCATCCCTTTATGACTACAGTGTTCCCATCTTCTGATGGGTACTTCCAGCAGGATAATACACCATGTCACATAGCTCAAATCATCTCAAACTGGTTTCTTGAACATGACAATGAGTTCACCGTACTCCAATGGCATCCCCAGTCACCAGATCTCAATCCAATACAGCCCCTTTGGGATGTGATGAAACGGGAGATTTGCATCATGGATGTGCAGCGACTAATCTGCAGCAACTGCGTGATGCTATCATATCAATATGAACCAAAATTTCTGAGGAATGTTTCCAAAACCTTGTTGAATCTATGCCATGAAGAATTAAGGCAGTACTGAAGGCAAAAGGGTGTCCTATCTAGTACTAGCAAGGTGTACCTAATAAAATGGCAGATGAGTGTATATATATATATATAAAAATAACCAGAGTATTGCATTGAGCAATGATACTTTTTTTATTGGAATAACTATACATTTATAAGTTGACAAGCTTTCGGAAGAGTTCTTTACTTTATCAAGTCTGGAGCAATATGAGTATTGCTCCAGACTTGATAAAGGAAGGAACTCTTCCGAAAGCTTGTCAACTTATAAATGTACAGTTAGTCCAATAAAAAAAGTATCATTGCTCAATGCAATACTCTTGTTATTTTGATATCTAAATCTCTGGACTAACACGGCTACTCCAATCAACGTAAATATATATATATATATATATATATATATATATATATTTATATATATTTATATATATATATATATATATATATATATATAAGAATTTTTTGTTGTGAGTGTGTGCACTCTCACCATCTGTCATCAACCGCCAGGGTGCTATAAGATATTGTAATAGTTTCAGAAAGGTTAAGCACTCACTGGACTTCAGTCATCTGTGTAATAAACAATTTTATTGGTGACGTTTCGGGACAAAAACAGTCCCTTCCTCTGACAAACAACAATACAAAATATCAAACTTTTAAAGGTGAATAAAGCCCTCCCCTCTGTGAAAAAAACAATCACTGTGATCTGCGTGTAAAAACTGGAGAAACAAGTCTCCTGATAGGTTAGTGACCAAAGGTCAAATAGATTGATAGGACAGAAACCTGTCCATCAAAAGTGCATATTCGTCTAACTTATAAAAGTGAGCAAAAGTGTATTAAAAACAAAGTACTGGGTCAGCAACTAGTAAAAAAGCATATGAAGACAACAAAGGGTGTCAATAGAAATGTTGAGTGAGGCTCGATTGGCAAAAGTATTGCATAATACCCCTAACCAATAAAATTAATCCACACAAAAGGTTCACACTAGGGCAACCAATCACACACATTGTCAAAAATGAGTCACAATTATTCGACTCCACCTCCAGAATTGTCCGTGTTCCATAGACTAACTACATCAAACCATCTGTGTTAATCAGACTATATCCCTAACTCTAGATATTAGCTTATACGAAGGGCTCTCATATATGTCCCCACACTGTGTTAGCACAATCATATAAAACGACCGGTCACCAATAGAACCCTAGAGCGATTTCATCAACATCTCTGTGAGCACATATTGGAAACTTAAAGTGATGTCCTTCTGATCATTGGGAGCGCACATATGTTATACTTCGCCAAAAGACTACAAAGTATTATCATCACTAATACACAGAGAGAATCGCTAGTCAAAATACATGTCCGGCAAGTGTTTGTTATCCTCTGCGCGTCACTAGCCAATGGTATATCAGTGTGGAGACACACACCACAGGTCCACCAATCATGCGCACTGTTGACTCGCTACTATAGTCACGCATCACTATCCTATAGTGTTACAGAGTGGAACCACACACCCCTGTGCAACCAATCATGTGCTGCCAAGTGTTAATGCACTCCCATATCTTCACACACAGTATACATACCTATTGAAAGCATCGTCTGCCTCTATTAGTTGAGAAATGCTGCATCACCATAATTATCTATCATGCTGATCATATTATGTTTCAACGAAACCAAAACATAAACAATAGTGATAATTATCCTAATCATACTCGCAAATTAACTGTGTAGTCATTACAACAATATATGTTAAATTAAATCGTGACCTGTAGTATGTAATTCACAAGTACAAAACCCCAATGGGCATATATTAAATAAATAAAAACTACCATAAGCCATCACTTAAAGCATAATCCATGCAACCAACTTACTTGGCCTAACCCTGTTGGGTCATGAAAATCATGGGTCACAGCCCATCACCTTACATACTCCTCACAAATTTGTATTGCGGCTAACTAATTTTTTGATAGAAGTGAAAAACAAACACTAACATACCCCAGTGAAAATAGAGATAGATAATGAAACACATAATTAGTTAACACTCACAGTGTCTAGATCCAACCAGGATCCTAGACACACTAAAACATAATCATAGTAGAATCACCCCAACCTTAAAGTGTGAGTAAACTACCTCATATCAACACCTAATCTAATCAGCATAAATCTCTCAAAATGCATCCTTGGTTAACTTAAACCAAGATTCTAGATTAAAAATAATAGAATTGGTAGTGGGTGTGTAATTCTAGTGTGAACCTTTTGTGTGGATTAATTTTATTGGTTAGGGGTATTATGCAATACTTTTGCCAATCGAGCCTCACTCAACATTTCTATTGACACCCTTTGTTGTCTTCATATGCTTTTTTACTAGTTGCTGACCCAGTACTTTGTTTTTAATACACTTTTGCTCACTTTTATAAGTTAGACGAATATGCACTTTTGATGGACAGGTTTCTGTCCTATCAATCTATTTCACCTTTGGTCACTAACCTATCAGGAGACTTGTTTCTCCAGTTTTTACACGCAGATCACAGTGATTGGTTTTTTCACAGAGGGGAGGGCTTTATTCACCTTTAAAAGTTTGATATTTTGTATTGTTGTTTGTCAGAGGAAGGGACTGTTTTTGTCCCGAAACGTCACCAATAAAATTGTTTATTACACAGATGACTGAAGTCCAGTGAGTGCTTAACCTTTCTGAAACTATATATATATATATATACATATATATATATATATATATGTATTTACGTTGATTGGAGTAAATCTCTGGACTAACACGGCTACTCCAATCAACGTAAATATATATATATATATATATATATATATATACATTGCAAACTGCTACTAAACAATTTTTATATTTCTATATTACGTTATTGACCAAACCATGACCAACTGTGTGTATATACCATCTGAGACCTATATGCTGTGGCTCCTGATCATTAAAAGTTTTTTATATTGCTATTTTAATTCTTTATACTCCCCCTTGTTACCATTGGGTCAAGTTTTTTTATTACATAATTTTTTACTAATGTGAGTTACATTTGTACATTTGTATTTACAACTAGGTATGAAATATAAACTGTTCCTATTTTTCATCTCTTAAGTATGAATTAATTAATTTATGTAATTTTTAGAAAGCACAGTGTTTGCCTTGTTATATACTTTACATTCAGTAGTGTATCAAACGTTTACCACATACTTACTATAATTCAAAATAATGGTCGGTTTGATAATTAAAAATGACTAATCAGATTTAGATCCTAAATTCAGTTTTCCTTTTCCTGTGTGTTTGTCTATTTTTTCACTCTTGTAGTATACAGGTTTTCTAGCAATTCTAGTGGGAGGAAAAATTAATGTAATTTGTTAGATCAAAGCAATTTTAATACTAATGATGTTCCAAGTCTGTTTGTTTAACCCGCACAAAGTAGTTAAATACAAATGGCCATAACTGTTTGCAACCAGCAGTGTTCTGTGGCTCCTGATTGTACTTTGACTATGTGTTTAACTCATTTGCAGGGGTTAAACACATAGCATCACAGGGTTACTAGTGGTAAAATGACAGGCTCTTTAAATTTAAAGTTGTTCTCTGAAAGAATTATATAACATTAAGGTCTAGATTACAAGTGGTGCTATGCTATCAGAGCCGCCTTAATTGGGGGCTTATGGGCCGCATCTCATAGTCAAATCAGCCAGCATGTTGCACAATGGAGGGCAGCAGACCGGCTCACTGCCTCTCTCCATTGTGCAACATGGACGTGCATTTTGTTTTCTATTGTTATTTAATTATTTGATAAGGTTTGTCTGCCCAGGTGAGGCAGCTTTAACCCAGGGTGATACTTATATATAATCTCCACTGATCAGTTGAATAAAGAGTCAGATATATTAATAAAGCTAATGCCTTGTGGCTAAACAGTTAGTGCTAACTGATACCCAACAATAGATAGGTTGATTAGTGCGTAACAAAACCACTATATTAAAGCTTAGCTAGTTTAAAGTTCTATAGCGGGAAATTGATGACTTTTGCACTTACTATGGATATAAAATAAATGAACATATCTGCAGTGGATAATGAATTATATTACAAGTGCATCATGGTAATCAGCATAAAATGAGGGACAATGCCCACTGTGAAAATTGCCTCTAATACGCGTTTCACTAAACGCTTCCTCAGAGGGGTACGTGCAGGCCGGTTCTAAAGCGTGTTATCATGATACTCACCCTGCCACCTTGCTCGTATTGAATCCTGTTAAGGCGTGATTGTCTTTCGGATAGGATGGATCGATTCGTCAGTCATTTATAAGAGCCAATCCAAATCGTTGTGTGGACAAAACCAATCAGCGGTCTCTATTTGCTTCATGTTGCACGTGATAGGACAAGTGGGTTTACAGCTGTCAGAATCGTTCTTTGCTTACGGAGGTGGCATTATTTATGCTTGATTGTGAATCTTATGATGACATCCAGAATCTATGTCCTTAGAGAAATCTTTAATTGGACACTTGTATTTCAAATAAATATTGTCCTGTGGAAGCGGTATATATTAGATTTTGATGTAGAGTGTAACATCCTAAATTGGAGGACAATATTATTTAGAATTTATTAAAATAAATGAATCTATGTGCAATAATTCTGCCAATGGGGATATATTGGGTCAAAACACATTATTATGAACTATTCAGATCTTGTATTAGTTAGATATTTATGGTATCACTAATACTATACCTATTTGGGGATATACAATACAAAATACCAAGCTGGTTAATGTTTTGTATTTTTTCTGGTATCAGGATAAGGATAAGAAAAAAGACAAAAAATTGACCAGCATGGCACATTTTTTTGCGTTTCCATCAAAGCCAATCCAAGCAATTATAATTTACTAGTCCTAAAGCCTGTGTACACAGGCCAATTTTTGCAGTGCAGTGGTTCCACCCCTTGCTCTTTCTCTATCCCCCCTCTTTTCTGCTCTCTCTCTCCCCCCCTCTCTTTTGTTCTCTCTCTCCCCCTCTCTTTTCCTCCCTCTCTTTTGCGCTCTCTATCCCCCTTTCTTTGCGCTCTCCCCCTCTCTTTTGCTATCTCTTTCTCCCCTTTCTTTTGCTCTCTCTCTATCTCTTCCCTCTCTTTCACCCCCTCTCTTTTGCTCTCTCTCACCCCTTCTCTTTTGCTCTCCCTCTCTCCCCTCTCTTTTGCTCTCTCCCCATCTCATTTGCTCTCTCTCTCCCCTCTATTTTGCTCTCTTTCTCTCCCCTCTCTTTCACCCCCTCTCTTTTGCTCTCTCTCACCCCTTCTCTTTTTCTCCCTCTCTCTCCTCCCTCTCTTTTGCTCTCTCCCCCATCTCTTTTGCTCTCTCTCTCCCCTCTCTTTTGCTCTCTCTCTCCCCTCTCTTTTGCTCTCTCTCCCCTTCTCTTTTGCTGTCTCTGTCCCCTCTCTTTTGCTCTCTCTATCCCCCCTCTTTTGCTTTCTCTATCCCCCCTCTTTCGTGTTCTCTCTCTCCCTCTCTCTCTCTCTCTCTCTCTCTCTCTCTCTCTCTCTCTCTCTCTCCCCCCCTCTTTTTTGCTCTCTCTCTCCTCTCTCTTTTTTGCTCTCTCTCCCCCCTCTCTTTTGCTCTCTCTCACCCCTTCTCTATTGCTCTCTCTCTCTCTCTCCCCACTCTTTTGCTCTCTCCCCATCTTTTTTGCTCTCTCTCCTCTCTTTTGCTCTCTCTCTCCCCCTCTCTTTTGCTCTCTCTCCCCCTTCTCTTTTGCTGTCTCTCTCCCCTCTATTTTGCTGTCTCTCTCCCTCTCTTTTGCTCTCTCTATCCCTCCTCTTTTGCTTTCTCTATCCCCCTCTTTTGTGCTCTCTCTCTCTCCCCCCTCTTTTTTGCTCTCTCTCCCCCTCTTTTTTGCTCTCTCTCCCCTCTTTTTTGCTCTATCTCTCCCCCCTCTCTTTTGTTCTCTCTCCCCCCTCTTTTGCTCTCTATATCCCCCTCTTTGCTCTCTCTCTCCCCCCTCTCTTTTGCTCTCTCTATCCCCCCTCTTTTGCTCTCTCTCTCCCCTTTCTTTTGCTCTCTTTCCCTCCTCTTTTGCGCTCTCTCTCTCCCCTTTTGTTCTCTTTCCCTCTCCCTTTGGCTGTCTCTCTCCCTCTCTTTTGCTCTTTCTCTCCCCTCTCTTATCCTCTCTCCCCCCCTCTCTTATGCTCTCTCTCTCCCCTCTCTTTTGCACTCTCTCTCTGCAATCTTTTGTGGTCTCTGCCCTCTTATGCGCTCTCCCCTCTCTTTTGCTCTCTCTCCCCTCACTTTTGCTGTCTCTCTCCACTTTCGCCCCCCTCTTTTGCTGTCTCTCTCCCTCTCTTTTGCTCTCTCTATCTCCCTTCTTTTGATCTCTCTCTCCCTCCCCTTTCTTTTGCTCTCCCTCCCCCTCTCTTTTGCTGTCTCTCTTCCTCTCTCTCTATCTCCCCTCTTTGAGTTCTTACTGTACATTTATTGCCATCTCAATTACACTCTTAGTAAGTGCACTATTAGCACTTTACCTATGCACTTTTTTAAGATGTATTTACATCTAAAATTATATGTATCGAACTTATAAGTCCTAAACATTTATAGGCTATCCGTTTTTCCTATCTAAAATCCACATATATGAGCACAGTATTTATCTATTCATTGCACTGTCACTTTTTCACTTTTTTTATATAAATCATTGCACTGTCACTTTTTCACTTTTTTTTATATAAATCCCGTTTATTTTTGCCCTCACATTCAATTAAATTTTATCATACAAAATTATTTTTTGTGAAATATGAGTTTTCATATTATATGCATGTTATCACAATAATTATTTTTATATATTCTTTTATACACAACTTTTTTACTAGTATCCGATAAATGGATAATAAGAAGTGTTATTACCATACAAATCTCTGTATTATCTTCAGTTTAAAGTAATACAATTTATGCAAGATATGAGTACATATTATAGCCTTTCCTTATCCTTCACCAGCAATAGTTCAGACGCTTCTGCATTGAAAACAAATCACATCAGAGCTAAACCTAAACACTTTCAAACTACGTTGATGTGTATATGCATAATGCATATATTGTGTATTGTATATCCCAAAATACGTATAGTAATAGTGATACAGAATAGTTCACAATAATGTGTTTTGACCCAATATATCCCCATTGGCAGAATTATTTATTTTAATAATTTCTAAATAATATTGTCCTCCGATTTAGGATAAGAGTTACACTCTACATCAAAATCTGATATATACTGCTTCCACAGGACATTTATTTTAAATTCAAGTGTCCATTTAAAGATTTCTCTTAGTACATAGATTCTGCATGTCATCATAAGATTCACAATAAAGTGTGTATAATGACACTTCTATAAGCAGAGAACGATTCTGACAGCTGCAAACCCACTTGTCCAATCACGTGCAACATGAAGCAAATAGAGACCACTGATTGGTTTTGTCCACACAATTGATTTGCTCTTATGAATGACTGACTTACAAATCGATCCATCCTATCCAAAAGACAATCACGCTATAACAGGATCCAATATGAGCAAGGAGGTGGGGCGAGTATCACAATAACATGCTTCAGAACCGGCCGGCACGTACATCTCTGAGAAAGCATTTAGTGAAACACGTGTTAGGGGAACTTTTCACAGTGGGCATAGTCCCTTGTTTTATGCTGTTTACCAGAATGCACTTGTAATATTATTCGTACTCTACTGCAGATATGTTCAATTATTTTATATCAATAGTCAGTGTAAAAATAATCAAGTTCACGCTGTAAAAGGAACTTTAAACTAGCTAAGCTTTAATATACTGATTTTGTTACGCACTATTCAACCTATTGTTTGATATTAGTTAGCACTAACTGTTTAGCCACAAGGCATTAGCTAAATTACTTTCTCTGACTCTTTATTCAACTGATCAGTGGAGATTATATATAAGTATCACCCTGGGTTAAAGCTATTTTGAACTTGTGTGTGTGTGTGCGAGTGTACGCATTTATGACTGTTTTTTAATGATTATTATAAGACAATCACGCCTTAACAGGATTCAATACGAGCAAGGAGGCAGGGTGAGTATCATGATAACATGCTTTAGAACCGGCCTGCACGTACCCCTCTGAGGAAGCGTTTAGTGAAACGCGTATTAGAGGCAATTTTCACAGTGGGCATTGTCCCTCATTTTATGCTGATTACCATGATGCACTTGTAATATTATTCATTATCCACTGCAGATATGTTCATTTATTTTATATCCATAGTAAGTGCAAAAGTCATCAATTTCCCGCTATAGAACTTTAAACTAGCTAAGCTTTAATATAGTGGTTTTGTTACGCACTAATCAACCTATCTATTGTTGGGTATTAGTTAGCACTAACTGTTTAGCCACAAGGCATTAGCTAAATTACTATCTCTGACTCTTTATTCAACTGATCAGTGGAGATTATATATAAGTATCACCCTGGGTTAAAGCTATTTTGAACTTGTGTGTGTGTGTGCGAGTGTACGCATTTATGACTGTTTTTTAATGATTATTTTTTAATAAAGTTATTTTGTTTTGAATGACTGGAAATTTGCCTACTTTATACTTTTGTATCTCATTATCAATATTAGAGTAAGGCTTTCTTTCTCTTTGTTGTGCAACGATTGTTGGATTTTTTTTGTAAAAAAAAATGCTATTTTAGTTAAGGTCGCTGGGACAGTGGAGGCACTTTAAATTTTGGTGCCTTTAGGCACCTGGGCTGTAAATCCAGCCCTGGTTATTAATGTTATTTAGTAATTTGAATCAGCAAGGTTGGACATTTTACTCTGTGTGTTATGTTTCCATGGATATTGATCTGCTGTTGTGTATATGTATTTTG
Organism: Bombina bombina; assembly: GCF_027579735.1. NCBI lineage: Eukaryota > Metazoa > Chordata > Amphibia > Anura > Bombinatoridae > Bombina > Bombina bombina. The sequence continues at coordinate 1,097,640,300 of NC_069503.1, read as the reverse complement.
GACCTTACTTATATTTAGAAGCAAGCCAAATATTTTATAGAACTGGATTAAGAGCTAAATACATGTAATAATAAGTGGATAAAAGAATAAGGGAAAAAAATCTTATCAGCCAGCAAAATTTACAGTATAACTCATAATTCCTCATCTTGCTCAAAAAGTAATTATCTATAAAAGGTTTAATTAAGCCCCCATATCCCTTAACACACCAGGAGTCTTAATGTGTCTTTCTGTGTGTATGTGTTTCTGTGTGTTTATATGTGCTAGTGTGTGTATGTGTTAGTGGCTGTGTATATGTGCTAATGCCAGTGTTACTCTCCTTGTGTGTCTGTGTATATGTTAGTGTGTGTCTGTATTAGAGTCTCTGTGTGTGTCTGTTAGTGTTCCTCTGTGCCTGTCTATTTGTATGCGTCAGTGTGTGTGTTTGTGTTAGTGTTTCTGTGTGTGTGTGTCCACCTGTTTGCGTATGAGTTAGTGTGTGTATCTTTGTACTGTATATGTCTGTGTGACTGTGTAAGTGTCTCTGTGTGTAAGTGTTAATTTTCCTGTCTGTCTGTTTGTATGTGTCAGTTTTTGTGTTTTTGTGTGTGTGTGTCCTCCTGGGTGTGTATATATGTGTTAGTGTGTGTATATCTATGTCTGTTTATCTCTGTACCTGTATTGATGTTTGTGTGTGTGTGTGTGTGTGTGTATGTGTTAGGGTTTGTGTTTGTGTGAGTCTTTCTGTGTGTATTTCTGTGTTTGTGTGCACACACATTTTAGTCAGTTAGCCAAAATTTGCAAAGGGAGGGCAGTCAATGTTTTAGTAAGAGGCCTCAACATTTATTGTGGTGGCCCTGGATGTAGCACAGTTTCAGTTTCAGACGGACCATTTTTGGTTCAGCACCTGGGTAGCGCTTGCTGATTGGTGGCTAAATGTAGCCACCAATCAGCAAGCACTACCCAGTGTGCTGAACCAAAATTTGATAGGCTCCTTAGCTTACATTTCTGCTTTTTCAAATAAAGATACCAAGAGAACGAAGAACATTTGATAATAGTAGTACATTAGAAAGTTGCTTAAAATTGCATGCTCTATCTGAATCATGAAATAAATAAAATAGGGTTTCATATCCCTTTAAGAAAATTTAGCAATCTCTTTAGTAGTTTATATATATTTTTTCTCCTGTAATATTATTACGATATGGCAGCTGCCCTCATAAACTTCCCTTACCTACACTGTTGTCCAATTTTAAGTAGCTGTTTCTTAAAGGTCTTTAGCACTCACTTTTGATATCCATGAACTCATAATTCTAGAGATTAAAATGCAGGTTATACTTTGTCTACTTTTCAGTATTAAAGGGACCAAAAGTGGCCCCTTAGATTAGCTCCAATTCCTTCACTACTTTAAGTTTCACAGGCCTAGATTTAGAGTTGGGCGGTAGCCGTGAAAACCAGCTTTAGAGGCTCCTAACGCTGGTTTTTACCGCCCGCTGGTATTTGGAGTCAGTCAGGAAAGGGTCTAACGCTCACTTTCCAGCCGCGACTTTTCCATACCGCAGATCCCCCTACGCCATTTGCGTATGCTATCTTTTCAATGGGATCTTTCTAACGCCGGTATTTAGAGTCGTGGCTGAAGTGAGCGTTAGAAATCTAACCACAAAAACTCCAGCTGCAAAAAAAAGTCAGTAGTTAAGAGCTTTCTGGGCTAACGCCGGTTCATAAAGCTCTTAACTACTGTGCTCTAAAGTACACTAACACCCATAAACTACCTATGTACCCCTAAACCGAGGTCCCCCCACATCGCCGCCACTCTATTAAAATGTTTTAACCCCTAATCTGCCGACCGCACACCGCTGCCACCTACATTATCCCTATGAACCCCTAATCTGCTGCCCCTAACACCGCCGACCCCTATATTATATTTATTAACCCCTAATCTGCCCCCCTCAACGTCGCCTCCACCTGCCTACACTTATTAACCCCTGATCCGCCGAGCGGACGGCACCGCTACTATAATAAATTTACTAACCCCTAATCCCCCTCACTCCCGCCTCAATAACCCTATAATAAATAGTATTAACCCCTAATCTGCCCTCCCTAACATCGCCGACACCTAACTTCAAGTATTAACCCCTAATCTGCCGATCGGAGCTCACCGCTACTCTAATACATTTTTTAACCCCTAAAGCTAATTCTAACCCTAACCCTAACACCCCCCTAAATTAAATATAATTTTATTCTAACGAAATAAATTAACTCTTATTAAATAAATTATTCCTATTTAAATCTAAATACGTACCTGTAAAATAAACCCTAATATAGCTACAATATAAATAATAATTATATTGTAGCTATTTTAGGATTAATATTTATTTTACAGGTAACTTTGTATTTATTTTAACCAGGTACAATAGCTATTAAATAGTTAAGAACTATTTAATAGCTAAAATAGTTAAAATAATTACAAAATTACCTGTAAAATAAATCCTAACCTAAGTTACAATTAAACCTAACACTACACTATCAATAAATTAATTAAATAAAATACCTACAATAATCTACAATTAAACCTAACACTGCACTATCAATAAATTAATTAAATACAATATCTACAAATAAATACAATGAAATAAACTAACTAAAGTACAAAAAATAAAAAAGAACTAAGTTACAAAAAATAAAAAAATATTTACAAACATTAGAAAAATATTACAACAATTTTAAACTAATTACACCTACTCTAAGCACCCTAATAAAATAACAAAGCCCCCCAAAATAAAAAAATGCCCTACCCTTTTCTAAATTAAAAAAGTTCAAAGCTCTTTTACCTTACCAGCCCTGAACATGCCCCAAAGAATTCAGCTCTTTTGCCTGTAAAAAAAACACATACAATACCCCCCCCCAACATTACAACCCACCACCCACATACCCCTAATCTAACCCAAACCCCCCTTAAATAAACCTAACACTAAGCCCCTGAAGATCTTCCTACCTTATCTTCACCATGCCAGGTTCATCGATCCGTCCTCGGAAGTCTTGATCCAAGCCTCGGAAGTGTTGATCCAAGCCCAAGTGGGGGGCTGAAGAGTGACGTCCATCCTCGGGCTGAAGTCTGGATCCAAGCGGCGGCTGAAGAAGTCCATCATCGGGCTGAAGTCGGAAGTCCATCATCGGGATGAAGTCTTCTATCAAGCAGCATCTTCAATCTTCTTTCTTCCGGAGCGGAGCGGAGCCATCTTCTTCCGAGCCGACGCGGATCCATCCTCTTCTAACGACGCCTACTAGCCGAATGACGGTTCCTTTAAATGACGTCATCCAAGATGGCATCCGTCGAATTCCGATTGGCTGATAGGATTCTATCAGCCAATCGGAATTAAGGTAGGAAAATCGGATGAAATCTGATCAGCCAATCAGATTGAGCTCGCATTCTATTGGCTGTTCCGATCAGCCAATAGAATGCGAGCTCAATCTGATTGGCTGATTCCATCAGCCAATCACAATTTTCCTACCTTAATTCCGATTGGCTGATAGAATCCTATCAGCCAATCGGAATTCGACGGACGCCATCTTGGATGACGTCATTTAAAGGAACCGTCATTCACCGGAATGAATTGGCCGGAATGTAGGGGAGGCCCAGCCCAGGCTCCCCTATAAGTATTCTGTAGGAATGCAATTTGGGCATGCAAGCAAACTCTTTTTTGTTGGAAAATTAATCCCTTGAACATTGTGAGTAATACAAGTAATAGCCATATTCCAAAGGGGAGAAAGTTTTTATTTTGATTTTTTTCCCTTAGTACTGAGAAACAGATCCTCTTACATCCATTGCAAGCTTTGTAGAAATTGTGGTATATGCAAGATCAACCTCTTAATTACTCTATAGATAAAAGTTACAAAAGAGTACTTGGGGGGGGGGGGGGGTGGTTAAATCGAATTCCACCAGTGATCAAGGGTAATAGTACAACAAGCTAAAGAAAAACAAGTGTAGCAATAGGCAATCTTAAATTGGTCTATGATTACGGCAGAATCATAGACCAATTTAAAACGCGTAAGAAATTACTGCCGTGATCACTTTTGGATATTACCTGTTTTATTCTCCATGTATTTTTTGACCAAATAAATCGCTTTTACTTTGTGCATGGAGGTTCATTGGTTCTTTGCTTGTCAATCTTAAGTTTATATTGAAATAAGTAAAACAAATCAATGAGAGGGTGAGGCATAGAATACCCAGACTAATATACTTTAGCGGAGGAGAGGAAAAACAAAAAAGGAAAGGAAGGGAAGGGGAAGAGGGAAGAATGTCAGAAGGAGTGCATTTAAAACATTAAGGGCCAGAATACAAGTGGTGCGCTATTTAGAGCTTTCGCTCAAGTGTAAACTTTGCTAGAAGTAAACAGGTACAGGGACTCATAGTAATGATACCTGCAATCTCTCATAAGGAGTTAGTCAGGGTCAATATTTCATCTTTTTCTTTGGGACATATGTTACCAAATCAAAGCAGGGGCAAGTAGAATCTCACATGTTGGACTCTGTTCAACATCTGACAGAGACTGTAAGGGAATGTTCCAAGCTTTCAAGATTAGTCCCCTGCAGAAGATTCATGATGGCATGCACCAGATTATCGTTTGTTACCAGTAACTTGGTGGGGTAACCCCATTGGTCCCGGATATTATTATTCCTCAAGTTTCTGGTTATTTCCTCCAAAACTGCTCCTTTGTTGCAAAATTGATATTGATAAATAAATTTACCTGGCATAACAGGTCTCTGTAGGATTGCTTTCTGAATACATGTAAAAGTGTAAACAAACTATGACATAACGTGGCTAATCAGGTGGGAGACCCTTGAGCCTAGCCAATCTATGTGCATGATCAATTAGGTTTTTCGAGACTGACTGTGATGGAGCCAAAAGTTTGAACAGCTCTGTTAAAACAGGATGACAGGTCTTCTGGCACCGCTGTTTCTGGAATCCCTCATAGAAGAAGATTATTATGACAGAACCTGTCTTATGCCATTTTGTCTTCTATTTGTGTAAGTTGATTTGCAAGTGACTGTGTATAGCTCAAGATATTAGTTTGATTGACAGTTATATCTTCTTGTTTAAGCTCAATAATATCTAATCTCTCATTAATTATCGCAGGATTTTTTCATAGTTCAGCAAGTGAAGAAGTAAGTTTTCTAGCAAAGATTTAAGTGAGTTCAATATAAAAATAACGTACACCATTGTATGGTCTATAACCTGTAAATTTAACATTATTTTAATCAAGACTACACTAAAATAGTTACAAAAAAACGGAGAAGTCCGGTGCACTCAAGGGGATTTAACCCCTTAAGGACCAGCGACGTACCCTGTATGTCGCTGGCCTTTTTTGGGACTTGATTGTTTTATAGTGCGGTCTTGCCACCAGCGTTGAGACTGCTCTATTCCACAAAGCCTGCTGGAGGGAAGGCATTAATTGTATGTTCTTGCTAGACTTGTGCTATTATGTCCTGAAAAAACCCTTAACGACCAGTGACATACAGGGTACATTGTGGTCATTAAGGGGTTAAAAAAGATTTCTATTTCAAATATTTAAAATAGCATAGGAGATGCTAAAACATGGACAAGGATCCCAGACAATGTCTATCCTGATGTGTTTTGCGCCTCTGTTGGCGCTTAATCATAGGATTTAACAAATACAATCCAGCTACCACCCTTTAAAGGGAACCTCAGCCAATCAGAGACCGGAATCCGGTCCCCAGTCGGCCAAACCCCCTCCAGGGCTAAAGGTGGAATTGAAACTAAAAACATTAGTAACAATAAAACATATAATACAAAAAAAAATTTGTTTTGGTTTATCCTGGAAGAAATTGCTAAAGTAATCATGTCAACAAGGAAATAGGAATGGGATATATAAAAGGATATTTATAGATACCCCTGTAGATACTAAACATTCAAATTTATAATTGATTAGTAAGTGTGGCATCAATTTGTATACAATTGTATTTAGAAAGTTGATTATTGTAATACTATAATGTAGGCAAACTAAACTACCACAGATATTTAAAAATAATGATGTATTAGATCTAAGGTATTAATTACTTCATTTGTAAAATACGAAATATCCCATTCTAAATTCATACCATTGGGATATCTGGTATCTAAATTTAGAATCCAGAATAGCTCTCGCTTAGTCAAAGACGTATGTCTATCACCCCCTCTAGGGTGTCTTTTTACAATTTCTATAATCTGGACTCCAAAATCAGTAGTGTTTGTTTGTAAAATGCAAGCCATTAAAATGTTTGACTATGGCAGACTCCTTATTGAAGTTTTTTACATCCCTGACATGTTCCCTAACTCTATCTCGGAATTTGCGAGAAGTTTGGCCTACATATTGTATGTTGCAATGATTGCAGGTGATAAGATAAATGACCCATTTAGTTCTGCATAAAAGTTAATTTCAAAAGACCTGTTATTTACTGAAGAGACAAAACAGTTACCTGGTGTCACTGTTTGGCAAGCTATGCAATTAAAATTGTTGCATTTGAAATTTCCCTTCTTATATAACTAGCAGGTTCTATTGCTTTTGGTTTTCCATGTTTGAACCATACTTAGGGACAATCTTGAACCTAAAGTTTCTGGTTTTCTAGAAACAAATTTGCATTTACTGATATATGGTGCCAAATATTGATCATTATGTAATAATTGTATATACTTTTTTAGGATAGAGACTATCTTTTCATAGTGAACAGAGTATGGAGTACTAAAAATAATGGATCCCTCTGCAAATTAGTTCTTGTGTTTGTTTTTTAGTGTATGGCTATCTTTCGCTTCTTCCTGGCAGAGTTAAGCAATGACTCTTTGTATCCTTTCTTTAGAAGCCTTACTTTTAGTTCCTCTGATTGATTGATGTATGTGTTCTCATCATTTGTGTTCCTTCTTAATCTAAGAAACTGACTCTTAGGAATGGAGTTTAACAAGTGTGGAGGATGAGCTGAATGGGCATGTAGAATAGTGTTACCCACTGTTGGTTTACGATATGTGCTGGAAACTATTGTGTTTGTTACTGTTTCACTATTTCATGTAAGGTCCAAAAAGTTTACCTTTACAAAATCAGTTTCACCAGTAAATCTCAATTCTACACTGTTGTCATTAAGATAATTCAAGATGTTAGTAATTGTAAATTCATAACAGCTCAAAGTATCAATTATGAATATCATATCACTGATGAATCGATTATAAAAAATGGTACTATCTATGAAATTGTAATTGTCTGAATATATGTAATGAAGCCCCCACCAACCCACAAACAAATTTGCATATGAGGAGTCAAGTTTGGCCCCCATAGCCGTACCACAAAGTTGAAGGTAAAATGTGTGGTAAAGAGACTCTATATCCACTACTACTTAATAATAAGATTCTTTCCACTTAGTTCTCTTCAGGTTCTCCAAAAGATGACCCAAATTTCTAAGATAACTGTATAAGTTGGTGACAAATGGCTGCAGGATGGAATCCATCCACTCAGACACAGGCTCCAAAAGGGAGCAGTGGGTGGCGTTGACTCTCACGCAGCTCATAGTCAAATCAGCCAGCATGTTGCACAATGGAGGGCAGCAGACCGGCTCACTGCTTCTCTGCATTGTGCAACATGGACCTGCATTTTTTTTTTCTATTGTTATTTAATTATTTGATAAGGTTTGTCTGCCCAGGTGAGGCAGCTTTAACCCAGGGTGATAGTTATATATAATCTCCACTGATCAGTTGAATAAAGAGTCAGATATAGTAATAAAGCTAATGCCTTGTGGCTAAACAGTTAGCTAACTGATACCCAACAATAGATAGTTTGATTAGTGCGTAACAAAACCACTATATTAAAGCTTAGCTAGTTTAACGTTCTATAGCGGGAAATTGATGACTTTTGCACTTACTATGGATATAAAATAAATGAACTTATCTGCAGTGGATAATGACTAATATTACAAGTGCATCCTGGTAATCAGCATAAAATGAGGGACAATGCCCAATGTGAAAATTGCGTGTAATACGCGTTTCACTAAACGCTTCCTCAGAGGGGTACGCGCTGGCCGGTTCTAAAGCGTGTTATCATGATACTCGCCCTGCCTCCTTGCTCATATTGAATCCTGTGAAGGCGTGATTGTCTTTCAGATAGAATGGATCGATTCGTCAGTCATTTATAAGCGCCAATCCAAATCCTTGTGTGGACAAAACCAATCAGCGGTCTCTATTTGCTTCATGTTGAGTGTGATTGGACAAGTGGGTTTACAGCTGTCAGAATCATTCTTTGCTTACGGAGGTGGCATTATTTATGCTTGATTGTGAATCTTATGATGACATCCAGAATCTATGTCCTTAGAGAAATCTTTAAATGGACACTTGTTTTTCAAATAAATTTTGTCCTGTGGAAGCGGTATATATTAGATTTGATGTAGAGTGTAACATCCTAAATCGGAGGACAATATTATTTAGAATTTATTAAAATAAATGAATCTATGTACAATAATTCTGCCAATGGGGATATATTGGGTCAAAACACATTATTATGAACTATTCAGATCTTGTATTAGTTAGATATTTATGGTATCACTAATACTATACCTATTTTGGGATATACAATACAAAATACCAAGCTGGTTAATGTTTTGTCTTTTTTCTTATGTAAGTATCAGAAACACTGATAAGGATAAGAAAAAAGACATAAAAATGAACCAGCATGGCACAACATTTTTTGCTGTACCATCAAAGCCAATCCAAACAATTATAATTTACTAGTCCTAAAGCCCGTGTACACAGGCTAATTTTTGCAGTGCAGTGGTTCCACCCTTGCTCTCTCTCTATCCCCCCGCTTTTCTGCTCTCTCTTTTTTGCTCTCTCTCTCCCCCTTTCTTTGCACTCCCCCCTCTCTTTTGCTATCTCTCTCCCCTCTCTTTTGCTCTCTCTCTTTCTCTCCCCTCTCTTTCACCCCCTCTCTTTTGCTCTCTCTCACCCCTTCTCTTTTGCTCTCTCTCTCTTTCCTCTCTTTTGCTCTCTCCCCCATCTCTTCTGCTCTCTCTCTCCCATCTATTTTGCTCTCTTTCTCTCCCCCCTCTTTCACCCCCTCTCTTTTGCTCTCTCTCTCCCCCTCTCTTTTGCTCTATCTCCCCCTTCTCTTTTGCTGTCTCTCTCCCCTCTCTTTTGCTGTCTCTCTCCCTCTCTTTTGCTCTCTCTATCCCCCCTATTTTGCTTTCTCTATCCCCCCTCTATTGCACTCTCTCTCTCCCCCCTCTTTTTTGCTCTCTCTCTCCCCCCTCTTTTTTGCTCTATCTCTCCCCCTTTCTTTTGCTCTCTCTCTCCCCCCTCTTTTGCTCTCTATATCCCCCCTCTTTTGCTCTCTCTCTCCACCTCTCTTTTGCTCTCTCTTTCTCCCCTTTCTTTTGCTCTCTTTCGCTCCTCTTTTGTGGTCTCTCTCTCCCCTTTCTTTTGCTCTCTTTCCCCACTCCCTTTTGCTGTCTCTCTCTCCCTCTCTTTTGCTCTTTCTCTCCACTCTCTTATGCTCACTCTTCCCTCTCTTATGCTCTCTCTCCCCTCTCTTTTGCGCACTCTCTCTGCCCTCTTTTGCGCTCTCTGCCCTCTTATGCGCTCGCCCCCTCTCTTTTGCTCTCTCTCCCCTCTCTTTTGCTGTCTCTTTCCACTTTCTCTCTCTCTCTTTTGCTCTCTCTATCTCCCCTATTTTGATCTCTCTCTCCCTCCCCTTTCTTTTGATCTCCCTCCCCCCTCTCTTTTGCTGTCTCTCTTCCTCTCTCTATCTCCCCTCTTTTGATCTATCTCTCCCCCTGTCTCTCTAAGTCTCTTTTGCTCTTTCTCTATCCCCCCTCTTTGGAGCTCTTTTTATCTCTCGGCGCGGCCCGTGCGGCCCCGCCCACATCACGGCCCACCCACATCCGGGGTCGGCCCTGCCCACGTCTGGCCGGCCCGTTACTCACTCTCACTCTGCAGTGTTGAAGGCCAGGTGTGCTTGTACTCACGCGCAGTGTCTACTGCGCATGACAGCTTCAAACACACTTGGCCTTTTATTATATAGGATGGTTGTAGAAAAAATCTCTTTAGGAATAAGAGGTGGAGATTTGGAAAAAACTTTACTTAAAGCAGAGTGCAGATGGATCTATTTACTAACCTAAAGGTTTAAACGAATATAACAACTATTGTGCATACCTATAAAAACATACTTCAATATTAAATATTTTTGACTTCTTACTGTACATTTATTGCCATCTCAATTACACTTAGGTTTAGGGGTTAACAACTTTATTATAGTGGCGGCGGTAGATTAGGGGTTAATAGATTTAATAGGCTATGTGGGCTATGGCGGTTTAGGGGTTAATAGAATAGGTTTATTGCGGTGTGGGCTATGGCGGTTTAGGGGTTAATACACTATATTAGTTATTGCGGTGGGGGTTGCGGTTGACAGGTAGATAGACATTGCGCATGCGTTAGGTGTTAGGGTTTTTTTTGCAGGCATTTTAGGGAGTTGCGTTGCTCCCATACTCAGCGCAAGGCCTGCTACGGCTGCATTTTATGGAGAGGTGAAAATGGAGTAAGATTTCTCCATTTTCGCCATGTAAGGCCTTGTGCTGAATATTGGATACTGACTTACGACGAGGTCCCATGTTAGCTTATGGGAGTAAAAATTGCGAGCGATGGGTGAAATATACGTGCCGCATTTAGATGCGGTGCTGTATATAGGATACCAAAAACACGCAAAAACCGCGTTGCAGGCGGATCAGGCCCTACGTTATTAATGTTATTTAGTAATTTGAATCAGCAAGGTCGGAAATTTTACTCTGTGTATTATGTTTCCATGGATATTGATCGGCTGTTGTGTATATGTATTTTGGACCTTACTTATATTTAGAAGCAAGCAAAATATTTTATAGAACTGGATTAAGAGCTAAATCCACATAATAATAAGTGGATAAAAGAATAAGGGGAAAAAATCTATCAGCCAGCAAAATTTACAGTATAACTCATAATTCCTCATCTTGCTCAAAAAGTAATTATCCATAAAAGGTTTAATTAAGCCCCCATATCCCTTAACACACCAGGAGTCTGGGAAACTTCTCCTTCACAAAATGGTGTCAGCCAGCATAGCCAAGACCGCATCAAGGTAGGGGCTATTTGAGCTAGATATAGTAATGCTTTAGGGCTCCATGTACTAAGGAGTCAGCGAGCTACCCGCAACAAATCTCGCGTCCAAACTCGCAAACTGCTATGTACAAAGCCGTCAATTATGTAAAAACTCGCATCTTTAAAATTGCGAGCGTACTTATCCGCCATACCTCGCTACCTCTCCATTTTTTACTGTAATTAGACACATTTGACCACCAACTCGCCAAAAACGAATGTACTAAAAAATCTATTTGTCCGCTCGCGTCAATTTCCGCTCCCACCTCGTTATTTTTGCCTCGCCACCTTTTAGGTGGCGGGCAAGGTACAAAACAATAGGAAAGTCACTCTAGACGCCAGTCTAGACATATATAAAAGGCAGTAATATCAGCATTGTACTTACATTGTTCATTTCAGCAGCTATGGAGAGAATTCTGTTTTTGTTTATTCTCCGTTTGATGCAAATCCGGGCTAGAAGACAGAATACTGGAAATGTAGCTAATCGATTGGTTAGAAGAAGGAGAGTTCGAGTCCCCCGATCCTTTGCCAGATCTGCTTCCTTCTAGAAAAATTTGTCTGTTTGACACGACATCCAAACAAATAATCATAAGAGTCAATAATCATATCAATCAAAACGACGTTTTGCTGATGAGAAAAGTGAGGATTCTTGGATTTTGAAGCGGTTTCAGATCCAGATGAAGCCATATCGAAATAGTAAATAAAGATCACAAAAACGAGCGCTCTGTAATTACTCTCCAAAAATTTTGGAACAATAATACAGTTGTTTAGAAAACTTGTCCATTTATAGGAGCAAAATTCTATTCCCGCGTCTAATTTGACGTTCATGACACCTTACATGTCACGTGTTAACAATTGGCCAGACAATTGAACTGAAAGTTAAGTACATCAGCTTATTCGCGGCGAGCGAGGCGTCAAATTTATCAATATTCCGCCACTGCTCGCGGCGGGCTAGACGTGTCTATTTATTGTGGGATTATTAGTACATAGCTACAGCGGACACCATTTCGCCCGCGGCGAGTAACAGCGAGTTTAGCCGCGTCTAAAATGACGGATGAATTGACGGCTTAGTACATGGAGCCCTTAATCTGCATTTTGTCTCAGAATCTGCATGTGTCTCTGTGCTAGTTTATCTATGTTAGTGGCTTAATGTGTCTGTCTGTGTGTATGTGTTTCTGTGTGTTTATATGTGCTAGTGTGTGTATGTGTTAGTGCCTGTGTATATGTGTCAATGCCAGTGTTACTCTCCTTGTGTGTCTGTGTATATGTTAGTGTGTGTCTGTGTTAGTGTCTCTGTGTGTGCCTGTGTTAGTTTTCCTCTGTGCCTGTCTATTTGTATGAGTCAGTGTGTGTGTTTGTGTTAGTGTTTCTGTGTGTGTGTGTCCACCTGTTTGCGTATGAGTTAGTGTGTGTATCTATGTATATGTCTGTGTGACTGTGTAAGTGTCTCTTGTGTGTCTCTGTGTGTAAGTGTTGATTTTCCTGTCTGTCTGTTTGTATGTGTCAGTGTTTGTGTTTTTGTGTGTGTGTCCTCCTGGATGTGTATATATGTGTTATTGTGTGTATATCTATGTCTATGTCTGTTTATCTCTGTACCTGTATTGATGTTTGTGTGTGTGTGTGTATGTGTTAGGGTTTGTGTTTGTGTGAGTCTTTCCGTGTGTATTTCTGTGTTTGTGTGCACACACATTTTAGTAAGTTAGCCAAAATTTGCACAGGGAGGGCAGTCAATGTTTTAGTAAGAGGCCTCAACATTTATTGTGGTGACCCTGGATGTAGCACAGTTTTAGTTTCAGACGGACCATTTTTGGTTCAGCACCTGGGAAGCGCTTGCTGATTGGTGGCTAAATGTAGCCACCAATCAGCAAGCACTACCCAGTGTGCTGAACCAAAAATTGGTAGGCTCCTTAGCTTACATTCCTGCTTTTTTGAATAAAGATACCAAGAGAACGAAGAAAATTTGATAATAGTAGTAAATTAGAAAGTTGCTTAAAATTGCATGCTCTGAATCATGAAATAAATAAAATAGGGTTTCATATCCCTTTAAGAAAATTTAGCAATCTCTTTATTAGTTTATATATATTTTTTCTCCTGTAATATTACTACGATATAGGCAGCTGCCCTCATAAACTTCCCTTACCTACACTGTTGACCAATTTTAAGTAGCTGTTTCTTAAAGGTCTTTAGCACTCACTTTTGATATCCATGAACTCATAATTCTAGAGATTAAAATGCAGGTTATACCAAAAACACGCAAAAACCGCGTTGCAGGCGGATCGGGCCCTACGTTATTAATGTTATTTAGTAATTTGAATCAGCAAGGTCGGAAATTTTACTCTGTGTGTTATGTTTCCATGGATATTGATCGGCTGTTGTGTATATGTATTTTGGACCTTACTTATATTTAGAAGCAAGCAAAATATTTTATAGAACTGGATTAAGAGCTAAATCCACATAATAATAAGTGGATAAAAGAATAAGGGGAAAAAATCTATCAGCCAGCAAAATTTACAGTATAACTCATAATTCCTCATCTTGCTCAAAAAATAATTATCCATAAAAGGTTTAATTAAGCCCCCATATCCCTTAACACACCAGGAGTCTGGGAAACTTCTCCTTCACAAAATGGTGTCAGCCAGCATAGCCAAGACCGCATCAAGGTAGGGGCTATTTGAGCTAGATATAGTAATGCTTTAATCTGCATTTTGTCTCAGAATCTGCATGTGTCTCTGTGCTAGTTTATCTATGTTAGTGGCTTAATGTGTCTGTCTGTGTGTATGTGTTTCTGTGTGTTTATATGTGCTAGTGTGTGTATGTGTTAGTGCCTGTGTATATGTGTCAATGCCAGTGTTACTCTCCTTGTGTGTCTGTGTATATGTTAGTGTGTGTCTGTGTTAGTGTCTCTGTGTGTGCCTGTGTTAGTTTTCCTCTGTGCCTGTCTATTTGTATGAGTCAGTGTGTGTGTTTGTGTTAGTGTTTCTGTGTGTGTGTGTCCACCTGTTTGCGTATGAGTTAGTGTGTGTATCTATGTATATGTCTGTGTGACTGTGTAAGTGTCTCTTGTGTGTCTCTGTGTGTAAGTGTTGATTTTCCTGTCTGTCTGTTTGTATGTGTCAGTGTTTGTGTTTTTGTGTGTGTGTCCTCCTGGATGTGTATATATGTGTTATTGTGTGTATATCTATGTCTATGTCTGTTTATCTCTGTACCTGTATTGATGTTTGTGTGTGTGTGTGTGTATGTGTTAGGGTTTGTGTTTGTGTGAGTCTTTCCGTGTGTATTTCTGTGTTTGTGTGCACACACATTTTAGTAAGTTAGCCAAAATTTGCACAGGGAGGGCAGTCAATGTTTTAGTAAGAGGCCTCAACATTTATTGTGGTGACCCTGGATGTAGCACAGTTTTAGTTTCAGACGGACCATTTTTGGTTCAGCACCTGGGAAGCGCTTGCTGATTGGTGGCTAAATGTAGCCACCAATCAGCAAGCACTACCCAGTGTGCTGAACCAAAAATTGGTAGGCTCCTTAGCTTACATTCCTGCTTTTTCGAATAAAGATACCAAGAGAACGAAGAAAATTTGATAATAGTAGTAAATTAGAAAGTTGCTTAAAATTGCATGCTCTGAATCATGAAATAAATAAAAACATAATTTATGTAAGAACTTACCTGATAAATTCATTTCTTTCATATTAGCAAGAGTCCATGAGCTAGTGACGTATGAGATATACATTCCTACCAGGAGGGGCAAAGTTTCCCAAACCTTAAAATGCCTATAAATACACCCCTCACCACACCCACAATTCAGTTTAACGAATAGCCAAGAAGTGGGGTGATAAGAAAAAAGTGCGAAAGCATATAAAATAAGGAATTGGAATAATTGTGCTTTATACAAAAAAATCATAACCACCACAAAAAAGGGCGGGCCTCATGGACTCTTGCTAATATGAAAGAAATGAATTTATCAGGTAAGTTCTTACATAAATTATGTTTTCTTTCATGTAATTAGCAAGAGTCCATGAGCTAGTGACGTATGGGATAATGATTACCCAAGATGTGGATCTTTCCACACAAGAGTCACTAGAGAGGGAGGGATAAAATAAAGACAGCCAATTCCTGCTGAAAATAATCCACACCCAGAATAAAATTTTTAATGAAAAAACATAAGCAGAAGATTCAAACTGAAACCACTGCCTGAAGTACGTTTCTACCAAAAACTGCTTCAGAAGAAGAAAACACATCAAAATGGTAGAATTTAGTAAAAGTATGCAAAGAGGACCAAGTTGCTGGTTTGCAAATCTGATCAATCGAAGCTTCATTCTTAAACGCCCAGGAAGTAGAAACTAACCTAGTAGAATGAGCTGTAATCCTTTGAGGCGGAGTGTTACCCGACTCAACATAGGCATGATGAAATAAAGATTTCAACCAAGATGCCAAAGAAATGGCAGAAGCTTTCTGATCTTTTCTAGAACCGGAAAAGATGACAAATAGACTAGAAGTCTTTCGGAAAGACTTAATAGCTTCAACATAATATTACAAAGCTCTAACAGCATCCAAAGAATGCAATGATTTCTCCTTAGAATTCATAGGATTAGGACATAATGAAGGAACCACAATTTCTCTACTAATGTTGTTAGAATTCACAACCTTAGGTAAAAAATTCAAAAGAAGTTCGCAGCACCGCCTTATCCTGATGCAAAATCAGAAAAGGAGACTCACAAAAAAGAGTAGATAATTCAGAGACTCTTCTGGCAGAAGAGATGGCCAAAAGAAACAAAACTTTCCAAGAAAGTAATATAATGACCAAAGAATGCATGGGTTCAAAAGGAGGAGCTTGAATAGCCCCCAGAACCAAATTCAAACTCCAAGGAGGAGAAATTGACTTAATGACAGGTTTTATACGAACCAAAGCTTGTACAAAACAATGAATATCAGGAAGATTAGCAATCCTTCTGTGAAAAAGAACAGAAAGAGCAGAGATTTGTCTTTCAAGAAACTTGCGGACAAACCTTTATCTAAACCATCCTGAAGAAATATAAATCTTCCAGACTCTATAATATATCTCTCTAGATACAGATTTACGAGCCTGTCACATAGTATCAATCACAGAGTCAGAGAAACCTCTTTGACCAAGAATCAAGCGTTCAAACTCCACACCTTAACATTAAGGTTTTGAGATCCTGATGGAAAAAAGAACCTTGAGACAGAAAGACTGGTCTTAACGGAAGAGTCCACAGCTGGCAAGAGGCCATCCGGACAAGATCCGCATACCAAAACCTGTGAGGCCATGCTGGAGCTACCAGCAGGACAAACGAGCATTCCTTAGAATATTGGAGAATACTCTTGGAAGAAGAACTAGAGGCGGAAAGATATAGGCAGGATGACACTTTTAAGGAAGAGATAATGCATCCACTGCCGCCGCCCGAGGATCCCTGGATCCGGACAGATACCAGGGAAGTTTCTTGTTTAGATGAGAAGCCATCAGATCTATTTCTGGGAGTTCCCACATTTGAACAATCTGAGGAAATACCTCTGGGTTAAGACCATTCGCCCAGGTGCAACGTTTGGCGACTGAGATAATCCGCTTTCCAATTGTCCATACCTGGGATATAAACCTCAGAGATTAGACAGGAGCTGGATTCCGCCCAAACCAAAATTCGAGATACTTCTTTCATAGCCAGAGGACTGTGAGTCCCTCCTTGATGATTGATGTATGCCACAGTTGTGACATTGTCTATCTGAAAACAAATGAACAACTCTCTCTTCAGAAGAGGCCAAGACTGAAGAGCTCTGAAATTGCACGGAGTTCCAAAATATTGATAGGAAATCTCACCTCCTGAGATTCCCAAACCCCTTGTGCCGTCAAATACCCCCACACAGCTCCCCAACCTGTAAGACTTGCATCTGTTGAGATTATAGTCCAGGTCGGAAGAACAAAGAAGCCCCCTGAACTAAACGATGGTGAACTGTCCACCATGTCAGAGAGTGTCGTATAATCGGTTTAAAGATATTAAGTGAGATATCTTTGAGTAATCCCTGCACCATTGGTTCAGCATACAGAGCTGAAGAGGTCGCATGTGAAAACGAGCAAAGGAGATCGCATCTGATGCGGCAGTCCTAAGACCTAAAATTTCCATGCATAAGGCTACCAAAGGGAATGATTGTGACTGAAGGTTTTGACATGCTGAAATCAATGTTAAACTTCTCTTGTCTGACAAGGACAGAGTCATAGACACTGAATCTATTCTAGAAACCTAAAAAGGTTACCCTTGTCTGAGTAATCAATGAACTGATTGGTAAATTGATCCTCCAACCATGAACTTGAAGAAACAACACAAGTCGATTTATATGAGATTCTTCGAAAATGAGAAGACTGAGCAAGTACCCAGATATCGTCCAATAAGGAAATACCAAAACCCTGTTCTCTGATTACAGAAAGAAGGGCACCGAGAATCTTTGAAAAAAATTCTTGGAACTGAGGCTAGGCCAAATTGTAGAGCCACAAAACTGGTAATGCTTGTCTAAAAAGAGAATCTCAGACACTAAAAGTGATCTGGATGAATCGGAATATGCAGATACACATCCTGTAAATCTATTGTAGACATATAATGCCCTTGCTAAACAAAAGGCAGGACAGTCCTACAGAAACTGAATGTTGGTATCCTTACATAACGATTCAATATTGATAGATCCGGAACTGGTCTGAAGGAATTGACCTTCTTTGGTACAATGAAGAGACAAAATAAAACCCCAGCCCCTGTTCCAGAACTGGAACTGGCATAATTACTCCAGCCAACTCTAGATCTGAAACACATTTCAGAAATGCTGAGCCTTTGCTGTGTTAACTGGGACACGGGAAAGAAAAAAATCTCTTAGTAGGAGGCCTTAACTGAAGCCAATGCTGTACCTTTCTGAAACAATGTTCTAAAACCAGAAATTGAGAACGGAATTGATCAACATTTCTTTGAAGAAAACGTAATCTGCCCCATACCAGCTGAGCTGGAATAAGGTCCGCACCTTCATGGGTACTTAGGAGCTGGCTATAGGTTTTCTATAAGGCTTGGATATATTCCAAACTGGAAATAGTTTCCAAACTGATACCGCTCCTGAGGATGAAGGATCAGGCTTTTGTTCCTTATTGTGAGGAAAGGAACGAAAAATGATTATTAGACCTAAATTTACCTTAGATTTTTTATCCTTTGGTAAAAAAGTTCCCTTCCTTCCAGAAACAGTTGAAATAATAATTTATTACCCTGAAAAGAAAAGGAAAGCAAAGTTGACTTAGAAGACATATCAGCATTCCAAGTTTAATCCATAAAGCTTTTCTAGCTAAAATAGCTAGAGACATATACCTGACATCAACTCTAATGATATCAAAAGATGGTATCACCAATAAAATTATTAGCATGTTATAGAATAATAATAATGCTATAAAATTATGATCTGTTACTTGTTGCGCTAAAGCTTCTAACCAAAAAGTTGAAGCTGCAGCAACATCCGCTAAAAATATAGCAGGTCTAAGAAGATTACCTGAACATAAGTAAGCTTTTCTTAGAAAGGATTCAATTTTCCTATCTAAAGGATCCTTAAAATGAATTACTATCTACCGTAGGAATAGTAGCACATTTAGCAGGAGTAGAGACAGCCCCATAACCTTAGGGATTTTGTCCCAAAAAAACTCTAATCTGTCAGATGGCATAGGATATAATTGCTTAAACGTTTAGAAGGAGTAAAAGAATTACCCAAATTATTCCATTCCCTGGAAATTACTTCAGAAATAGCATCAGGGAGATTAAACACTTCTGGAATAACTACAGGAGATTTAAAAACCTTAATTAAACGTTTAGATTTAGTATCAAGAGGACCAGAATCCTCTATTTCTAATGCAATTAATACTTCTTTAAATAAAGAACGAATAAATTCCATCTTGAACAAATACAAAGATTTATCAGCATCAACCTCTGAGACAGAAACCTCTGAACCAGAAGAACCATTATCAGTATCAGAATGATGATGTTCATTTAAAAATTCATCTGAAAAAAGCGAAGTTTTTAAAAGACTTTTATGTAAACTAGAAGGAGAAATAACAGACATAGCCTTCTTAATGGATTTAAAAAAATAAAATCTCTTATGTTTATCAGGAACACTCTGAAAATTAGATGTTGACGGAACAGCAACAGGTAATGTAACAGTACTAAAGGAAATTTTATCTGCATTAATAAGTTTGTCATGACATGCAATACAAACAACAGCTGGAGAAACAGATACAAAAAATTATAGCAGATACACTTAGCTTGATAGCTCCAGCACTAGACAGCGATTTTCCTGTAGTATCTTCTGACTCAGATGCAACGTGAGACATCTTGCAATATGTAAGAGAAAAAACAACATATAAAGCAAAATTGATCAAATTCCTTAAATGACAGTTTCAGGAATGGGAAAAAAATGCCAAAGAACAAGCTTCTAGCAACCAGAAGCAATGAAAAAATAAGACTTAAATAATGTGGAGACAAAAGCGACGCCCTTATTTTTTAGCGCCAAATAAGACGCCCACATTATTTGGCGCCTAAATGCTTTTGGCGCCAAAAATGACGCCACATCCGGAACGCCGACATTTTTGGCGCAAAATAACGTCAAAAAATGACGCAACTTCCGGCGACACGTATGACGCCGGAAACGGAAAATAATTTTTGCGCCAAAAAAGTCAGCGCCAAGAATGACGCAATAAAATGAAGCATTTTCAGCCCCCGCGAGCCTAACAGCCCACAGGAAAAAAAGAGTCAAATTTTTGAAGGTAAGAAAAAATGATTAATTCAAATGCATTATCCCAAATATGAAACTGACTGTCTGAAAAATAAGGAAAGTTGAACATTCTGAGTCAAGGCAAATAAATGTTTGAACACATATATTTAGAACTTTATAAACAAAGTGCCCAACCATAGCTTAGAGTGTCACAGAAAATAAGATTTACTTACCCCAGGACACTCATCTACATGTTTGTAGAAAGCCAAACCAGTACTGAAACGAGAATCAGCAGAGGTAATGGTATATATAAGAGTATATCGTCGATCTGAAAAGGGAGGTAAGAGATGAATCTCTACGACCGATAACAGAGAACCTATGAAATAGACCCTGTAGAAGGAGATCACTGCATTCAAATAGGCAATACTCTCCTCACATCCCTCTGACATTCACTGCACGCTGAGAGGAAAACCGGGCTCCAACTTGCTGCGGAGCGCATATCAACGTAGAATCTAGCACAAACTTACTTCACCACCTCCATCGGAGGCAAAGTTTGTAAAACTGAATTGTGGGTGTGGTGAGGGGTGTATTTATAGGCATTTTAAGGTTTGGGAAACTTTGCCCCTCCTGGTAGGAATGTATATCTCATACGTCACTAGCTCATGGACTCTTGCTAATTACATGAAAGAAATAGGGTTTCATATCCCTTTAAGAAAATTTAGCAATCTCTTTATTAGTTTATATATATTTTTTCTCCTGTAATATTACTACGATATAGGCAGCTGCCCTCATAAACTTCCCTTACCTACACTGTTGACCAATTTTAAGTAGCTGTTTCTTAAAGGTCTTTAGCACTCACTTTTGATATCCATGAACTCATAATTCTAGATATTAAAATGCAGGTTATACTTTAAGTCTACTTTTCAGTATTAAAGGGACCAACAGTGTCCCCTTAGATTAGCTCCAATTCCTTCACTACTTTAAGTTTCACAGTTTGTTATAGGTCCAAGTGAGACCTTAGGATTTTTTTTGTTCCCTCTAGTGTCTCTATATAAAAGGTAAGGCCCAAGAGTGGCCTTTAATATTTGTTGAGGGGCATTCTGGTTAAATTAAAAATATAGGCATCTATTTTTGGGGTTTAATTTAGTGATGTAGAAATAATGATTATGATTATGTTTGTTTTTCCTGTAACCATTTGAAACTATGTTTTTTTTTTCACTACTAGTGACTTAGATTCATATGCTGTAGTATGTACATCAGATGTCATTTGTCTGTATATGTTTTTCTTTTTTACTCATCATAAAAAGTATAAAATAAATAAATAGTAATTAGCAAATTCCACTTCTACGTTTCCTGGGTGGGTTCATATGCAGCCTCTAGATTGCAGATAAGGCATACAGGTTTGCACTGCACATTTATACAGTTTACTAGCTAGCATGTGATCAGCTTTATTACTTTTAGCATAAAACATACAACATAGCCTCCTAAATTAGTCTCAATCCATTCACGCTCTAATTTATGGATATACTTTTTAACTAACTCAAGTTGTGTAGGAGTAGTAGGGTCCACTGTGTGTTTATGTAGAGCTTGGAGTGAATGAAAAGGCACCTGTAGCTGTGCTAAAGATGTACCTGACTGTTTACAAAGAATTGCCTGCTTTTTAATAAAAAGTCCCCATAAGTTGGCTTAAGTGAGCTTCTTAACATACAAAAATATTCTACCTCACCATTATCATTAATTTAAGTTATTTATTACCATGGTAATTGCATCCACAAATAATGAAGATAGAAAAATTGAAAAGAGGAGCTTAGGAGGTTGAAGAAAGCGAAAGAAGCTTGACACTGGATCATGGTCCAACCAAGAACAGTTCCCTATATATGAAGTTTGAAATTGATCTAAGAAAAAATCTATTTGAGAGTAAGATCCATGAACCAGCAAATAAGTGAAATCCTTGACAGTAGAATGAAGCAAGCTCCACAGTTCAAATCGATTGAATTGGTGTAGCAGGGAATGAAACTTACGAGATATAGTGCATTTCTATCTGAGTCTTTCCTGACCAAAGTGTTTCAATCAAAACTTGAATCATAGACCAACATTTTTAAGAGATTTAATCTGTTTCAAATTGGGGCCATAATAGCAGGCTAAGGTATATATATTGTCATCTAATTTGTAAACCATAATTAAATAGCGACCCTGAGAGTCCGCCTTCACTACAATCTTTTCATATGCGATATCTCTGAGCATCAGGATAGCTACCCCACAATATTTGTTAAGAAATGAGGCTGATTCCAAAATTGGATATTGGCCGGAATGTAGGGGAGGCCCAGCCCAGGCTCCCCTATAAGTATTCTGTAGGAATGCAATTTGGGCATGCAAGCAAACTCTTTTTTGTTGGAGAATTAATCCCTTGAACATTGTGAGTAATACAAGTAATAGCCATATTCCAAAGGGGAGAAAGTTTTTATTTTGATTTTTTTTCCCTTAGTACTGAGAAACAGATCCTCTTACATCCATTGCAAGCTTTGTAGAAATTGTGGTATATGCAAGATCAACCTCTTAATTGCTCTATGGATAAAAGTTACACAAGAGTACTTGGGGGGGGGGGGTTTAAATCGAACTTCACCAGTGATCAAGGGTAATAGTACAACAAGCTAAAGAAAAACAAGTGTAGCAATAGGCAATCTTAAATTGGTCTATGATTACGGCAGAAGACTGCCAAAACGCGTAAGACATTACTGCCATGATCACTTTTGGATATTACCTGTTTTATTCTCCATGTATTTTTTGACCAAATAAATCGCTTTTACTTTGTGCATGGAGGTTCATTGGTTCTTTGCTTGTCAATCTTAAGTTTACATTGAAATAAGTAAAAAAAATCAATGAGAGGGTGAGGCATAGAATGCCCAGACTAATATACTTTAGGGGAGGAGAGGAAAAACAAAAAAGGAAGGGAAGGGGAAGAAGGAAGAATGTCAGAAGGAGTGCGTTTAAAACATTAAGGGCCAGAATACAAGTGGTTCGCTATTTAGAGCTTTCGCTCAAGTATAAACTTTGCTAGAAGTAAACAGGTACAGGGATTCATAGTAATGATACCTGCAATCTCTCATAAGGAGTTAGTCAGGGTCAATATTTCATCTCTTTCTTTGGGACATATGTTACCAAATCAAAGCAGGGGCAAGTAGAATCTCACATGTTGGACTCTGTTCAACATCTGACAGAGACTGTAAGGGAATGTTCCAAGCTTTCAAGATTAGTCCCCTGCAGAAGATTCATGATGGCATGCACCAGATTATCTTTTGTTACCAGTAACTTGGTGGGGTAACCCCATCGGTCCCGGATATTATTATTCCTCAAGTTTCTGGTTATTTCCTCCAAAACTGCTCCTTTGTTGCAAAATTGATATTGATAAATAAATTTACCTGGCATAACAGGTCTCTGTAAGATTGCTTTCTGAATACATGTAAAAGTGTAAACAAACTAACGTGGCTAATCAGGTGGGAGACCCTTGAGCCTAGCCAATCTATGTGCATGATCAATTAGATTTTTAGAGACTGACTCTGATGGAGCCAAAAGTTTGAACAGCTCTGTTAAAACAGGATGACAGGTCTTCTGGCACCACTGTTTCCGGAATCCCTCATAGAAGAAGATTATTATGACAGAACCTGTCTTATGCCATTTTGTCTTCTATTTGTGTAAGTTGATTTGCAAGTGACTGTGTATATCTCAAGATATTAGTTTGATTGACAGTTACATCTTCTTGTTTAAGTTCAATAATATCTAATCTCTCATTAATTATCGCAGGATTTTTTCATAGTTCAGCAAGTGAAGAATAAGTTTTCCCAAAAAATAAGCGTGGTGTGCTTCTAGCAAAGATTTAAGTGAGTTCAATATAAAGATAACGTACACCATTGTATGGTCTATAACCTGTAAATTTAACATTATTTTAATCAAGACTACACTAAAATAGTTACAAAAAAACAGAGAAGTCAAGGGGATTTAAAAAAGATTTCTATTTCAAATATTTAAAATAGCATAGGAGATGCTAAAACATGGACAAGGATCCAGGACAATGTCTATACTGATGTGTTTTGCGCCTCTGTTGGCGCTTAATCATAGGATATAACAAATGCAATCCAGCTACCACCCTTTAAAGGGAACCTCAGCCAATTAGAGACCGGAATCCAGTCCCCGGTTGGCCAAACCCCCTCCAGGGCTAAAGGTGGAATTGAAAATGTGAAACTAAAAACATTAGTAACAATAAAACATATAATACAAAAAAAAAAAATGTTTTGGTTTATCCTGGAAGAAATTGCTAAAGTAATCATGTCAACAAGGAAATAGGAATGGGATATATAAAAGGATATTTATAGATACCCCTGTAGATACTAAACATGTAAATTTATAATTGATTAGTAAGTGTGGCATCAATTTGTATACAATTGTATTTAGAAAGTTGATTATTGTAATACTATAATGTATGCAAACTAAACTACCACAGATAATTAAAAATAATGATATATTAGATCTAAGGTATTAATTACTTCATTTGTAAAATACGAAATATCCCATTCTAAATTCATACCATTGGGATGTCTGGTATCTAAATTTAGAATCCAGATTAGCTCTCGCTTAGTCAAAGACGTATGTCTATCACCCCCTCTAG
This sequence comes from Bombina bombina, assembly GCF_027579735.1. Classification (NCBI taxonomy): domain Eukaryota; kingdom Metazoa; phylum Chordata; class Amphibia; order Anura; family Bombinatoridae; genus Bombina; species Bombina bombina. The sequence continues at coordinate 1,097,615,775 of NC_069503.1, read as the reverse complement.
GGTGTCTTTTTATAATTTCTATAATCTGGGCTCCAACATCAGTAGTGTTTGTTTGTAAAATGCAAGCCATTAAAATGTTTGGCTATGGCAGACTCCTTATTGAAGTTTTTTACATCCCTGACATGTTCCCTAACTCTACCTCGGAATTTGCGAGAAGTTTGGCCTACATATTGGCCTCTAGTTATCAACGTGTCTACCTCAAATACGCTGGAATTCTGCAGCGTATTTGAGGCGAGGCTGATTCGCCTTAGTTATCAAGCCCTAGACACCGGCAAAAGTAGAATTTAGTGACGTAAGCTTCTATCCGCCGGACTCAGTCCGATAAAGATCGATTCTTACATCACTCCAGATGTTCCGCACACAAGTGCGGCACAATCTGACTACTTTTGCTAGTTATCAAAAAACTAGCAGGTATGCTCTGCACTTTTCCGGCCCAGCGTACCTGGTTTTCAAACCATAGGAATCAATGGGAGTCTGACCATAGCGAAAGTTCATGTTCGCTGCTGCCAGATATCCCATTCATTCCTATGGGAGCTATCTACACCTAACACCCTAACATGTACCCAGAGTCTAAACACCCCTAATCTGCCCCCCCTACACCACCACAACTAAATAAAGTTATTACCCCCTAAACCGCCGCTCCCGGAACCCGCCGCAACTATAATAAACTTATTACCCCCTAAACCGCCGCTCCCGGAGACAACCGCCACACTAATAAACTGATTAACCCCTAAAAATCTGCTCTCTGTCCCCGCCACAACTATAATTTATGTATTAAGCCCTAAACCGCCGCTCCCGGACCCCGCCGCCACCTACATTATACCTAGTAACCCCTATCCTGCCCCCCCTATACCGCCGCCACCTATAATTAAGTTATTAACCCCTATCCTGCCAAATTCTGAATTCCGAATTCTGATTGGCTGATAGGATTCTATCAGCCAATCGGAATTAAGGTAAGAATAATCTGATTGGCTGATGGAATCAGATTCAAGTTCAATCCGATTGGCTGATTTTTCTACCTTAATTCCGATTCGAGGGACGCCATCTTGGATGATGTCATTTAAAGGAACCTTCATTCGTTGGGAGTTCGTCGTGGAGGAAAGATGTCCCGCGTCGGCGGGATGAAGATGGAGCCGGAAGAAAGAAGATTGAAGATGCCGCTTGATTGAAGACTTCAGCCGGATGGAAGACCTCTTCAGCCCCTGTTTGGATGAAGACTTCAGCCGGATGATGGACCTCTTCAGCCCCTGCTTGGATGAAGACTTCAGCCGGATGATGGACCTCTTCAGCTCCCGCTTGGATGAAGACTTCAGCCGGATGATGGACCTCTTCAGCACCACGCTTGGATGAAGACATCGCCCGGATTGGATGAAGAATTCGGCTCGGCTGAGTAAAGACGACTCAAGGTAGGAAGATCTTCAGGGGGGTAGTGTTAGGTTTATTTAAGGGGGGTTTGGGTTAGATTAGGGGTATGTGGGTGGTGGGTTTTAATGTTGGAGGGGTTGTATTTTTATTTTACAGGCAAAGAGCTGTTTTCTTTGGGGCATTCCCCGCAAAAAGCCCTTTTAATGGCTGGTAAGGTAAAAGAGCTGGTATCTTTTAAATGTAGAATAGGGTAGGGAATTTTCTTTGTTATTTTATTAGGGGGCTTAGAGTAGGTGTAATTAGCTTAAAATTGTTGTAATATTTTTGAAATGTTTGTAAATTATTTTTTTTATTTTTTGTAACTTAGCTTTTTTATTTTTTGTACTTTAGTTAGTTTATTTAATTGTATTTAATTGTACTTATTTGTAGGTAATGTATTTAATTAATTTAATGATAGTGTAGTGTTAAGTTTAATTGTAACTTAGGTTAGGATTTATTTTACAGGTAATTTTGTATTTCTTTTAGCTAGGTAGTTATTAAATAGTTAATAACTATTTAATAACTATTCTAACTAGCTAAAATAAATACAAAGTTACCTGTAAAATAAATATAAATCCTAAAATAGCTACAATGTAATTATTAATTACATTGTAGCTATCTTACGCCTAGATTTAGAGTTTTGTCGGTAACGACCCGTGTAGCTAACGCTGGCTTTTTTCTGGCCGCACCTTTTAAATAACTCTGGTATTGAGAGTTCACAGAATGGCTGCGTTAGGCTCCAAAAAGGGAGCGTACAGGCATATTTACCGCCACTGCAACTCTCGATACCAGAGTTGCTTACGGACGCGTCCAGCTTCAAAAACGTGCTCGTGCACGATTCCCCCATAGAAAACAATGGGGCTGTTTGAGCTGAAAAAAAAACCTAACACCTGCAAAAAAGCCGCGTTCAGCTCCTAACGCAGCCCCATTGTTTGCTATGGGGAAACACTTCCTACGTCTGCACCTAACACTGTAACATGTACCCCGAGTCTAAACACCCCTAACCTTACACTTATTAACCCCTAATCTGCCGACCCCGCTATCGCTGACTCCTGCATATTATTTTTGACCCCTAATCTGCCGCTCCATACACCCCCGCCACCTACATTATCCCTATGTACCCCTAATCTGCTGCCCTAACATCGCCGACCCCTATATTATATTTATTAACCCCTAATCTGCCGCCCCCAACGTCGCCTCCACCTAACTACACTTATTAACCCCTAATCTACCGACCGGACCTGAGCGCTATTATAATAAATGTATTAACCCCTAATCCGCCTCACTCCCGCCTCAATAACCCTATAATAAATAGTATTAACCCCTAATCTGCCCTCCCTAACATTGCCGACACCTAACTTCAAGTATTAACCCCTAATCTGCCGACAGGAGCTCACTGCTATTCTAATAAATGTATTAACCCCTAAAGCTAAGTCTAACCCTAACACCCCCCTAAATTAAATATAATTTAAATCTAACAAAATGAATTAACTCTTATTAAATAAATTATTCCTATTTAAAGCTAAATACTTACCTGTAAAATAAATCCTAATATAGCTACAATATAAATTATAATTACATTGTAGCTATTTTAGGATTTATATTTATTTTACAGGTAACTTTGTATTTATTTTAACCAGGTACAATAGCTATTAAATAGTTAAGAACTATTTAATAGCTAAAATAGTTAAAATAATTACAAAATTACCTGTAAAATAAATCCTAACCTAAGTTACAATTAAACCTAACACTACACTATCAATAAATAAATTAAATAAAATACCTAAAATTATCTACAATTAAAGCTAACACTACACTATCAATAAATAAATTAAATACAATTCCTACAAATAAATACAATTAAATAAACTAACTAAAGTACAAAAAATAAAAAAGAACTAAGTTACAAAAAATAAAAAAAATATTTACAAACATTAGAAAAAGATTACAACAATTTTAAACTAATTATACCTACTCTAAGCCCCCTAATAAAATAACAAAGACCCCCAAAATAAAAAAATGCCCTACCCTATTCTAAATTACAAAAGTTCAAAGCTCTTTTACCTTACCAGCCCTGAACAGGGCCCTTTGCGGAGCATGCCCCAAAGAATTTAGCTCTTTTGCCTGTAAAAAAAACACATACAATACCCCCCCCCCAACATTACAACCCACCACCCACATACCCCTAATCTAACCCAAACCCCCCTTAAATAAACCTAACACTAAGCCCCTGAAGATCTTCCTACCTTATCTTCACCATACCAGGTTCACCGATCGATCCAGAAGAGCTCCTCCGATGTCTTGATCCAAGCCCAAGCGGGGGTCTGAAGAGGTCCATGATCCGGCTGAAGTCTTCATCCAAGCGGGAGCTGAAGAGGTCCATGATCCGGCTGAAGTCTTCTATCAACGGCATCTTCAATCTTCTTTCTTCAGGATCCGTGTTCATCCCGCCGACCCGGAACATCCATCTTCACCGACGACTTCCCGACGAATGATGGTTCCTTTAAGGGACGTCATCCAAGGATTCTATCAGCCAATCGGAATTAAGGTAGGAAAATTCTGATTGGCTGATGGAATCAGACAATCAGAATCAAGTTCAATCCGATTGGCTGATCCGATCAGCCAATCAGATTGAGCTCGCATTCTATTGGCTGTTCCGATCAGCCAATAGAATGCGAGCTCAATCTGATTGGCTGATCGGATCAGCCAATCGGATTGAACTTGATTCTGATTGGCTGATTCCCTCAGCCAATCAGAATTTTCCTACCTTAATTCCGATTGGCTGATAGAATCCTATCAGCCAATCGGAATGCGAGGGACGCCATCTTGGATGACGTCCCTTAAAGGAACCGTCATTCTTCAGTTGGACGTCGTCGGAAGAAGATTGATCCGCGCTGGAGGTCTTCACGATGGAGCCGGTCCTCATCGGATGAAGATAGAAGATGCCGCTTGGATCAAGATAGTTGCCGGTCTGGATCGCCTCTTCTTCCTGGATAGGATGAAGATTTTGGAGCCTCTTCTGGACCTCTTCAGCCGCCGGATGATGGATATCTAGCCCCTGCTTGGGTTGGATGAAGATTTTGGAGCCAGGACCGATCGGTGATACCCGGTGAGGTGAAGATAAGGTAGGAAGATCTTCAGGGGCTTAGTGTTAGGTTTATTTAAGGGGGCTTTGCGTTAGATTAGGGGTATGTGGGTGGTGGGTTGTAATGTTGGGGGGAGGGTATTGTATGTGTTTTTTTACAGGCAAAAGAGCTGAATTTCTTGGGGCATGCCCCGCAAAGGGCCCTGTTCAGGGCTGGTAAGGTAAAAGAGCTTTGAACTTTTGTAATTTAGAATAGGGTAGGGCATTTTTTTATTTTGGGGGTCTTTGTTATTTTATTAGGGGGCTTAGAGTAGGTTTAATTAGTTTAAAATTGTTGTAATCTTTTTCTAATGTTAGTAAATATTTTTTATTTTTTGTAACTTAGTTCTTTTTTATTTTTTGTACTTTAGTTAGTTTATTTAATTGTAGATAATTGTAGGTATTGTATTTAATTAATTTATTGATAATGTAGTGTTAGGTTTAATTGTAACTTAGGTTAGGATTTATTTTACAGGTATTTTTTAATTATTTTAACTAGGTAACTATTAAATAGTTCTTAACTATTTAATAGCTATTGTACCTGGTTAAAATAAATACAAAGTTGCCTGTAAAATAAATATAAATCCTAAAATAGCTACAATGTAATTATAATTTATATTGTAGCTATATTAGGGTTTATTTTACAGGTAAGTATTTAGCTTTAAATAGGAATAAGTTATTTAATAGGAGTTAATTTATTTAGTTAGAATAAAATTATATTTAACTTAGGGGGTGTTAGGGTTAGGGTTAAAATTAGCTTTAGGGGTTAAAAAATTTATTAGAGTATCGGTGAGCTCCGATCGGCAGATTAGGGGTTAGTAATTGAAGTTAGGTGTCGGCGATGTTAGGAAGGGCAGATTAGGGGTTAATAATATTTATTATAGGGTTATTGAGGTGGGAGTGAGGCGGATTAGGGGTTAATAACTTTATGATAGCAGCGGTGCGGTCCGCTCGGCAGATTAGGGGTTAATAAGTGTAGGCAGGTGGAGGCGACGTTGAGGGGGGCAGATTAGGGGTTAATAAATATAATATAGGGGTCGGCGGTGTTAGGGGCAGCAGATTAGTGGTACATAGCTATAATGTAGCTGGCGGCGGCGTGCGGACGGCATATTAGGTGTTAATAATAATATGCAGGGGTCAGCGATAGCGGGGGCAGCAGATTAGGGGTTAATAAATATAATATAGGGGTCGGCGGTGTTAGGGGCAGCAGATTAGGGGTACATAGGGATAACGTATTTGGCGGCAGTGTACGGAGCGGAAGATTAGGGGTTAAATTTTTTTATAGAGTGGCGGCGATGTGGGGGTCCTCGGTTTAGGGGTACATAGGTAGTTTATGGGTGTTAGTGTACTTTAGAGCACAGTAGTTAAGAGCTTTATAAACCGGCGTTAGCCCAGAAAGCTCTTAACTACTGACTTTTTTCTGCGGCTGGAGTTTTGTCGTTAGATTTCTAACGCTCACTTCAGACACGACTCTAAATACCGGAGTTAGAAAGATCCCATTGAAAAGATAGGATACGCAATTGATGTAAGGGGATCTGCGATATGGAAAAGTCGCGGCTGAAAAGTGAGCGTTAGACCCTTTCCTGACTGACTCCAAATACCGGCGGTAGCCTAAAACCAGCGTTAGGAGCCTCTAACGCTGGTTTTCACGGCTACCGCCCAACTCTAAATCTGGCCCTTAGGGTTTATTTTACAGGTAAGTATTTAGTTTTAAATAGGAATAATTTATTAAAGTATAGTGTAGTGTTAGGTGTAATTGAAACTTAGGTTAGTTTTTATTTTACAGGTAAATGTCTCTTTATTTTATCCATGTAGCTATTAAATAGTTAATAACTATTTAATAGCTATTATACCTAGTTAAAATAAATTGAAAGTTGCCTGTAAAATAAAAATAAATCCTAAGATAGCTACAATATAATTATTATTTATATTGTAGCTATATTAGGGTTTATTTTATAGGTAAGTATTTAGTTTTAAATAGGATTAATTAGGTAATAAGAGAAATATTATTTAGATGTATTTAATTAATATTTAAGTTAGGGGGGTGTTAGGGTTAGTGTTAGACTTGGGGTTAATAAATGTATTACAGTGGCAGCGGTGTAGGGGTGGGCAGGATAGGGGTTAATAAATTTATTATAGGTGGCAACGGTGTAGGGGGGGCAGATTTGGGGTTAATAAGTTTAAGATAGGTGGCGGCAGGGTCCGGGAATGGCGGTTTAGGGGTTAAACAATTTATTTAGTTGCGGCGGGGTCCGGGATTGGCAGGATAGGGGTTAATAAATGTATTATAGGTGGCGGCGGTATAGGGGGGGCAGGATAGGGGTTACTAGGTATAATGTAGGTGGCGGCGGTGTCCGGGAGCAGCGGTTTAGGGGTTAATACATTTATAAGAGTTGCGGCGCTGTCTAGGAGCAGCGGTTTAGGGGTTACTAACTTTATTTAGTTGCGGGGAGCTCCGGGGGCGCCGGTATAGGGGGTAGAACAGTGTAGTTAGTGTGGGTGCTTAGTGACAGCTTGTCAATAAAGCTGTAAAAAAGCCGAAGAGCAGCGAGATCGGATGAGTGATAACTATCACAATCCGCTGCTCATCGCCCCGTACTTGGTGCACAGCTTTTTGACAGCTTTTTTGATAACTTAGGCGAACATATTCAGGTCCGCGCCGGCAATGGTAGGCGAGCTTAGGCGGGCGTATTGGGCCGGCGAAGGCAGGTAAAGTAGATGCATTGATAAGTAGAGGCCATTGTATGTTGCAATGATTGCAGGTGATAAGATAAATGACCCATTTAGTTCTGCATGAGGCATAAAAGTTAAATTCAAAAGACCTGTTATTTACTGAAGAGACAAAACAGTTACCTGGTGTCACTGTTTGGCAAGCTATGCAATTAAAATTGTTGCATTTGAAATTGCCCTCCTTATATAACCAGGTTCTATTGCTATTGGTTTTCTGTGTTTGAACCATACTTGGGGACAATCTTGAACCTAAAGTTTCTGGTTTTCTAGAAACAAATTTGAATTTACTGACATATGGTGCAAAATATTGATCATTATGTAATAATTGTAATACTTTTTTTGGATAGAGACTATCTTTTCATAGTGAACAGAGTATGGAGTACTAAAAATAATGGATCCCTCTGCAAATTAGTTCTTGTGTTTGTTTTTTAGTGTATGGCTATCTTTCACTTCTTCCTGGCAGAGTTAAGCAATGACTCTTTGTATCCTTTCTTTAGAAGCCTTACTTTTAGTTCCTCTGAGTGATTGATGTATGTGTTCTCATCATTTGTGTTCCTTCTTAATCTAAGAAACTGACTCTTAGGAATGGAGTTTAACAAGTGTGGAGGATGAGCTGAATGGGCATGTAGAATGGTGTTACCCGCTGTTGGTTTACGATATGTGCTAGAAACTATTGTGTTTGTTACTGTTTCACTATTTCATGTAAGGTCCAAAAAGTTTACCTTTACAAAATCAGTTTCACCAGTAAATCTCAATTCTACACTGTTGTCATTAAGATAATTCAAGAATTTAGTAATTGTAAATTCATAACAGCTCAAAGTATCAATTATGAATATCATATCATCGATGAATCGATTATAAAAAATGGTACTATCTATGAATTTGTAATTGTCTGAATATATGTAATGGAGCCCCCACCAACCCACAAACAAATTTTCATATGAGGAGGCAAGCTTGGCCCCCATAGCCGTACCACAAAGTTGCAGGTAAAATGTGTGGTCAAATAAAAAATAGTTGTGGGTCAGCAGGAACTCCAAACATTCATACAAGAACAACTTCTCTTCTTCTGCATACAATGTATCTCTGTCGAAGAACGACTTGATAGCTCTCATTCCTAGGTGATGAGGAATTCTAGAGTAAAGAGACTCTATATCCACTACTACCTAATAATAAGATTCTTTCCACTTAGTTCTCTTCAGGTTCTCCAAAAGATGACCCAAATCTCTAAGATAACTGTATAAGTTGGTGACAATTGGCTGGAGGATGGAATCCATCCACTTGGACACAGGCTCCAAAAGGGAGCCTATGCCAGAGACAATTTGCCTTCCTGGGGGTGACATCATGTTTTTGTGAATTTTGGGCACATGATGGAAGATAGGAATAACTGGTGAATTGGGAACCAAAAGTTCCACATCTCTCTTATTAATAATACCTAAAAGTTATTTCATCTTCCAACAATGTGGCCAGATCTTTCTTAAATTTAATGGTGGGGTCAGTTGGAAGGGTGCGGTAGGTGGCATTATTTGATAATTGCTTTTTGCTTCCCCAACATAGTCAACCTTGTTTAGGAGTACAATGAAGCCTCCCTTATCTGCATTCCTAATGACAAGATTGTCATTGTTTTTAATTTATGTAAAGAAAACAATTCTTTACATGATGTTATTCTTATGATATAAGTGTGGATTTTTTTTATCTATTTCACTGGCTAGTTTTAATAAATCACTTTCAACACTGCTTTGAAAGGCATTTATGTATGGCCCTCTAACTTGGATGGGATAAAAATTCTTATTCTTTATTTTAGGAGGGATGACAGTTGGAGTTGCATGACCACTGAGTAGGTCCCCACTCCCTGAAAGTTCTCTCATAACCTCCAGAGCACAACAGTCCTTAAACTCTATAAGGTTTTCGGCAACAGAAACGGAATCTGTAGAGTCAGTGACTTGATTGGAGTCTTGATGAGAGATTAACAGATGTTTTGATTCAAAGAACTTCTTAAGTGTCAGCTTGTGGACAAATCTGTTTACATCAATTATGGTGTTGAATACTGAAAATGTATTAGTTGGTGCAAAACCAAGTCCTCTTGATGAAAGTGAAATTTCTTCATTCGTGAGGTTATAGTTAGAAAGGTTCACAATGCTCATGCCAATACTTGTTATTTCTTGGTTCTCCTGTAGTTTCTTTTCTCTCCTTTGGGACCTCCTTGTTTGACGCCTGGATGTACACCTAAAGGGACACTTGATTGAGGAGTAGTTGAGGTAGATGCTGATTCATCACCTGAATCTTCAGCAGATGATGGTGCTGCGGACCACTTTGCATGTCTGATGACACCTGTGAAGTGAATTCTGGATCTGAAGACTCCACGTCTGTGGATGAGTAGGAAACTTTTTTATTGGCTTTCTGGTTTTTAAAGATTGATTTAGGATGATTTTTATTATCTTTACCAGTGCCAGTATAGCATCTGAACCTTCTATTTCCATACTGAGGCCAGAGATAGATCCTATTACTCTCATAGTCCTTCCTATCTCTATCAAATTTGTTTTTCTTAAATTCTGCCAATTCTAATTTCTTGATGTGTTCCTTCATCTGTTCCTTCAAATTTGCATACGCATCATTACCTTTCAAGGACTTGAGGGATAATTTGTCAAAATAAATTAGATTTTTCAGTTTCTCCCTCCTTCTCTGTTTGTCCTTAACTAAAATGTTAATAAGTGTTATTGAACAATTGGACAAAGCATCATTCCATTCATCAACCAAATCTTGGTCTTCAAATTGATAGGTGGGGAACTTGCGCAAACGCAGTCCTCTAGGAATTCTATTTGACTCAAGATAGTATTCAAAAGTCACTAAGTCCCACATTAGTCTGAGGTCTGTACTCAGCAATTTTTCCAAAGAGTTGAATTTTGTTTTTATGTCAGCAGGTTGATTTGGGTCATTGCTTTGGTTAAATATGGTATGAAAAAAGGCTTTCCTATATTCCAAGTCAAAATAACAACCAGTAGAGCAAGTTGGCTTGTCCTGCATGTTTAGTTATATGTATATTTTGTTAATATGATTCAATGATCACAACAAATAAGGAGTTGAGCTAAGCAATGCTCATTAACCCCTGTCCCTTTTAAAAATAAGCACTGCAGAATTTGGAGCAAGTGTTTGAAAAAGAGGGACAAATGCCAAAAATGTATGTATTTAATGTGTAGTAGTCCCTTATGGAGGGATTTATGTATATATGTAAGCATGCAAATGGTGACTGAGATTTAAGCATGCAGTAAATGTTGGTAACACCTTTGGCAAGCAAGTATATGCAGTATCAAAGTCAGTTTCAAAAAGAGCAAGCAAAGGCACAGGCAAAATGAAAGGTAGTTAAACTTGCTATACCTGTTACTCCTGCAATGCGGTAGGTATGTCTGTTCCGTGCTGGCAAGGAAGGGCGACTCTAGCATGTGACGTCACAAGGAGTTTGCCGCGACTGGAGATGACATGCCTAGATTGAGAGCCTTACGATAGGGACTACAAGCCCCAAACTGCAGTGCGGTGCACCGGATGAATGGTGGGAGCCAATCTACCAAGAGATACAAAAAAACAGAGAAGTGCGGTGCACTCAAGGGGATTTAAAAAATATTTCTTTATTTCAAATATTTAAAATAGCATAGGAGATGCTAAAACATGGACAAGGATCCAGGACAATGGCTATCCTGGCGCGTTTCACTCCTCTGTCAGCACTTAATCATAGGATATAACAAATGCAATCCAGCTCCCACCCTTTAAAGTGAACCTCAGCCAATCAGGGACCAGAACCTGGTTCCCAGTCAGCCAAACCCCCTCCAGGGTTGAAGGTAGAATAGCATTGTATGGTCTATAAACTTGAAAATGTATAATTATTTTAATCAAGACTACACTAAAATAGTTGGTTTATGTGTTTGAATGCATTTTTATAAATAGCGAAATCTCCAAAGTTTATTTATTGAATGCACTGCAAAAATAAATTAATCTCAAGATTGTTATTGTTCCTTTAATTAAGAGAAAACAACTTAAAGTTATCGAGTGTCACTATTACAAAAGTTAAAATAGATGCCATGTGAGTATCAGTATAGTTAAAATGTATGCTATCTCTTGGGCTGAGATTTTGGCCAAAGGAGTGGTAACATAAATTAAGATTTGTCGTCTTTAGTTAAATTTCACTCCAAAATACTTATACCCCCATTTAATCACTTAAATGGGTTTTCCACACTTTTGGCCTAATTGCATGACTAAACAAGGCATCCATTTTAACTGTAGAAATGTTGTGCACATTAAAAATAGTTTTGAAGTGGGTTTTGGCTTGAAGACTATTTTTTTTTGATTCAATAGTTTTTATTGATTTTTTGTTTCAACACAATACATATAACAGAAAAAAGGTAAGTTTACATTCAACATTTGAATCATTGTATAATTGTAATCTCAGAAAATTAATGATCAGAGGTATATTTATAGAAGGCTGTGATATATCCTGAGAGTAAAATGGCATGAAAAACATACATTTCAAAGTAAATACAATCAATCTTTGGTTGTTGATAAGCTGTCCTATAATAGTGTCTCCTGTACTCTGGGCAGTGGGGTAGGGAGGGGGGGGGAGGGAGGAAAGGATCAGGGGGGAGGAAAAGGCAGGGCGCTAGAGGGGTATGTAGAGTTCGGAAATGAAGGTAGAATTCTCGGTTGTCTCTATTTTATACCTTAGATTTCTCTGTCTTCTTTTAGTTTATAGAGGCCTTGTTCCCAAATAAAGAACATATCATTGAAAGGTTCTCGTTTTCCCACATAATAATAATGTTGTTTTTCTAGTTTCAGTACGTGTCCTACTTCTACTACCCATTGTGTGTGTGTTGGAATATTTTGCGTCTTCCACTGTCTGGGTATCAGTTTCTTTGCGCAGGCTAACATCAATTTGAGGAGTTTCATGCGGTACAGACAGTATATTGGTGGGATCATGTTAAGCAGTACAATTCTAGAGTTCAGGGTGATTTCCAAGCCTAAAATTTTATTAGTACACCTCTCTATATTTCGCCAGAATTCTGATAAGAGGGGACACCCCCACCAAATGTGGGTCATTGTCCCCAGTTCTCCACAGCGTCTCCAACAGGTTGGTGAAGCAGTGGGGTAAATATATCTAAGTCGCTGGGGTGTTAGGTACCACCGGGTGAGTATTTTATAATTCATTTCAGATATGAACAGGGAGGTTGAGACAGAGTGTGTCATTCTGAAGCTATTTCTCCACTCTTCTTCAGTGAAGTTATCTATCATCTCTGATTCCCATTTCATAATGAAAGAGGGGTGTTGATCCGGGGAAGTGCGTCTTAGCAATTTATAAGATAGCGATAAATGAGCTCTCTTGCACTCGGGGTTTATACATAGCTTCTCAAAAGTAGTCAGTGATCTAAATATATTAGCTTTAAATGCGTTCTCTGAAAGCGCGTGTCTTATTTGAAGGTATGAGTACCAGCTATGAAAAGGTGATCCTAGTTCCTCTTGTAGTTTTGATCTATCCTTAATCCTCCCTGATTCCACTAGTAGGTAAATAGGTAGGTTGTGTAAATGTTCCTCTTTGTTCACATATGAGAAAAAGGAGTTCTGTAAGAAAATCTGGTTATTCAATAGTGGGGAGAGAGGGGAAACCGAAGTGGATATGCCTACAAAGTGTGTTATCACGTGGTCCCACACCTCTAAGGTGGCTCTGACATAGTTATTCCGGTATGCTAGCTGAGGTCTTTGGGATTTTGGCAGCCACGCCACGTCTCTCATGGATCTGATCTCCAGGAGAGAGCTTTCAATTTGTGTCCATAGGGCAGAATCAGCGGAATGGGACCACGAGATCACTCGGGATAAGTGGACAGCCCTATAGTAGTTTAGGAGATTTGGGACGTTGAGCCCACCATCTTCTTTATGCATATATAGTGTTTGTTGGGCAACTCTGGGTTTTTTGTAAGACCATATGAATGAGTTGATCATATTTTGTTGGGTTTTTAGGAATGAGACCGGCAGGGCCATCGGCAGCGTTTGGAATAAAAATAGGTATTTTGGTATTATCATCATTTTCACAGTATTAATTCTACCCATCCACGATAGATGACCCTGTCTGTGCCATCCCTCTAGCAGGGCACTCACTGATTTTTGGAGGCCTAGATAATTAATACTAAATAAATCTTGGTGATTGTGTGGGATCAATAGACCCAGGTATTTAAGTTTGTCAACAATCTGGAACGATGTTTGCTGGGTTACAAAGTCTATATCACTTTTAGGGGAGTTTAATAGCATAATTCCCGACTTCTCCATATTAATGGAGAAGTTAGAGACCTGTCCATATTCTTTTAAGGTTTGTAATAAGGCGGGTAAAGTGGTAGAAGGGGATCGTAAGGTAAAAATCACATCATCTGCAAATAGCAAACATTTTTGATTAATTTGGTTAAATGGTAGGCCTAATATATCTTTGTTATCTCTGATCTTAATAGCCAAGATCTCTATAGTTAGTGCAAACAATAGCGGGGATAGTGGGCACCCTTGGCGGGTTCCATTGGTAATTGGAAAGGAGTGGGATATAGTTCCGTTTACTCGTACTCTGGCTTGTGGGGTAGAGTATAACGCTTGTATTCTATCGATAAAGGTTTTAGAGAAGCCAAACTTCGACAGGGCCCCCCACATGAATTGCCAGCTGACCCTGTCGAAGGCTTTTTCAGCGTCAGTTGATAAGAGCGCCAAGGGGGTTTTGTTATCATGCGATGCTTGTATGGAGTGCAGGACTCGGATTGTATTATCTTTAGCCTCTCTACCCTTGACAAATCCCACTTGATCTGGATGTATAATTTTTGGTAGGATCATATTAAGGCGATTAGCCAAAATTTTTGCGTAAATCTTTATATCTATATTTAAAAGAGATATGGGTCTATAATTACCCGCCAGGGTGCCCACCTTGTCCGCCTTTGGAATTACAGTGATTGTAGCTTCTAGTAGGGAGTTAGAAAAAGCTTCTCCTTTGTCTATAGATGTAAATAGTGCATGCAGGGGTGGGCTCATTTGTGATCGGAATAGTTGGTAAAATTTGGCCGTTAACCCATCCGGTCCAGGGGATTTTCCATTAGGGAGTGCATTGATGGCATTAAGAATTTCTTGGGTGGTAATAGGGGCGTCTAGGGCATGACTATCATCTTCTGTTATGCTAGGGGTCTCTAAAGTGGCAAGATAGCTCGTTATACTATTGTTAGAGTCTTGGGTTATGTTAGGGTTAATGTTATAAAGTTTAGTGTAGTAGGATACAAATGTTTCGGCAATTTCTTCATGTTTGTTTACCATCCTGCCAGAGGGGTGTGAAATAGATCTAATGAATGAATTGTATTTTTGCTTTTTAAGTGATCTTGCCAGGAGCCTCCCGGCTTTATTGCTTTCTGCAAAGAATTTGGCTTTAGTAGTTAAGGCCCTAAGGTGGGCTTGTTGTGTTAAAAATTTATTTAGGCTTTCTCTGGCTGAGACGAGATCTGCTAGTTTTTGGGTTGAGGTCGGGTCAGTTTTGTGTAACCTATCAGCGGTGGTTAATGTGTCAGTCAGAGATGTTACTTGGGCCTTCTTCATCTTGCGTATTTTAGCTGTATGTTTTATTAAGAAACCCCTAATATAACATTTGTACGTTTCCCAGTTGTTTCTTGCAGATGTGTCTGCAGGTTTATTATTAAGAAAAAATTTGTCAGTCGCTTCTGTTAGTTTTTCCAGCGTTTCCTGATTCGTCAGGATGGTTTCATCTAGTCTCCAGTTAAAAGTGTTTATCGGTTTAGTAGACCACTGGAAAGTAGATAGAACCATGCTATGGTCAGACCATGGGGTATGTGATATCCTAGACTGTATCAGGTTAGTTAAAAGTGTCTGGCTACATAGAATGTAGTCCAGTCTAGAGTAAGAATGTTGTGGGTGGGAAAAGAATGTGTAGTCTCTTTGTGTGGGGTGGGCTATTCTCCAGGTATCGAACAGGGAAATTGAGCATAAGGCCGTATAATTGGCTTTTAGAATTTTGTTACCGAGATATGACTTCCCTGTGGAGTTATCTAGAGAAGGGTGCATAGTGAAGTTGAGGTCACCTCCTAAGATGATGGGACCTTTTGAAACATCTAGAATGGTATTTATGACCGATTTATAAAACCTGGGTGTGGGTCTATTTGGGGCATAAACATTGACCAAGGTGATTAAGGCACCGTAGCACAAACCTACTAAAATTAACAGTCTCCCATCTTTGTCTGAGTGTTTTTGCATTAATTCAAAGGGAACATTGCGCTTGATTGATATGCATACTCCATTTTTTCTACTTAACCCTGAGCTAAAGAAATGCTTGTCAAAGTAGCGTGTAGCTAGGCGGGGTTCATTTCGTCTCTTAAAGTGTGTTTCCTGTAACATGGCTACCTCAATGCCCTTCTTATAAAAGTCAAAGTATGCTATAGAGCGTTTTTCAGCAGACAGGAATCCTTTTACATTTTGGCTTGCTATAGTCACAGTGTTCATCGTTACTGTGTGGGATCTATAGGCGAGGTGTATGAATATAGGAGTTGATGCTCAGTATTTACCTATAGCAGATATGAGGAGGATGAGGGGAAAAGGAGGGGAAAAAGGAGGGAACTTGGAGAGGAGAGTAATGTCTAAGTAGGTTATAAGTAGAGGACAAAACTCAATGGTATATAGTGTCTGTCGGCTTTACAGACAGTAGTGTATATATGATTGTATTTAGTAAAAGAATATATGAACTTGAAAAACTTTCAACAGGTGAGGCTGGTTAACAAGCCTGGTGGCTACACATATGGCGCATCTTATATTCAGCTCAACAAATACATAACAATAACAATTAATTAAAATTAAAGGTTAGTTACAACTTAGGTACATGTCATACAGTTATCAAGGACCTTTCTAATTAGGAGGTAAGTTCCTTTGCCTTGATTAAACATTTTAATAGTGTGTATTCACATACTAATGCTGAGTGTGTAACAACGGTATTACAAACTATCGGGTTCTTTGTCTAGCTGTTATACTAGCTTAATAGCCCTTTTTCATCTAGTGGTAACAGTATAATATAAACAAGAACTGTGGATAATTAGCTCATTGACCTCTAAAATCAGGCAAATGGTCCTATGGGAGCTTTCTTTACCTATATATTTTGTTAAAGTGTGATAGGCAAGAGGAACTACAATTTGTATAAGTCTAAGACAAAACAAAGGATAAAAACATCAACCTTAAACAGTGTAGATATACATACAGTCCTCTTGTCAACAGTGCCGGAAGGTGTTATCAGGAGGCATACTTGCCACATAGTTCTGTAGTTAAGGCATTACATAAAGTTCTAGCCCCCAGTTATGAGTGTTTAGTGGGGGTCAATCTCTGGAGATCTGTCCTTGGTAGGTTATGTCCAATTTAACCAGATAAGACGGGCTAGGCCCATAGTAGAGTATGGGGTATAAGATCCTTGTGGAGTCAGCCTGGTTGTATTAAGTCAGATTCCACAGGGCTGATCTGCTTCCTTTTAAGTTGGCTTGATGGATTTGTCACTCCAGGTGTTCTCTGTGACTTATAGGCTGGTCTTCCTAGCGTTGAATTTAGCGGAGGGACTTCCATGTCTCCGGTTGGAGCCGGAATTGCCAGCATTTGGCAGAATTTTTCAACGTCAGACAGATATCGGCATTCAAATTTCTTCCCATTTTTCATGGAGATCACTGAGGTAGGAAAACCCCATCTATAAGGGATCCTTAGTTGCCTAAGATGGAGTGTCAGAAACGAGAAATCTCTTCTTTTTTGTAGTGTCCTTATGGACAGGTCTTGGTAGATCTGTATATATCTGATTGTTGTTTTCGGGACATATTGTAGATATCTTCTCGATGTTGATAGTTTTGGAATTTGACAATAATGTCTCTGGGTGGAGAGTCCTCATCAGGTTTGGGGCGCAGAGCTCTGTGCGCTCTTTCCAGGGTAACATTCGTCAGCTCCATATTTCCTTTCTCGGCTATTTCAGAAAAAAGACCTTGTAGATATTCTCGTATCTCATTATTTTGGACTGTCTCAGGAATGCCTCGAAAGCGCAAATTATTGCGCCTAGTGCGGTTTTCGAGGTCATCTATTTTGTCTTCCATGTCTACGAAATTTTGGTGTTGGTGTGAGACTTTGGAAGTCAAATCAGCTATCTTCTGCGAAAAGACATATTCATGCTCCTCAAGTGAGTCGACTCTGCGGCCCAGATCCAGGATGTCTTTTTTCAAATCTGCACATTCCTCCTTTATGCAAACTTTAACTTGGTCTATTAAAGCTTTGATGGTCTTGTAGGTAATGGGTGGGTCAGCTGCAGTTTCAGCTTGTTGATGTGAAGAGCTGCTGGAGCTGTCAGAGCCGTCCTCATTATCATCAGGTGCAGTTGAGAGCAGGGGGGCCGTGTTGTTTTTGTGTTTGTTTTTATCCACTTGTTTAAAAAAGGTGCTAACAGCTTCTTGTGGTCTTTGAGGGGTCTTCTGCGGTTTATCCGACTTTACTTGTCTCCGTTGCGACATTTTCCCAGAGATAGAAAGTAATTTGGCGGTTTTTGAGAAAGAAAAGACAAACTTGCAGTAGATAAGGAGGCCTCACTCCCCAGGGTTTTTACTCTTCTAGAGCGGTCTCGGAAAAGGGAGAGTGGATATGACCCACTGACATAGGAGACAGCGGGAAATGGGAGGGGACTGAGGCAGGGCCTGTAAGCTCGATGTAGCTGTGTTCTTTCAACAAGTCAGTATTTGTTGCAGCTTTGTTTTAAGATCAGATTATGTGGAACTCTTTCTTTTCTGGTCCGGGTGTTTTAATAAAAATGTCCATTGGGGCCTTCCGTGTTCAGAAGATAGATTTGTAATAGTGATATAAAAGCTGAATGGCTAATGATAGGCTCAGGGCTTAGAAAGCAGTTTGGAACACTGTTTGGCGCTTATCTGATTCATAGGCATTCCTTTCAAGCGTGCTCAATAATACACATGTAGTAAGGGGTTGATACCTTTTTAGAGATCATATAAATCTTAAGCCGTAATATGAAGCATCACTTGACAATTTCCAAACAACTGAAGATATTGTATGCAAAGCTCTGCGCCATTTACAGGTCTCGTGGGTTCCTGATATAAAGTCATAAAGTGGCCCTTATTTTACAGAGTAACGTTATAACCTTATAAAAGATGACATTGCAGGATTGCTGTCGTTAAGGCTTTCTTGATTAGCAAGTGCTTTTATGTCCTGCAGATGTGCTACGGTCTCTATGTAGTTAATTGCTGTTCTTTTATGCAGAGGGCTCCCACTGTTCTATATTATGATTTCAGATGTGTGTCATCTAGACCCGCCACAGTTCACAATCCCCGGTTAATATGGTATAATATTGCTTTCATACTATTCATTAGTGTAAGGGGTTTGTCTCCATCTGGTAATTGCTGCCCATTGCACTATGTGCTTACCGGTATCAGGAGCTGGTGTTAATCAAGTATCCTCCGTACATCAGAGCGGGGGGTCGGCCACATCGGAACCGCAGCCGTCTCTGTCACATTCAGGGAGACCTCTCCTAGTGCCGCTGCGGTCCGCGGTATTGCTGTATGTGTGGCGAGTGGTAGGCTACATCAACTCGGTGGTGATCGGTTATAGGCCTGAGCTTCTGTATACACGGCCGTCGTCGGCCCGCTGCGTCACTGGCTGTGAGGCCTCCGCCTCTCGGCGTGTCTCGTATCTCTGCCGATATGGAAGCCAAAGTCTCTTGAAGGGTATCAATATGATCCTGTTTAGTTCAGACGGCTAGAGATGACTTAATTTTTAAGCAAAGAGCTGAATAGCTATAGATAATTTTGGTAGCTCCCGGCTTGTCTTGAGAGCTTTAGTGTTTGGCGGCCATCTTGACAGACCGCTTGCTCCGCCTCCAGCGGCTTGAAGACTATTTTATGTGAATACAACACACACATATTGATCAAACAATTTAACAAACTTAAAAGTAAGTGTCTTAACAGATGTTTATGATTATTTTAATACGAGGAGCAATTTTATTTTTATTTATTAAAAGACATAATATAATGATTTATAAGATGTTGTCAGAGTATTTAATGTACCTTTCATGATGCATTTTAGGATGGGGCCTGATGCTCTCTACTCTGGCAAATGATCTAAGAAGTCTCACCAATACTGTGGGGTCCCTCAAAAAATGTTGAAAGACAAATGTTAGCTTAAGAGCTATGCTCACTATTCAGAATTTTGGATGAGAAGGAGAGAAACATATATTACAATATACAGGTGTATCCCAGGGCAATGATATGAGGCATACACATGTGTACCAACAGGCAATTGACAGTACCTAGAGTGCTCAAATTTTCCTGTTAGCGTGGCTCTGCCAATCTTCTGTTTAAGGTCTCAGAAGTGTCCTTTTTAACACGCTGTTGCCAAGTGAGTTGTTTTGGCGCAACCCATCGTATTGCAGAGTTTGTTTTTTTGGCCTGTGCTAGAAGCCTTAAATAGCACATTTGGGGTGTGGAGCATTCCCCTTGTTTAGTATTCTCCTGAACTCACTTGGTTCTGACCTTGGTCTAACCCTGATTATTCTTCTGCCACGTGATCTAGTACTTTGCAGCCCGTCTGGTTCCTGACCCCTGCATGTCTGATCTATCTACTCTCCTGCTGCAGCCTATTGGGATGTGACTACAGGTACTACAGTATTTCATCTATATTTATCCTAACACATGGAGAGACATGTCATGGATCTAATTCAGAGTGTTGGTACTGTGTATTTGATGAAACCACATCTCCTCTGGGTCTATTCCTGCACAATTTACTTTGGCCTGATAAAAATACAAGACAAGATAAATTATGTTTATATAACAGACATCAACTGCAAGAGTAGGCAGTATCACCACTAAACACTTTTTTGCCAAATTATGTAGATTTTTCATACAATAGGGTGATCCTCATTACATAAAAGGGTTTCCTGGTGTTTGGTGTTAGGCACAAATGTGATTGTGATTATATCAGGATGCTGGAACCAACATTTTCTATACAGAAAATCATTGATAAATAAAGATATTCACTTTTGACGGGCAAGAAGGATTGCATGTTAACAGACCTTAGAGATTATTTTCTGTAAATACAGAATAAAAATAAAATTTATATTGAAATATTTCCAAAATGATCTTGAGATAAAGACTAAAAACAACAATAAAATGATATTAAATGAGAGAGAAAGGTAAACAACACATTCATATCGTCATTCGAACATATTGCTGCCTCTGTTGTTTAGTATTTGGAACTTAATGGAGTAGTTATTTTCATTTGGAATTATTAAGGGACCGGAACACAGTTTGACAATTGTTTTATAATTGCTGTGTAAATTATTTATATGGAAAATATTAACTGAAAATCTTATTGCAAATAAATTATAAAAGCAGAAACTTAGCCTTTTTGCTTTGAATTGATTCATTTTCTGCAACCAATAAATCCACAGGCATTGACTTGTATTACTTAAGCAGTTGTTTATAATGTTTTAAAGGACTTTATACGGAAAATACCAATGACTAACTAAAGCCTAAAAACTAAACATGTAGAAATCTGTGTGGGTTGTTTCTCTTATTTGTATAATTCTAATTAAATTTCAATGAACTTTTCAATTTGTGGAAAAGAATATGTAAGCTTTTTATTACCACCCGTCTCATCAACAACTGAATGTGAGATTTATACATAACATAAAATGCACATTCATTTGTGCTGGAATTCTTATAAAACATTTTTTGTATATTATTTAATTTGTATTTTACATAATTGCAAACATACTTATTTTTAGTGTAATATTAAGTATCTATTAATTTATGTATTTCAGTAGAAACTATATATATATATATAGTCATGTGAACAAGAAATTCCTATGGAACCAGTAAGGATGTACTTAGTTTTTCACACATGGCGTCCCCATTTTGGGTTTATTTTTGTTAAATAAATCATTACATGGTGTAATATGTCATTCGTTGTTCATCTGAGGTTGTATTTACCTAATTTTAAGACCTGCTAGGGGCAAGATTTTTATTATGTCCTGATACGTAAAACCATAGAATTCAAAGAGGTTGTACTTTCTTTTTCAAATTACTATATATATATATATATATATATATATATATATATATATATATATATATATATATATATATATATATATATAAAT
The DNA here is from genome assembly GCF_027579735.1 of Bombina bombina. Classification (NCBI taxonomy): domain Eukaryota; kingdom Metazoa; phylum Chordata; class Amphibia; order Anura; family Bombinatoridae; genus Bombina; species Bombina bombina. The sequence continues at coordinate 1,097,594,329 of NC_069503.1, read as the reverse complement.
ATGTCAATAACGATACCTAGTAAAGGAGCCACAGAACTGAACTTTCAAAACCTCAAAGGATACTTAGGCCTAGATTTGGAGTTTTGCGGTAGCCGTGAAAACCAGCGTTAGAGGCTCCTAACGCTGGTTTTACATACAAAGAGAGAAGCGCTCTACCAGGAACGAACAACAGCTCAGTGGCTTGTTCTATGGCGATTTACCAACCGGAAGCAGCCTCTTTTAGACCAGTGTGCTTTTCACAGAAGAAAACTTTCCTGAAGTATATCAGTCTGATCCCGCCAAGTAAGGTCAGTCCAGCCCCGAAATACCAGGCAATTCTCCTCTGAACAAGGAACATGACAACCCAAGACGATCGTTTCGGCCTCCTATGGGCCTCGTCAGTGAGGTGCAGCCACATTCCTCTAAGCACACTGGGCAAGGAGTCCACGTCTGGTTTCCCCCATCACCCATAGGGAGACTTCCCCAGGGTCATAATAATTTGCATACAAAGAGAGAAGCGCTCTACCAGGAACGAACAACAGCTCAGTGGCTTGTTCTATGGCTATTTACCACCCGGAAGCAGCCTCTTTTAGACCAGTGTGCTTTTCACAGAAGAAAACTTTCCTGAAGTATATCAGTCTGATCCCGCCAAGTAAGGTCAGTCCAGCCCCGAAATATCAGGCAATTCTCCTCTGAACAAGGAACATGACAACCCCAGACAATCGTTTCGGCCTCCTATGGGCCTCGTCAGTGAGGTGCAGCCACATTCCTCTACGCACACTGGGCAAGGAGTCCACGTCTGGTTTCCCCCATCACCCATAGGGAGACTTCCCCAGGGTCATAATAATTTGCATACAAAGAGAGAAGCGCTCTACCAGGAACGAACAACAGCTCAGTGGCTTGTTCTATGGCGATTTACCACCCGGAAGCAGCCTCTTTTAGACCAGTGTGCTTTTCACAGAAGAAAACTTTCCTGAAGTATATCAGTCTGATCCTGCCAAGTAAGGTCAGTCCAGCCCCGAAATACCAGGTAATTCTCCTCTGAACAAGGAACATGACAACCCCAGACGATCGTTTCGGCCTCCTATGGGCCTCGTCAGTGAGGTGCAGCCATATTCCTCTAAGCACACTGGGCAAGGAGTCCACGTCTGGTTTCCCCCATCACCCATAGGGAGACTTCCCCAGGGTCATAATAATTTGCATACAAAGAGAGAAGCGCTCTACCAGGAACGAACAACAGCTCAGTGGCTTGTTCTATGGCGATTTACCACCCGGAAGCAGCCTCTTTTAGACCAGTGTGCTTTTCACAGAAGAAAACTTTCCTGAAGTATATCAGTCTGATCCCGCCAAGTAAGGTCAGTCCAGCCCCGAAATACCAGGCAATTCTCCTCTGAACAAGGAGCATGACAACCCCAGACGATCGTTTCGGCCTCCTATGGGCCTCATCAGTGAGGTGCAGCCACATTCCTCTAAGCACACTGGGCAAGGAGTCCACGTCTGGTTTCCCCCATCACCCATAGGGAGACTTCCCCAGGGTCATAATAATTTGCATACAAAGAGAGAAGCGCTCTACCAGGAATGAACAACAGCTCAGTGGCTTGTTCTATGGCGATTTACCACCCGGAAGCAGCCTCTTTTAGACCAGTGTGCTTTTCACAGAAGAAAACTTTCCTGAAGTATATCAGTCTGATCCCGCCAAGTAAGGTCAGTCCAGCCCCGAAATACCAGGCAATTCTCCTCTGAACAAGGAACATGACAACCCCAGACGATCATTTCGGCCTCCTATGGGCCTCGTCAGTGAGGTGCAGCCACATTCCTCTAAGCACACTGGGCAAGGAGTCCACGTCTGGTTTCCCCCATCACCCATAGGGAGACTTCCCCAGGGTCATAATAATTTGCATACAAAGAGAGAAGCGCTCTACCAGGAACGAACAACAGCTCAGTGGCTTGTTCTATGGCGATTTACCACCCGGAAGCAGCCTCTTTTAGACCAGTGTGCTTTTCACAGAAGAAAACTTTCCTGAAGTATATCAGTCTGATCCCGCCAAGTAAGGTCAGTCCAGCCCCGAAATACCAGGCAATTCTCCTCTGAACAAGGAACATGACAACCCCAGATGATCGTTTCGGCCTCCTATGGGCCTCATCAGTGAGGTGCAGCCACATTCCTCTAAGCACACTGGGCAAGGAGTCCACGTCTGGTTTCCCCCATCACCCATAGGGAGACTTCCCCAGGGTCATAATAATTTGCATACAAAGAGAGAAGCGCTGGTTTTAGGCTACCGCCGGTATTTGGAGTCAGTCAGGAAAGGGTCTAACGCTCACTTTTCAGCCGCGACTTTTCCATACCGCAGATCCCCTTACGTCAATTGCGTATCCTATCTTTTCAATGGGATCTTCCTAACTCCGGTATTTAGAGTCGTGTCTGAAGTGAGCATTAGAATTCTAACGACAAAACTCCAGCCGCAGAAAAAAGTCAGTAGTTAAGAGCTTTCTGTGCTAACGCCGGTTCATAAAGCTCTTAACTACTGTGCTCTAAAGTACACTAACACCCATAAACTACCTATGTACCCCTAAACCGAGGTCCCCCCACATCGCCGCCACTCGATTACATTTTTTTAACCCCTAATCTGCCGACCGCCACCTACGTTATACTTATGTACCCCTAATCTGCTGCCCCTAACACCGCCGACCCCTATATTATATTTATTAACCTCTAATCTGCCCCCCTCAACGTCGCCTCCACCTGCCTACACTTATTAACCCCTAATCTGCCGACCGAATCTCGTCGCTATTCTAATAAATGGATTAACCCCTAAAGCTAAGTCTAACCCTAACACTAACACCCCCCTAACTTAAATATAATTTAAATCTAACGAAATAAATTAACTCTTATTAAATAACTTATTCCTATTTAAAGATAAATACTTACCTGTAAAATAAACCCTAATATAGCTACAATATAACTAATAATTACATTGTAGCTATTTTAGGATTAATATTTATTTTACAGGCAACTTTGTAATTATTTTAACCAGGTACAATAGCTATTAAATAGTTACGAACTATTTAATAGTTACCTAGTTAAAATAATAACAAAATCACCTGTAAAATAAATCCTAACCTAAGTTACAATTAAACCTAACACTACACTATCAATAAATTAATTAAATAAAATACCTACAACTACCTACAATTAAACCTAACACTACACTATCAATAAATAAATTAAATACAATTCCTACAAATAAATACAATTAAATAAACTAACTAAAGTACAAAAAATAAAAAATAACTAAGTTACAAAAAATAAAAAATATTTACAAACATCAGAAAAATCTTACAACAATTTTAAACTAATTACACCTACTCCAAGCCCCCTAATAAAATAACAAAGACCCCCAAAATAAAAAAATGCCCTACCCTATTCTAAATTACTAAAGTTCAAAGCTCTTTTACCTTACCAGCCCTGAACAGGGCCCTTTGCGGGGCATGCCCCAAAGAATTCAGCTCTTTTGCCTGTAAAAAAAACACATACAATACCCCCCCCAACATTACAACCCACCACCCACATACCCCTAATCTAACCCAAACCCCCCTTAAATAAACCTAACACTAAGCCCCTGAAGATCTTCCTACCTTGTCTTCACCTCACCGGGTATCACACCGATCCGTCCTGGCTCCGATATCTTCATCCAACCCAAGAGGGGGCTAGACATCCATCATCCAACGGCTGAATAAGTCCAGAAGAGGCTCCAAAGTCTTCATCCGATCCGGGAAGAAGAGTAGATCTGGACCGGCAACCATCTTCTTCCAAGCGGCATCTTCTATCTTCATCCGATGAGGACCGGCTCCATCTTGAAGACCTCCACCGCGGACCCATCTTCTTCCGACGACGATGATGGAATCAGCCAATCAGAATCAAGTTCAATCCGATTGGCTGATTCAATCAGCCAATTAGATTGAGCTCGCATTCTATTGGCTGTTCCGATCAGCCAATAGAATGCGAGCTCAATTAATAAGAGTTAATTTATTTCGTTAGATTTAAATTATATTTAATTTAGGGGGGTGTTAGTGTTAGGGTTAGACTTAGCTTTAGGGGTTAATACATTTATTAGAATAGCGGTGAGCTCAAGTCAGCAGATTAGGGGTTAATGTTTGAAGTTAGGTGTCGGCGATGTTAGGGAGGGCAGATTAGGGGTTAATACTATTTATTATAGGGTTAGTGAGGCGGATTAGGGGTTAATAACTTTATTATAATAGCGGTGCGGTCCGCTCAGCAGATTAGGGGTTAATAAGTGTAGGTAGGTAGCGGCGACGTTGTGGGGGGCAGATTAGGGGTTAATAAATATAATATAGGGGTCGGCGGTGTTAGGGGCAGCAGATTAGGGGTACATAGGGATAATGTAAGTAGCGGCGGTTTACGGAGCGGCAGATTAGGGGTTAATAATAATATGCAGGGGTCAGCGATAGCGGGGGCGGCAGATTAGGGGTTAATAAGTGTAAGGTTAGGGGTGTTTAGACTCGGGGTACATGTTAGGGTGTTAGGTGCAGACTTAGGAGGTGTTTCCCCATAGGAAACAATGGGGCTGCGTTAGGAGCTGAATGCGGCTTTTTTGCAGGTGTTAGGTTTTTTTTCAGCTCAAACAGCCCCATTGTTTTCTATGGGGGAATCGTGCACGAGCACGTTTTTGAAGCTGGCCGCGTCCTTAAGCAACTCTGGTATTGAGAGTTGCAGTGGCGTTAAATATGCCTGTACGCTCCCTTTTTGGAGCCTAACGCAGCCATTCTGTGGACTCTCAATACCAGAGTTATTTTAAAGGTGCGGCCAGAAAAAAGCCAGCGTTAGCTACGCGGGTCGTTACCGACAAAACTCTAAATCTAGCCGTTAGAGTGTCTGGAAACTACTATATATCAGTAGTGAATGATGAATATTTTGCCAAACTTGCTTCTGTGAAATAATTGGACCTAGTTTCTATAGCTGTGCAATATGTAGACAAGTGGTAACATAAAACATCTCCATAGATATTAATGCAGATACTTGTTAACAATGGTTTACACATATTATAAATGGTGCGCTAATGTTAGTGCATGTGCAACATTGCAATATCGTGACCGGACTAACTTGAGCGCATATTACAAGTTGAAATAAAGAGAAAGAAAGAGAGTGGGGAAAGAGAGAGAGCAAAAGAAAGCGGGGGATAGAGCAATAGAGGGGGAGAAAGAAAGAGAGAGCAAAAGAGAGGGGGGAAGAGAGAGCAAAAGAGAGGGGGGAGAGAGAGAGCAAAAGAGAGGAGGGAGAGAGAGCAAAAGAGAGGGGGAGAGAGTGGAAAAGAGAGGGGGAGAGAGAGTGCATAAGAAAGGGGGGAGAAACAGAGATAGCAAAAGAGAGGGGGAAAGAGAGAGCAAGGGGTGGAACCGCTGTACTAAAAAAAAATGGACCATGTAAACACGGGCTTTAGGACTAGTCTTAAATAAAAGCTTAAATGTAATAAATGTAATAAAATAAGAACAAAACAATTATGTCTAAAGTAAATTAAAATACAAAGCACTATAGGCTCCATGTACTAAGCGGCAGGCGGACAGCTTCTCAACTCGCGAAGCTGTCCACCCGCCTTTGCTACACATGAGCAGTGGATCTATTGATCTGCTTGCCCGTATGTATCATTACACACTTATCAGAGTGTGTAATGCCCGCCCCTTCATTTGCGGGACCAATCGCGCAACTGAAGGGGCTGTCAATCACCGAGAGCGAGCGAGCTCTCAGTGATTTTCCCTCGCCACCTCAGTTTGCATATGCGAACCTCTCCCGCAAGAGCTCCAGAGCAGCTTTTGCTGCTTCGTACATAGAGCCCTATGTGTAAATTCAACAAAACTTTCATGTCATTTAATACTATATTATACCAAGCTTTATCTCTCCATCAAATCCAGAAATACAGGGAACACCCCTTGGCATAATTTATCTAGAATCCTGTGAGGGATATCAGCAGGTTAGAGACTTAATTATTTTACATAAGAGATTACAGAGTTTTAGAAAATCATGGCAGTCCTTGGTGATTCGAAGTGGGACAGTGGTATTTCCTTAGTGCATTCTGTACCTGCTGATCACTGCACTGAATGTGTGTCTGACATCTGCACTGAAAGTGTGTCTGATGTCTGCACTGAAAGTGTGTCTGATGTCTGCGCTGAAAGTGTGCCTAAGCTTCTAACCTTTGCCATTTATTTGTAACGTTTTTTATTATAAAGACAGTGCCAGTCCCATACACATTGGCAGTGCATTAAATATGTAACACTTCCCAGCCTTACTCAGTGCATGGTGCTTTAAATGTTTCACACGCCCCTTGCACAATATCCAGTGCTTTAAATGTTTCATTTTGTTGGTTTCTAGGTGTTATGCCAAACTAATGAGGCAGTATGGGTCTGCATTTTGCTTAAAGGGATATTAAATCAAATTTTTTTTATTTTATAATTCAGATAGAGCATGCAATTTTAAGCAACTTTCTATTTTTCTCCTATTATCAAGTCCTCTTTGTTCTCTTGCTATCTTTATTTAAAAAGCAGGAATGTAAAACTTAGGAGCCGGACCATTTTTAGCTCGGAAAAAAACAGAAAACAAGGTGCAACATCTCTAAGTGCAGTAAATCAAATTATACACACAGTTTTATTAATAATCATGATTTAAATCTCACAGGATCCGACCTCAAACAATATGAGGTATGAAATGGGCACCTGAGAATCATATAGGTCTCTCAAATGAAATCCATTAAGGTTCCACAGTGACAAAGTTCCAGGTGTGTAGATGTTTTTTTCCAACATGCACACAATGTGTACCGAACACTTCCTGCACTCACGGGATGGACTCAGGTTCTCCAAAACATCCACGGATCAAACAGTGATCAAAGTGTGGTAAAAAGTCTAAAAACTAATTGAAAACTTTGACCGCCACCAAACAGACCAGCTATACACAAACAAATGTGCCGGCTGCGTGTTACAGCTGATCGTAGTAGCGAAAAGACAGTGGGTGTGGCCTTACGCATTTCGTAGGGGATCTCCCTACTTTGTCAAAGGCCCCTTTGTCACTGTGGAACCTTAATGGATTTCGTCTGAGAGACCTATACGGTTTTCAGGTGCCAATTTCATACCTCATATTGTTTGAGGTCAGATTATGTGAGTTTTAAATTGTGATTATCAATAAGACTGTGTGTATAATTTGATTTACTGCACTTAGAGGTGTTGCGCCTTGTTTTCTGTTTAGTTTTCATCCCGTCTCCAGTGCCGTGTAGCATATGAGGCAGCAACCCTGATCATCCAATTCTGTTTATTATCTAAAAGCAGCATATCCTTTATTTGTGTATTTATAGATATTTAATACTTCATATTGCAGATCACATACTGCATATTGAAGTTTTGGTACTATCTGTGGGACGCTCTAATAGGTTTGTTATATCATTTTTGGTTCAGAACCTGGGTTACGCTTGCTTATTGGTTGGCTAAATGTAATCACCAATAAGCCAGGGCTATCCAGGGTGCTATCCAGGGTGCTGAACCTAAAATGGGCCGGCTCCTAAGCTTTACATTCCTGATTTTAAAATAAAGATAGCAATAGAAAGAAGAAAATGATAATAGGAGTAAAATAGAAAGTTGGTTAAAATGGCATGCTCTATCTGAATGATGAAAGAAAAAAATGTGGGGTTAGTATACCTTTAACCCCTTAGGGACTGGGAATTTCAGACAAAAACTCCCCTAAAAGACCAGAGCATTTTTAGCCATCACTGCATTTAAACAGAAATAGAGCCTTTTTTATATTTACCTATGAAAACAATATATTTATTTTTAGTAGACAACTCAAAGTATTGATCTAGGCCCATTTTGGTATATTTCATGCCACCATTTAACCGCCAAATGCTATCAAACAAGAAAAATTGTTAACTTTTCACAATTTTAGGTTTCTCACTGAAATTATTTACAGTTTATGCAGTCATGGCACAAATGGTTGTAAAAGCTTCTCTGTGATCCCCTTTGTTCAGAAATAGCCGACATATATGGCTTTGGCATTGCATTTTGGTAATTGTATTATGCCCAGAAGTGAAGGGGTTAGTTATGTAGCTTGTAGGGTTAATTTTTGCTTTAGTGTAGTGAGCAGCCTCCCACCTGACACATTACATCCCCCTGATCCCTCCCTGACCCCTTTCAAACAAATAAAAGTCTTTTTTTTTTGCTTGTTTTTTAATTTATATTTTCTGCTGTGTAGGATATGCCCTTACCCCCCAACCTCCCTGATCCCCCAAACAGCTCTCTAACCCTCCCTCTTCTAGATCTACCATCTTAGGTACTGGCAGATGTCTGCCAGTACCCAGTTTTCACAAATTTGGTCATTTTTTTATTTTACAAAAAAAACCCCACACATTGTTTCTGTGGTGTTAGCTGCCCCCACCTTATTTACCCCCTCTCCCAGATAGCTTTCCCACCCTCCACTGTATGATACACCACCTCTTCCTCCTTCCCCTTCCCTGCTGCTCTTACTGGGGGTTTTTTCGGTGTAGCTCCAGCTCCCTGGGCCACCCACACTCCCACCTCCCTCCTTACCATCCCACCCATCAACGATTGGCACCACTGCTGTCCGATGCAGAGAGGGCCACAGAGTAACTCTGCCCTTCTATTTCTGCGCTGTCCCACTTGTGGGGCATGCAGAAATAGCACAATCTCACTATTTTTAGCAAGAACGCGGCAGAGAGAGGCCCAGGACCACAGCGACGTACAGGGTCCTTAAGGGCATAATGACGAGTGTAGTACAGGATACGGCACTGGTCGTTAAGGGGTTAAAATTGCAGTTTGTATTCCCTCTACACGTATACATACTATTAATAAGAGGATGGATATATGCAATAAATTTGCATCTTCTTCCATAGCCTAATGCTATCACACTATATATTATATACAATTCTCCTACAAACCTACATACTTGTACTGTATAATGTTATGTATTACTTGGCAAACAACTTACATTAAGTTGAAGTTTTCTATTAATCATGTTAAAGCAAAGAAATTCCTAACTTTAACTACCCCCACTCCCACCTTGGGAGCTTTGCATGACATCACTGATATCACTGATGACATCACATAATCAAAGTTTTTAAGGGCCAGCTTATGAGTGATGAGCCAACTGTTTAGTGAGAGCGTTATCGGGTCTAATGCAGCTATTTAAAGGTGTCCGAAGGTGCACTCGTATTACAAGTTGAAAGTAAATGCAAACACGTGAGTGCAATCGCGATTTATGCTAAAATGATTACCGTGATCTCAGAGCTCTCTCTCTGGTTGACTGTTACGCAAGACAAAAAAGTGTCACAAAACACAACAAAAATACATTTAGCAGTACAGTTACACTTATGATAACACTATCTGATAACAATTATTTAAAAAAAAAAAAACTATTGCACAAAAAAGTTGTAAGGGATCAAAGATATGAGGGCATGTAAGGGGCTTTAAAGTAGAAATTCATACATATACATGTCTACATATTTGTATATGTATTTACAAGCAATAATCACATAAATACATAAGTATACATATATAGACATAAAATTAAGTGCATTGGAGCCCTTTGCAGTCAAGTAGATGAAAACATGCTAAAGCCTATTGTTACACTGTATATTTACTGTAAATATTTCACATTGCAATGTTTTGCACATACCAGAATATGGTCTATGTATTTTTAAATAGATATTCATATATATATATATATATATATATATATATATATATATATATATATATATATATATATATAAATATATATGTATGTATACGTATATATAATCATCTATATATAGGTATAGATAAATATTTTACCAAAACACCATCATTTATACAGTGCCTTCCGCTAATATTGGCACCCTTGGTAAATATGAGCAAAAAAGGATGTGAACATTTGTGTTTATTGTTTAACCTTTTGATCTTTCTTAAAAAAATACACAAAAATACTCTGCTATGGATATCAAACAATTGCAAACACAACACAGGTTTATAAGTTCTTTGTTAAATATATGCATGGCAATATTATTGCCACCATTTTAGTCAATACTTTGTGCTACCTTCCTTTGCCAAGATAACAGCTTTTAATAATCTGCTATAATGCTAAATACATGGCAAGAGATCTGAGACCATTCCTCCAAACATAATCTGTCAAGATCCTTCAAATTTCAAAGTTCACGTTGGCGGACTCTCCTCTTCAGTTCACCCCACAGGTTTTCTATGGGGTGCAAGTCAGGGGACTGGGGTGGCCATGGTAGGACCTTGATTTTGTGGTTAGTAAACCATTTTTGTGTTGATTTTGATGTATGTTTTGGATCATTATCCTGCTGGATGATCAAACTACAGGCCATTTTAAGCTCTCTAGCAGAGGCAGTCAGGTGTTCATTTAATATCTGATTATCTATGATGCTATGTATCCTAATAAAATGTCCTGGTCCTCTGGCAGAAAAACAGCCCCAATACATTAAAGAGCCCCCACCATATTTCATTGTGGGCATGAAGTATGGCTACATCTCTGTGTATGCCAAACCCAACTCTGATGTTTATTGCGTGTGGTTATACTATAGGCAAAAAATATAGAGATACATTTTATAAGCAGTTCAATGTTATCAGGCATAAATATCAAGTAGTGTACACAGAATGTTTACCCCTTGGATCAACGTCATGTAGAAACCACATATGAAGGCATGCAGGAGAGCGTTTGCCTTGGGCCTCATTACCCTCTTCACCCAGCCACTGCTGGCAAGGTGACAGAGAACTTGCTCTGGAACACTTTGTGACACGCTGATAGTAACCGTACTGTTTACAATATAATACTGCTTATTGTAGCAGGCACGCACCTTAGTGGAACTTCTTAGGCATCTATCATCATAGAACTTCTTTTGCATCCACCGTGGGTATCGTCGGAAAAAGGCTCCTGTGCCTTGGGCCAAACTCTGGACTTCCCTGTGCATCGTCTGTTCAACCGCTTGTCCACTGGAGCCGCCCGTCATTCAAGCTTCCGATATTCTCATTTTCCCCGCTAAATCAATTGGTGACATCCCAAGGGGGTGTGCGACTATTGCCCAATCCTGGTTTGGCTAGCTATGCAGCAACGAGCGTGGTTTACCGGTCATATGTAGTTCAAAAAGAGGAAAAGAAACCACTGCTTTTGTATAAAACATAAGATTTATTCTTCTCGGTAAAATGGGACAGCAAGTCACCCATGTAAGTGAGGAAGGGGATGCACAGCACACCGGCTTATGCATTTTTGCAATGTTTTGTAATCATAGCCTAACATGTGTGACATTCCTTGAACCTAAAAACCCATAAAAACATATACTGATTGGTTACATGAAAGCGCATTCCCCTCCCATACACCTGATTGACAAGGTAATTGGAAAAGTAATTACATTGCTAAAAACACATAGAATACAGATGTACTTCATCACAAAGCATGATTAAAGAAGCATTGCAATGATGCAAAAACAGCAAACACGTTAGCAGACACAAGAAATTAATATAGTTGTGATATAGTCGAGAGATGTTCTCGGATTTGTTACTTTATATCCCTTGAAGTGAGTCTAATATATTGGACCCCACATGACTGACATCTCACCATGTATATAACCTGGGAAGACATGCAATTCATGCACGTTCCTATAGTAAATTCTTCTAATGTTATATATGAGGTGAATGTTTTTGCTTTGTCTAGGTACTCACACGGTCGACATTTTCTGTGACCACAACTGTACATTCCTGTACTACTAATCTAAGTGTTTATACTCATATGTTCACTTTTTAATTGTGTGGGGGATAATAGTGTCCCCAATGTGGTGCATTTTCTAGAGCTACATCTGATACCCTTTTTGACCAGATCAATTAATTTGTCGTCGGCTGCTAAAATGGGAAAGTGTTTGCGGACTATAGCAGCAATCTGAGGAAACTGGGCACTATGGCTAGTAAAACAGTTTACACCTTTTCTGTAACCAATCAGTATGTCTTTATGGGTCTTTAGGTTCAAGAAATGTCACACATGTTAGGCTATGATTACGGCAGATTGCTGAAACGCGTAAGCTGATGTGCTGCGCATCCCCTTCCCCACTTACATGGGTGTCTTGCTGTCCCATTTTAAAGAGAAGAATACATTTTAAGAGGGGTGGTTTCTTTTCTTCTTTTTGAACTACATAGTTCCCAATCCGATTTAAAGTTCCAGTAGTGTCTGGCAAACTGAGTTTGTTTTTGGATGAGAGTAGAGGCTTTTTTCTTCAAACCCTTCCAAAAAACTTGTGGGGATGTAGGTGACGTCAGATTGGTGTTTTGGAGACTTTCTGAACCCAAGACAAAACTATCTTCTGTAACTAACTTTTGTAATTCTCCAGCTGTGACATTGGAGATATTTTGTCCACTCTAACCATCCTCTTTACAGTGTGTTGAGATAATATACACACACATCTTCTTCCAGGTTGATTTATACTATTTCTAGTTAACTAGAAATCCTTAATTATTGCCCTGATAGTGGAAATGGGAATTGTCAATGCTTTTGCTATTTTTCTTTTAGCCACTTCCCATTTTGTGAAGCTCAAAAAACCTTTTTCCCCCCACATCACAGCTATATTTCTTGGTTTTACCCATTGTGATGACTGGCTAAGGGAATTTGGCCTAATTGCCAATATTAGTCAAGGGCACTGTATATACTGTAGAAATATGTATTAATGAATGAATATAACATATTCTGCTATGTGAAGAACATTGGAATGTGAAATATTAATATTTTCATATCAGATTAGCGCACTTGAGAAAATGCGATTGGGTTAACGCGCGAGTAGGGTGTTTTTCCATTTTCTTGCTCCAGAATTGGCGTAAAGCTGTTGTGCGAAAGTGCAGATCAGGTCCACAAGATCTCGCTGAATGCGGAGAGCAATACGCTCTCCGTATTCATCATTGCACCAGCAGCTCACAAGAGCTGCTGGTGCAACGCCGCCCCCTGTAGTCTTGCGGTCAATCAGCCGCCAGCAGGGAGGTGTCAATCAACCCAATCATACTCAATTGGGTTGAATTCCGGAGATGTCTGTCCGCCTGCTCAGAGCAGGCGGACAGGGTTATGGAGCAGGCTCGCCAGAAACACGGGGCATCAAGCTCCATTCGGAGCTTGATAGATAGGCCCCTTTGAGTTCAAATTTCCATGGTTTTATGAAATATTAGATTCTATGAGGAAGTAAGTAAAAATATGCATAATGGTGAATCAGTTGATATGATATACTTAGATTTTGCAAAGGTGTTTGATAAAGTGCCACATGAGAGATTAATGTACAAAATTAAGGGACTTGGAATGGCTGGAAATGTTAGCTCATGGATAATTAATTGGAGAAAAGACAAGGAGCAATGAGTAGTAGTAAATGGATCATACTCAGATTGGACAAAGGTAATCAGTGGAGTCCCCCAGGGATCAGTACCGGGCCCTGTTCTTTTTAATATTTTTATTAATGACTTGAAGCAAGGATTAAATAGCAGCATCTCTATTTTTGCAGATGATACAACGTTTTGTAAGGTCATTAGATAAAAACAGGATGAACTTGCATTACAAGGGCAGGTTAATGGTAAATTAGATTTAATATGGGAAAATGCAAGGTTCTACATTTTGGAAGTAAAAATAGGCAGGTAACATATTATTTAAATGGGACTAGACTTAGCCAAGCAGAGGAGGAAAGGGATTTGGGATTAGTAATAGAGTGTGCTAAGTTGGGAAGTTGACAAGCACATTTGCGGATAATTTGCCCTTACAAGAGTATTTAACTTTGCCTGGACACTCCCCCAGGAAACCTCTATACGTAAACTAGCTTTGACGTCACCCACAGAAGGGAACCTGACAGAGGGGTGGAGAATCGGATCACAGCCTCGCAATCTAGGACACGCTGAGAAAGGAAAGTGTGTGGCTGGAGAGATGCTACAAGTGTACAGCTTGAGAGATGCTGTTAGGATGCCACTGTGAAGATGCCTGCAAGTAAGGGCGTACACTGGAGCATCAGTGGTGAATGAGGCTATAGAGCCACCTCAAATTTGAATTCCTATACGATTTTTTTAAAGCAAGTTAACAACCTTAGGACTGGGTTCCCTCCTCATATTTTATATATATATACATATATATACAGGGAGTGCAGAATTATTAGGCAAATGAGTATTTTGACCACATAATCCTCTTTATGCATGTTGTCTTACTCCAAGCTGTATAGGCTCGAAAGCCTACTACCAATTAAGCATATTAGGTGATGTGCATCTCTGTAATGAGAAGGGATGTGGTCTAATGACATCAACACCCTATATCAGGTGTGCATAATTATTAGGCAACTTCCTTTCCTTTGGCAAAATGGGTCAAAAGAAGGACTTGACAGGCTCAGAAAAGTAAAAAATAGTGAGATATCTTGCAGAGGGATGCAGCACTCTTAAAATTGCAAAGCTTCTGAAGCGTGATCATCGAACAATCAAGCGTTTCATTCAAAATAGTCAACAGGGTCGCAAGAAGCGTGTGGAAAAACTAAGGCGCAAAATAACTGCCCATGAACTGAGAAAAGTCAAGCGTGCAGCTGCCAAGATGCCACTTGCCACCAGTTTGGCCATATTTCAGAGCTGCAACATCACTGGAGTGCCCAAAAGCACAAGGTGTGCAATACTCAGAGACATGGCCAAGGTAAGAAAGGCTGAAATACGACCACCACTGAACAAGACACACAAGCTGAAACGTCAAGACTGGGCCAAGAAATATCTCAAGACTGATTTTTCTAAGGTTTTATGGACTGATGAAATGAGAGTGAGTCTTGATGGGCCAGATGGATGGGCCCGTGGCTGGATTGGTAAAGGGCAGAGAGCTCCAGTCCGACTCAGACGCCAGCAAGGTGGAGGTGGAGTACTGGTTTGGGCTGGTATCATCAAAGATGAGCTTGTGGGGCCTTTTCGGGTTGAGGATGGAGTCAAGCTCAACTCCCAGTCCTACTGCCAGTTTCTGGAAGACACCTTCTTCAAGCAGTGGTACAGGAAGAAGTCTGCATCCTTCAAGAAAAACATGATTTTCATGCAGGACAATGCTCCATCACACGCGTCCAAGTACTCTACAGCGTGGCTGGCAAGAAAGGATATAAAAGAAGAAAATCTAATGACATGGCCTCCTTGTTCACCTGATCTGAACCCCATTGAGAACCTGTGGTCCATCATCAAATGTGAGATTTACAAGGAGGGAAAACAGTACACCTCTCTGAACAGTGTCTGGAAGGCTGTGGTTGCTGCTGCATGCAATGTTGATGGTGAACAGATCAAAACACTGACAGAATCCATGGATGGCAGGCTTTTGAGTGTCCTTGCAAAGAAAGGTGGCTATATTGGTCACTGATTTGTTTTTGTTTTGTTTTTGAATGTCAGAAATGTATATTTGTGAATGTTGAGATGTTATATTGGTTTCACTGGTAAAAATAAATAATTGAAATGGGTATATATTTGTTTTTTGTTAAGTTGCCTAATAATTATGCACATTAATAGTCACCTGCACACACAGATATCCCCCTAAAATAGCTATAACTAAAAACAAACTAAAAACTACTTCCAAAACTATTCAGCTTTGATATTAATGAGTTTTTTGGGTTCATTGAGAACATGGTTGTTGTTCAATAATAAAATTAATCCTCAAAAATACAACTTGCCTAATAATTCTGCACTCCCTGTATATATATATATATATATATATATATATATATATATATATATATATATATATATATACTGTATATATGTATATATATATATGATTGTGTGGTGATGTCTAGAAAAGCAATCCATTGATACTACGGGGAGTGTTTACAATAAAGAGGCATTATACTTAAAGTAAACAGGACAATAGGTGCTGAATAGCTTTTGGACTTTGTCAGTATTAATATATTACAAACTAAAGATGGGTGCACAATGCAAGGCAGCAACTTCTAAGGCTAATAAGATACTAGCATGTATTAAAAGAGGCATTGATACAAGGGAGGAGGAAAGGATAATTCTGTCACTATATAAATCCATGGAAAGACCTCACCTTGAGTATGGAGTGCAGTTCTGGGGACCAATCTCAAAAAAAGACATTGCAGACCTTGAAAAAGTTCAGAGAAGGGCCACAAGGCTAATAAGGGGAATGGAGAATTTAAGCTATGAGGAGAGGTTAGACAAACTGGGTCTGTTTTCTCTAGAGAAAAGGTGCTTGAGAGGTGACATGATTACATTTATATAATAAATATAAATGTATTCAAGGCCCATAAACAGAGATGGCAGTAGCTCTGTTCATTTCAAGAAAACTGTGACAAGAGGTCACAATTTAAGGCTGAGGAGAGGAGATTTAATCACCTATAACAAAAACGTTTTTTCACTGTAAGAACAATAACATGGTGAAACTTATTACCAAAGGAGTTAGTGAATGCCAATACCTTAGATACATTTAAAAATGGTTTTCTGTCTAGAAACAGAAATCATGGATATGATTGCTTGTTTTAAATGGGTCACTTTTTAATGGGATTAATTTAAGCTCAACTGGAGCTTTTTTTGATGGACTTCGGTCTTCTTCTCAACCTCATCTACTATGTTACTATGTTACATTGACTTTTATCGGTCACAATCTATTTTAAAATAGTCTTTTTGCTTGTGTCAGGTTAGCGCTCGTGAAAAACCTTTATACTTTCAACAATAATAATACATTCGCTAACTGATGTTGCAAAAACAATTTTTTTTATATTGTCATCTAAAATTTAAATAACAAACGGCCAGATTACGAGTTTTGCGTTATGAGCTGTGCGGTGCTAACGAGCAGTTTTGTCTCACCGCTCACTTACCTACAGCACTGGTATTACAAACCCGGCGTTAAAAGGCAAGAAGTGAGAGTAGAGCAAAATTTAGCTCCTTACCGCACTTCAATAACAGCGCTGCTTAAGTTAGCTGTGAGCTGGTCGTACGTGCTCGTGCACAATTTCCCCATAGACATCAATGGGGAGAGCCGGCTGAGAAAAAGTCTAACAGCTGCCAAAAAGCAGCGTAAAACTCAGTAACGCAGCCCCATTGATTCCTATGGGGAAACACATTTTATGTTTACACCTAACACCCTAACATGATCCCCGAGTCTAAACACCACTAATCTTACATTGATTAACTGCCGCCCCAACATAGCCGACACCTACATTATACTTATTAACCCATAATCTTTTGCTCCGGACATCGCCGCCACCTACATTATATTTATTAACCCCTAATCTGCTACCCCAACATCGCCGCCAGCTATATTAGATATATTAACCCCTAATCTGCTGCCCCCAATGTCGCTGCAACCTACCTACACTTATTAACCCCTAATATGCCGCCCCCAACATCACCGCCACTATATTAAATGTATTAACCCCTAAATCTAAGTCTAACCCTAACACCCCCTAACTTAAATATCATTTAAATAAATCTAAACAAATTTACTATCATTAACTAAATAATTCATATTTAAAACTAAATACTTACCTATAAAATAAACCCTAAGCTAGCTACAATATAACTAATAGTTACATTGTAGCTAGCTTACAGTTTATTTTTATTTTACAGGCAAGTTTGTATTTATTTTAACTAGGTAGAATAGTTATTAAATAGTTATTAACTATTTAATAACTACCTAGCTAAAATAAATACAAATTTACCTGTAAAATAAAACCTTACCTAAGTTACAATAACACCTAACACTACACTATAATTAAATAAATTCCCTACATTAAATACAATTAAATAAATTAAATTAGCTAAATCACAAAAAAACCACTAAATTACAGAAAATAAAAAACAAATTACAGATCTTTAAACTAATAACACTTAATCTAAGAGCCCTATCAAAATAAAAAAAAGCCCACGCAAAATAAAAAAAAAACCCTAGCCTAAACTAAACTACCAATAGCCCTTAAAAGGGCCTTTTGCGGGGCATTGCCCCCCAAAAATCAGCTCTTTTTCCTGTAAAAAAATACAAACACCCCCTCCAACAGTAAACCCCACCACCCACACAACCAACCCCCCAAATAAAATACTAACTAAAAAACCTAAGCTCCCCATTGCCCTGAAAAGGGCATTTGGATGGGCATTGCCCTTAAAAGGGCATTTAGCTCTATTGCAGGCCCAAAGCCCTAACCTAGAAAAATAAACCCACCCAATACACCCTTAAAAAAATCCTAACACTAACCCCCGAAGATTCACTTACCGGGAGAAGTCTTCATCCAAGTGGCAAGATGTCTTCAACGAAACCGGCAGAAGTGGTCCTCCAGACGGGCAGAAGTTTTCATCCAGACGGGCAGAAGTCTTCATCCAGATGGCATCTTCTATCTTCATCCTTCCGGCGTGGAGCGGGTCCATCTTCAAGACATCCTAGGCGGAGCATCCTCTTCAAACGACGGCTTCTTCGTAATGAATATCTCTTTAAGTGACGTCATCCAAGATGGTATCACTTAGATTCCGATTGGCTGATAGAATTCTATCAGTCAATCGTAATTAAGGTAGAAAAAAAATCCTATTGGCTGATGCAATCAGCCAATAGGATTGAGCTGGCATTCTATTGGCTGTTCCAATCAGCCAATAGAATGCAAGTTCAATCCTATTGGCTGATTGGATCAGCCAATAGGATTGAAGTTCAATCCTATTGGCTGATTGCATCAGCCAATAGGATTTTTTCTACCTTAATTCCGATTGGCTGATAGAATAATCTAAGGGACGCCATCTTGGATGCCGTCACTTAAAGAGATATTCATTACGAAGAAACCATTGTTTGAAGAGGATGCTCCTCGTCGGATGTCTTGAAGATGGACCGACTCCGCGCCAGAAGGATGAAGATAGAAGATGCCGTCTAGATGAAGACTTCTGCCCGTCTGGAGGACCACTTCTGCCAGCTTCGTTGAGGACATCTTGCCGCTTGGATGAAGACTTCTCCCGGTAAGTGAATCTTCGGGGGTTAGTGTTAGGATTTTTTTAAGGGTGTATTGGGTGGGTTTATTTTTAGGTTAGGGCTTTGGGCTTGCAATAGAGCTAAATGCCCTTTTAAGGGCAATGCCCATCCAAATGCCCTTTTCATGACAATCGGGAGCTAAGGTTTTTTTAGTTAGTATTTTATTTGGGGGGTTGGTTCTGTGGGTGGTGGGTTTAACTGTTGGGGGGTTGTTTATATTTTTTTTTTACAGGAAAAAGAGCTGATTTCTTTGGGGCAATGCCCTGCAAAAGGCCCTTTTAAGGGCTATTGGTAGTTTAGTTTCGGCTTTTTGGGGGGGGCTTTTTTATTTTGGTGTAATTAGTTTAAAGATCTGTAATTTGTTTTTTATTTTCTGTAATTTAGTGTTTGTTTATTTTTGTGATTTACCTAATTTAATTTATTTAATTGTATTTCATTTATGTAATTTATTTAATTGTAGTGTAGTGTTAGGTGTTAGTGTAACTTAGGTTAGGTTTTATTTACAGGTAAATTTGTATTTATTTTAGCTAGGTAGTTATTAAATAGTTAATAAGTATTTAATAACTATTCTACCTAGTTAACATAAATTCAAACTTGCCTGTAAAATAAAAATAAACCCTAAGCTAGATACAATGTAACTATTAGTTATATTGTTGCTAGCTTAGGGTTTATTTTACAGGTAAGTATTTAGTTTTAAATAGGAATAATGTAGTTAATGAAAGTAATTTTATTTAGATTTATTTAAATTATATTTCAATTGGGGGTGTTAGGGTTAGGGTTAGACTTAGGTTTAGGGGTTAATAAATGTAATATAGTGGTGGCGACATTGGGGTCAGCAGATTAGGGGTTAATAAATATAATGTAGGTGGCAGCGATGTTAGGGGCGGCAGATTAGGGGTTAATATTATTTAACTAGTGTTTGTGAGGCGGGAGTGCAGCGGTTTAGGGGTTAATAAATGTAGGTAGGTGGCGGCGATGTTAGGGACAGCAGATTAGGGGTTAATAATATTTAACTAGTGTTTGCGAGGCGGGATTGCGGCAGTTTTGGGGTAAATATGTTTATTATAGTGGTGGATTTTCGGAGCGGTAGATTATCGGTTAATAATTTTATTTTAGTGTTTGCGATGCAGGAGGGCCTCGGTTTAGGGGTTAATAGGTAGTTTATGAGTGTTAGTGTACTTTTTAGCACTTTAGTTATGATTGTTATGCTACAGCGTTGTGGTGTAAAACTCATAACTACTGACGTTAACTATGCGTTACGGATCTTGTCGGTATAGACTGCCCCGCTCACTTTTTTGCCTCCCAGGACAGACCCTTAATACCAGCGCTATGGAAGTCCCATAGAAAAAAGGGTTTACAAAATTTACGTAAGTCGGTTAGCGGTAAGGCCAAAAAAGTGTGCGGAACACCTATACCTGCAAGACTCGTAATAGCAGCGGGCATAAAAAAGCAGCGTTAGGACCTGTTAACACTGCTTTTTTACCTTAACGCACAACTCGTAATCTAGACTTATCTCTTTTATTCTGCACTAATACAGTATATTAAATATATGGATATAAGTGTCTGGGAGGATTTATTTAATACACTGCTGTGCAGATGAAATTCAACAAAAGTGGCAGGGGAGTTCCCTGTGTATCTGAAGTTCTCTTCCAACATATTATATTCTCTAAGCATTTTTCATCCGCAGCTCTTGTTGGGTGTTTTATTTCCCACTTTTCGCTATGTGAAGAACATTGGAATTCTAAATATAAATGTTTTCTGTTGGGTTTGTGCACTTGAGAAAATGCAATCAGGTTTGCGTGCGAGTAAGGGTGTTTTTTCATGCTCCATTTACGTCTATTGGAGAATACATTTCTGATTTGGATACATTTGGTTTATATCCAGAGAAAGCGCTAAATTCCTCTATAATTCTTTTCAGAATAGGGATACTTCTCTCCGAATTTCTGATAAACACTAATAAATTGTCTACATATAGTCACAGTGTATTTTTTTCTTTGTCCCAAACTTATGCCCTCTAGATCTTTCCTTAGGGCTATTGCCAGTGGTTCTATAGCCAAATTAAACAGGTATGGGGATAATGGGCAATCTTGTCTAGACCCCTTTTGAAGAAAAAAGTTTGGGGTAGGCATTTCATACCAATATAGATACTGATAGATTTGTGTATATCAACTGAATAAAATTGTTAATATTGCCCTGAAAACCAAACTCAGATAGGGATGTGAATAGGTGATCCCACGTTACAGAATCAAACACTTTTTCCGCGTCAATTGCTACTATAGCTAGATCAGTGTTTATTTTATGATTTTTTTACTGTAGTTTGGCCCAATAATGGCTAATAATTAATTGTAGTTTCCGCACATTAAAAGTTACATTTCTTTTGGGCATACACCAAACCTGGTCTCTATGTGTTAAGGGGCCCATTATAGCTTTTATATTCTGTGCAATGATGGTGATAAGTATTTTATAGTCACTATTTAGAAGTAAAATTGGTCGATATGCATTTATATCTGCCGGGTATGTGTCTTTCTTTAAAACTAATGATATTAATGAGGCATTAAAATATCGGGAGTGTATAGTATTTTGTATATAATATATGTTAAATAATTGTTGTAAAGTTAAGACTATTTCCTGCATCAGTATTTTATATAGCTCTATGGGTATCTGGTCTGGGCCTGCAGCCTTATTTAAGGCTGAGTATTTAACTGTCTGAATGACTTCTTTCTGGGTTATATTAGCATTAATTATGTTTAGCTGTACTCTTGAGATTTTAGGGACTTGAATTTTCGCCCAAAAATCTGTTTTATTTTGTTGGTTAATATCACCTTTTGAATATACTTTTTGAAAGTATTGAAATACATAGTTCCTTATTTCCTGGATATTAATATATTTTTTTCAGTTAATACCTAAAGTTTCAATAATTTGTCTTTTTCGTTTAAGCCTTACACGATTAGCTAATGACTTCCCTGCTTTTCCCCATGTCTAAAAAAAAAGCTCTAGTCCTTAGGTTGTCCTGTGCCATTTTTTGTGTTAGAAATACCTCCCTTTCCTCTTTGGTTTTAATATATCTACTCCAAAGACGTTTATTGGAGGGATTGCTTATAAAAGCATTGTAACCATTATGGAGGCGTTTAGCTAGCAATAAATCTTTAGCTTGCAGTTTGCGTTTATTTTGGATTAAGTAAGCTTTAATTTCTCCACTGGCTACTGTTTTAAAAGTTGGTAACCCGGCTGGTGGAGCCAACTAGCATTGAAGCAAGTCGCACATTTCAGGAGCTCCTAACTTATCTCACTAATCTCAAAGATTTTGGGAACATTTTATCCTTCTATAATCTTCTTTCAGAGCCCTTTATGGTGTACTATCATCCTGCTGTTGAGAAAGTGGCATGGCAGGGCAAAGTATACCCGAAGAATCCTTTTCTCTAGCTTTGTTTGCCACATCGCATTTACAGAGTTATGGAGGCTCTCCTTTATAGAAAGCAGCAGGAGCTACTGGACAATCACAATGAAGCTATCTTACATGTAGTAGCTGAGGCTTTTAAGCCCCTCATTGCTCACATCACTCTCTCATCTCCCCTGACCAACTGCGAGGAGAAGTGCCTGGGAACCACAGATCAATCGCAAAAGTCGCCATTTTGGATTACAAATGCGGAGCACACTTCATTCCCTCAAGCAATAGTGGTCTCAGAGGAACAGGGAGACGAATTTGTGCAGATCCCTGATATGAAGTGGCACGACCTGCAAACAGAATCGCTCAACCTGGGAGAAGTTCCGCTAACTACCCGCACTGTAAAAAAGATCCTAAGAGTGCCCCAGAACAGCTACGGTGCGTCTGAGGCCCTTTCCCTGTCTCCGCACTCAAACCTGCTTGACCGGCTGGTGCAGCACACTAGAAAGGAGAACCCACTGAGCCCTCTTTACCTGCACAAGCGGCACCGTTATCTGAGAGGCTCCACGTTTAGTCATCTTTGGCTTCTAGCCCAGCGTCCATGCTGCTACTGTCGCTATGCACACTTGCAGAAGCGACAGTGGGACCCCGGGGGTTTGTCTCTCTACCCTATCCATGGCACAATTGCTGCAACTTAAGGCTGTAGCAGGGTGACCCAGAGACTTTTTCCATTGAGTACTATATTTCCAAAGACATTGACGCATGCAAGTTGGACACCGGCTGTTTAAAGAATCGCATGCACATTGAAGGATCCATCAAAGATTTGCACATGTGCAATGCGCTCGTTGCTTATGATAGCGCATTACAGCTACGTATAGAGCGGGTGGGACTGCTCTATACGTCAACACACAGAAAGATAGGAAGTGGAAGATGGGTGGAGCATGATAGATAACGATAGGAATTATAAAAGTAAAAATAAAACTGATAATAATTTTTTTTTTTTTTTTAAATATAGCGATCTGGATATGTTAATGCAATACAATACTTGGATGTGTTGTAAAGCCTGAAAATTTACTTTCACTTTAAATAATTCTACAGTTGTTATTTATTTATTTTTATTTTTTTTTAAAAAGTATCATTGTTTAATTATATGTATGCATTATAGCTTGGTAAACAAATGCAAAATGTTGCAAATGGTATTCAAACGTGAGTGTATTTATCTTTAGTATTCTCTATAATGGTGCCAAATGCATTGCTAATCTTTCAAACAGACACTACAAAGTAAGTCCACACACCTGTCATTGCAGATAAAAATATTATATGGAAATGCCAAAAAAAACTGAAGTTTAATAGTTTAAAAGTTTGAAAATGAGTAAATTTTGGTAGTTAGTAATTTTAATCAAAATATTAAAAACAATCCAAGTAATTAAACTTTATATGTATATATATATATACATATATATATATATATCTATAAAATGACATATTATGTGATATGTATTATTGGTTATGCACATACAACTTTGGGACACTTGGGGTTAATAACACAACAAACAAAACCATAATAAGTTAGTCATCACTTAGAAGAAGGGTAGTACTTTGTATTAAACCCCTTAACTGCTGAGCCATTTCTACCCATGTGCTGAGCTGTTTTGGAGGTTTTAGATGCTTATCACTTTTAAGCCCTACTTTAGAACATTTTTAAGAGGCAGGAAATTGACCTCCCAACTGTCTCTTTTTGTGAGGGACAGTCACTGATTCTGAGCTCTTTTCCTTTGAGACAGTCATTTTTCCCTTGGAACACCCAGAAACACCCACAATACATGACCCCTCCCAACACTACTTCACACACAAAACAGTGATGGGCTCCTATCAACCACTTGTGCCCTTCATTCTCAGCCACAAATTGGGAGGAACAAAAACCCATATTTTTATATATATATATATATATATATATATATATATATATATATATATATATATATATAAAATTGTTTTTTTTTCAGCAGATTCAAACTATAATAGCATTTTATGTATTAATCATGACATTTAAGAACTCTACATCAAAACTTGTAAATATATATATATATATATATATATATATATATATATATATATACATATATATATTCTTTAAATTGTAATAAACAGGGCTTTAAACAGTTTGGTGTACAGTATATGTTTTCTTAACAGTATAGTTAAAAGAACAAATGGTTATCCTCATATAAATAAGGGCCTTTGGGTATAGTTATATAACTTTGATGTGCGTATAGGGACTCCCATGAGCTTCTACTCAAATAAATGCCCATTTATTCCCACCAGGTAATCACTGTTAGCACAGTGATCACCTGATCATTAAAACTTTTTTGATGACCTATTATAAGTGTTAATGTACTTAAGTGTGTATGTTTTTAAAA
This sequence comes from Bombina bombina, assembly GCF_027579735.1. Classification (NCBI taxonomy): domain Eukaryota; kingdom Metazoa; phylum Chordata; class Amphibia; order Anura; family Bombinatoridae; genus Bombina; species Bombina bombina. The sequence goes on along the minus strand of NC_069503.1, from coordinate 1,097,569,557 downwards.
AAATGTGTTTTTACTTTACATGCCCTAGACACACACTGTTTGAAAGGGCAAACAATTGCCTTTCCAATGGTGAGTTCTTCTTTGGCTTTAGGGAGATTATATTGAAGAGTTAACATATTTAACCCTTAATCCAGCCCTATCAAGAGCACTAAAAGGGTTAAGTTATAAAATGCACAATTTAATAAGTAATGAAGCATATTCAAAAATAAATGCAAGGTAAAATACACTGCCACTATTTGCATGAATGGTAGGGAGTTTCCAAGCACAACTTCAAAAAACAAGCAGTGTTTTTAAGCAGCGTTGAAAAAATAAACAAGCAGAAAAATTGGGATCGTTTTTTTTCTTCTCTGAAACAGAATAATCTTGCTACAACATCACAACGTGTAACTGCAGAACTGATAAAGATTTGTACTCACCTCTCATCACATTTGTGAGTGGTGATTCACTCTCCGCTATAATCAATGCAGCAGCATCAATTTTACAACGCTCACCTCTCAGCACATAGAACTAATTCCACTGTAAAGGATATCGTCGTCACAAAAAACTCTTTAAAACACTACAGAAAAAAAAAAAATTACAATGAAGAAAAAAAAGCATCTATAAAACAATCAACTCTAAAATATGCAAAAAAATAAACAAACCAAAAAAAACGAAAACAGTTAGTGAATTTTGAACATGTTTTTACCTTTAAAATATGGCAATCAGACCCGTCTTTCCTTTCCTGACATTAGCAAGTGGGATCTGTTTAGATTGAAGAGAGTGGCTTGCTTATCCCGTTTAGTTTTGACGCATTGGGGGGAGGTGTCACTGTTAAAGGGACATAAAACTGCAAGGTAAAACTACAATAGCAGGGTCACTACTCACCATGCCATTGTTTCCTCCTGTATCTGCAGCTTTCTTTAAAGGAACATTAAACTCCTGGTTACAACTTCAGTAACATGGTTACTACTCATCAAAATTGTATTTTCCTCCTGAACTTGCAGCTTTCTTACAAACGCCGTTCTCTTATTTTAACTCATTACAGAAGCCATTGGTAAAGCTCTGTATCTTTAGACTGGGCGCCGCCATCTTGTAGCTCACAAATTGTTGCATCCTGTGATAGAAGCAGTTTGCTCTCACAGATTAGTGAAGCTATTGCCTTATCACAGCTATAACTTGCACTTTGGGTTAGCTTGCACAACAGAAAATAGAAACTTTACAGGTTTAAAGTTACACAGTTTAAAAGGTACATAACAAATATAAAAAGACCTCAGGAATAATAATGTACGCACTGCAGAAATGTACAGCTCCTGTTCAGTATTGTGCACTCTAAACTGAAGTGAACAATAAGGTCTGTCAAGAAGACAACAATATAACTGATCTGTGAATGTGCACCACTTCTGTCACAGTGTTTGAGTATACTTAAATTCCAAAATGGCGGCACCCAGTGTGACGATGCACAGCATCACTAACCAGCTCGTATAAAGGGTTAAAATAAGAGAATCATTTTAAAGAGAACTGTAGGCACAAGAGAAATTGGTGAGTAGTAACAGCACTACTTTAGTTATACCTGGCAGTTTAATGTCCCTTTAAAGCTTTCTTATTTTAACTTATTACAGAATCCAGCTTGTAAAGCTGTGCATTTTATACTGGGTGCCACCATCTTGTAGCTCACGTATTGTTCCATCCTGTGATAGCAGCAGTGCACTGTATAGAGATCTGGCTTTTTGACAGCTGTACCATTTTACTTCAGTTTAGCTCACATCATAGAGAATGGAAGTGTTACATTCTTGCAGTTTTTTGTGCAGTTTAAAACAAATATACGCTCCAAGATGGTGGCTCCCAGTGTGAAGATGCAGATGCTTCACTAACTGATACTTGTAAAGATTTAAAATAACGGAATAATTTTGAAGACAGCTACAGGCACAGGAGGAAAAACTATAGCATGGTGAGTAGTAACCCTTCTATTGTAGTTGTACTCAGCAGAGCTTTGTTTGAGCAATGTAATGGTTTTAATTTTTGTTTATATTTGGGGAAACAAGGCTTTTATCAATGAACAAAAGGACCAGAGTTGGTTGATTGTAAGAGCACCTGAGTAAAGTGGATTATAATTATGTTTGAGTTGTATGTGTTTGGACGAAATTGATTATTTGTATACTCCATATGTTATTCTACTTTATTCCTAAGGAAATGACAAGATTGAGCCAAGAAATGTTTAGCATCGATAATGTTGCTATTCCCTTTTTTATACACCTAAATATTGTTTTAATAAATGTTAAAATGACTTGAGAGTCTGGAGTGTTACCTGCTAGATAAGCTGGAAGTGTAGTGAGCCTTGTTCCTAAAAGATGCTGTTTATACAGCTTATCCTATCACTGTGGATATCTTAGTCTGTGTATGCAGATACACGCTATTGAGAACTACGCACCTAGAGCTCTGGATTTGTAGTAAAAATTTTAAAAGTAAATAGCCCACAAACTTTACTCTGGAATTTATTCAATCTTAGTAAAATGTATGAGCAATAAAAAAAAACTTGTAATGTATGTGAGAGACATTAAGCAAAATTTCCTATTTCACATAAAATTATTTTAGCTATAAAGAACTGTTAAATAAATTACTATAATAGTTGACAGCTGAGCATTCAAACATATTGAACAATACATTTAAAAAACTGCCGCAAATTAGTGTGCATGCAATACAGAGGAGGACTGAATCTTAAGGACACAACAGTGGCACAGGTGCAGCTAACTTAACCCTTTACAATTTTACATTTGATATTTTAAATAAAAAAAAATTGAAGTAAAATACTTAATAAAATAAAGGACATTTAAAACAGCATTTTAATCAAAAGTATAACTTAGAAAATTATAGAATTTGATATTTGCATAAGCAAAAATAAATATACAAAGAAACATATATATATATATGTCTGAGGAAGGGGAGTGTGTCCCCGAAACGTCACGCTTATTAAAAGTTTTCTTTTGAATTAAAGACCAGCGAGTGCCTTCCTTCATCGTGTATATATAGATATAGATATATACATAAAAAGAGACGTGCTATTCAACATGTTACTTTCATTAATTTGAAAGTGCAGCAGTTAAACATATTATATATTTTTTATAAAAGGTTTTATGTTAGGGAATTAGTATTGCTAGTAGTAGGAAGCGGCTGTTAGTAATGGGAGATGCTCTCAGGTATTTGAGGGAATAATAATAATAATATAATAGGAATTTGATTCTAATGTATTTCAGGGGGAATTCTAGTTGTTTTGATTGTTAATAAGGATAGGGATGCATTTAATACAGAAAAAAGGAAAATAAAGAAGAATCAGGATATCAACCTATTTATCCTTATATAGATAGGGAATTTAGCACTCTTTTTATACAAATATGTAAGTATACTTTCGGCTAGATTTAGAGTTCTGCGGCCAAAGGGGTGCGTTAGCTACGCATGATTTTTTTCCCGCACCTTTTAAATACCGCTGGTATTTAGAGTTCACAGAAGGGATGCGGTAGGCTCCAAAAAGGGAGCGTACAGGCATATTTTCCGCCACTGCAACTCTAAATACCAGCGGTGCTTACGGACGCGGCCGGCTTAAAAAATGTGCTTGTGCACGATTCCCCCAGAGGAAACAATGGGGCAGTTTGGGCTGAAAAAACGCAGCCCCATTGTTTCCTATGGGGAAACACTTCCTATTTCTGCACCTAACACCCTAACATGAACCCCGAGTCTAAACAACCCTAACCTTACACTTATTAACCCCTAATCTGCCGCCCCCGCTATCGCTGACCCCTGCATATTATTTTTAACCCCTAATCTGCCGCTCCGTACACCGCCGCAACCTACGTTATCTCTATGTACCCCTAATCTGCTGCTCCTAACACCGCCGACCCCTATATTATATTTATTAACTCCTAATCTGCCCCCCCCAACGTCGCCCCTACCTAACTACACTTATTAACCCCTAATCTGCTGACCGGACCTCGCCGCCACTATAATAAATGTATTAACCCCAAAACCGCCGCACTCCCGCCTCAAAAACCCTATAATAAATAGTATTAACCCCTAATCTGCCCCCCCCCCAACGTCGCCGCTACCTACCTACAATTATTAACCCCTAATCTGCCGACCGGACCTCACCACTACTCTAATAAATGTATTAACCCCTAAAGCTAAGTCTACCCCTAACACTAACACCCCCCTAACTTAAATATAATTTTAGTCTAACAAAATAAAATAATTCTTATTAAATAAATTATTCCTATTTAAAGCTAAATACTTACCTGTTAAATAAACCCTAATATAGCTACAATATAACAAATAATTATCAGATTGAGCTCGCATTCTATTGGCTGATCGGAACAGCCAATAGAATGTGAGCTCAATCTGATTGGCTGATTGGATCAGCCAATCGGATTGAACTTCAATCTGATTGGCTGATTCAATCAGCCAATCAGATTTTTCCTACCTTAATTCCTATCAGCCAATCGGAATTCGAGGGACGCCATCTTGGATGACGTCCCTTAAAGGAACCTTCATTCATCGGGAGTTGCCGGAAGAAGAGGATGGATCCGCGTCGGCTGCTTGAAGATGGTCCCGCTCCGCACCGGATGGAAGAAGATAGAAGATGCCACTTGGATGAAGATGTTTGCCGATCCAGATGTCCTCTTCTTGCCGGATAGGAGGAAGACTTTGGACCCTCTTCTGGACCTCTTCTTGCCGGATAGGAGGAAGACTTCGGAGCCTCTTCTGGACGGATCGGTGATACCCGGCATGGTGAAGATAAGGTAGGAAGATCTTCAGGGGCTTAGTGTAAGGTTTTTTAAGGGGTGTTTGGGTTAGATTAGGGGTATGTGGGTGGTGGGTTGTAATGTTGGGGGGGGGGTATTGTATGTTTATTTAAATGCAAAAGAGCTGTTTTTTTTGGGGCATGCCCCGCAAAAGGCCCTTTTAAGGGCTGGTAAGGTAAAAGAGCTTTACAATTTTTATTTTAGAATAGGGTAGGGCATTTTTTATTTTGGGGGGCTTTGTTATTTTTTTAGGGGGCTTAGAGTAGGTGTAATTAGCTTAAAATTCTTGTAATCTTTTTTTATTTTTTGTAATTTAGTGTTTGTTTTTTTTTTGTAATTTAGTGGGGGTTTTTTTTGTAATTTAGTCTAGTTGATTTAATTGTAGATAATTGTAGATAGTTTATTTAATTAATTTATTGATAGTGTAGTGTTAGGTTTAATTGTAACTTAGGTTAGGATTTATTTTACAGGTAATCTTGTAATTATTTTAACTAGGTAACTATTAAATAGTTATTAACTATTTAATAGCTATTGTACCTGGTTAAAATAAATACAAAGTTGCCTGTAAAATAAATATAAATCCTAAAATAGCTACAATATAATTATTATTTATATTGTAGCTATATTAGGGTTTATTTAACAGGTAAGTATTTAGCTTTAAATAGGAATAATTTATTTAAAAAGAATTATTTATATTTAAGTTAGGGGGGTTTTAGGGTTAGGGTTAGACTTAGCTTTAGGGGTTAATACATTTATTAGAGTAGCGGTGAGGTCCGGTCGGCAGATTAGGGGTTAATAATTGTAGGTAGGTAGCGGCGACGTTGGGGGGGGGGCAGATTAGGGGTTAATAAACATTATGTAGGGGTCGGCGATGTTAGGGGCAGCAGATTAGGGGTACATAGGGATAATGTAGGTGGAGGCGGTGTGCGGTCGGCAGATTAGGGGTTAAAAAAATCTAATAGAGTAGCGGTGATGTGGGGGGGCCTCGGTTTAGGGGTACATAGGTAGTTTATGGGTGTTAGTGTACTTTAGAGCACAGTAGTTAAGAGCTTTATAAACCGGCGTTAGCCCAGAAAGCTCTTAACTCCTGGCTTTTTTCTGCGGCTGGAGTCTTGTTGTTACATTTCTAACGCTCACTTCAGCCAAGACTCTAAATACCGGCGTTAGAAAGATCCCATTGAAAAGATAGGATACGCAATTGGCGTAGGGGGATCTGCGGTATGGAAAAGTCGCGGCTGGAAAGTGAGCATTAGACCCTTTCATGACTGACTCTAAATACCAGCAGGCGTTAAAAACCAGCGTTAGGACCCCCTAACGCTGGTTTGGACGGCTAACGCAGAACTCTAAATCTAGGCGTTTATTAGCTAGATTTAAAAAAATACTGTATTCTAGTAAAAATCTGTATACTATACTTAAAGTGAATGTAAAGTTTAATGAATAAGTGCCTGGTATTTAAAAATACTCTTAATAACAGGGACACTTTCATTCATTAAACTTTACATTGAAGCTTCTTTTTAAAAATACTTACCTTTTCTTTATGGAAAGCAGACCGGCGATCCTCTGCCCGCATCTCCTGCTGTAGTTTTCACTGCGATGACAAATCCGGCTTCCTCCAATCGTTGCATTGCCTCATGAGCTGGATGCCAAAGGGGGCATGCAACGATTAGAGGAACCCGGATTCGTCATTGATCTGCTAACTAGGGATGGGCGAATGTGTTTATATCTGAATTCGAATGTTAGAACGGATGTTATTGTAGAAATTCGATTTACATAATAGAATGTTGATAAGAACGAATATTCTTAAAAATTCGACTTTCGAATGTTATTTACAGTTTTCGAATGTCACATTCGAATTCCAAACACTATTTTGAATGTCACATTCGAATCGAATATCACATTCAAATCGAATGTCACATTCAAATTCGAATATTACATTTATAAAACACAGTATTAGACTAGAAATACTATTTTGAATTAAAATGTCACATTCAAATCGAATATCACATTCGAATCGAATATCACATTTAAAACACAGTATTAGAATAGAAATACTATTTCAAATTCGAATGTGACATTCAAATTCGAACGTAGCATTCGAATTCGAATATTACATTTATTAAACACAGTTGTAGACTAGAAATACTATTTCAAATTTGAATGTCACATTTGAATTTGAATGTCACATTCAAATTCGAATATTACATTTCGAAAATGAATGAATACATAGCTAAACATTCTATTATTCGAACGAATATTTTTGAATTTTATTGAAAAATTCGAAAACTCAAATTCGAAAATAGAATGTTAGAATGTTATATAAACATTCGAAATTCGATTTGAACGAACAAATGTATCAAAATTTGTTTTAAATTTCGAATTTTTAGAAACATTCACCCATCCCTACTGCTAACTATATACTTAGTCTGCAAAGTCGAGCCTCAAATGTAGCTCCGATAAAAGTCACACGCAGTATTAGCTGTTAAAAAAATCCCAATCCGTCTCTAATATCCAATATGCAAGTATCCAACAGTCTTGAGCTTTAGGGAACTTTTACTTGGGCTCTTAGAAGTAACATAAGTTGTCTTATGTAGAGATTAAATCACCTGCGTCTCCTAAATGTAACCTTTAAACCCACTTATTGTGCTAGTGATTCGCAAACGCCAGTTTGCTAGATAAAACAGTGAGAACTTCAGGAGAAAAATATTTAGAGAATATGGTGAGGTCCATGGAACATGCATGTTCATTCCACTAGCTGATGTGGGAGAATCATTTTACATTAAGGAAAACAAAACGCTTTGAATTTAACATCACTTTTTTCACATGCATCATAAATTAATAAAATATTTAGGGCTATATTAGAAGTGGAGCAATAAATTATTGCGTGCCTGCTAATGGGCAAATTTGCTTGTTTGCGGGTGTGCAATAAATAATCAGCCATTACAAGTGGCTTGTTATTGCTACTGTGAGCTTGCAGTAGCAATTAGTTTTTTAAAAATTAACCAGAGATTAGAGATTAGATTACCCCCTGCGCTGCAAGAGTTTTCAAGCCATGTCTCACTGCATGAGAATGAGGCTCCCATTTTAGCCGTCCCAGCTTGCGTTCAAATTGCTTTCAACTTGTAATACCAGTGCACATTATCCTGTGCTGGTTTTACTAAGTGAAGCACTAATATTGCTTTCGCTTGTAATCTGTCCCTTACTGTGTGCATTAAATGTGTTTTTTTCCCTTGGTAATTTCAATACAAAGTGTAATTTTTCCACAAAATTTATTTATTTTCATTTATTCATTTTATACGATTTTTAAATTACTATTTTTTGTGCTCCCTAGTTTAATCTTGTACACAATTCTGTCTCCAGCCTTAATAAAAAAAAAACCTTGCATTTAACCATAGTGCCTGCAGACAATGTTCTCAGAAAGGGAACATACCTTCTGTTTTAGCATCAGCTTCTGAAATTTTAGATTGCACAAGCAATGGCTTGTGCAACCCCACCACAGGTTCTCATGCAACAAATTGCATAATAGTTGGGCTTGCTAGCCATACTATCTGGGTTGAGTCTGGGTTGTCTGACATGCTATGCAGCTAAAAAAATTTTTTTCGTCTTTAAGGCTAGTGTAGAGCATATTTGTGCTTAAAACGTCTTACGGGTTATGCTACCTGTCTGAGACGTGAATCTAATACTGTTTATGAGTTTGCAACATTGTTGCCAATGTTGGGGTGGAGATTCCTTGCCGTATATAAATGCATAGATAGCTTGATCTCTCTCTCTTTTGATCCTGACTGTTCAAGAAAAAAAATTTGGCAGAGAAGTTTGAGTGATGGATTGTCCCAGGCGTCAATCAGTACCTCCAAAGCGTCTGAGAGAGGCTTCACCGGTGGCATGGCGATTATCTGTTAGGGAGAGAGAGGTTAGGCCTGGCACTGAGGAGGAGGAACTCCCTCCTTCTCAGCAGGATGCAATTTCGCCCTCAGGCCTATCTTCTACCCACACCTTTCCCTTAACCCAGGACAGGGATTTGTTTGATTTGGGGATAGTGGGAGGATTAGAGGAAGAGGATGGGGAGGGCCTAATCGTGGGCCGGGGGCAATTTAAGGGACATCCCTGGGGATTCGGGTTTTGAGTCAGTGGTTAGTTGGCCTTTAGGCCTCAATTTTGCCCAATCATCACCTGGTGGCCTAGTGGTCTTTCCCCCTCCAAATCCGCCCATGGGTAATCTAGGCAGTGGCCTAGTGGCATCAACTCCCTACAGTGATGGTTCTGGTGGGCCTGGTGGTCCAGCTGACCCCTCTCAGGTGGTATACTCACCTAACTTACCTCTTAACGATGCGGCAATGTAGGCGGTTGAGGCCTTGGTCCAGGCCATTACATCCTCGGTCTCCAGTCCTGTCATCACGGGGGAAGGGGGTGGCAGGCATTCTGGTGGTTTCCCTCTGGATCCAGCAGGTGCCGGATCGGTGGTGGGTGGTCCCTTTCCTGGTTCTGGGCCTTCGTTGGGCAGGGCATCTTTCATGGGCGGTCAGTATGGCACGGTCATGACGTCCATTCCGGTAGTTGCAGCAGTTATGTCATTTCTGTTTGCGGCATGGCAGAGGTAGAGAGAGATAGCATGTGGTGGGTCAGATACGATGGCACAGGTGAGTCGGGAATCCGGGGATCCAGGGTGGGTGGCAATGGGAGCAGGCAGGTGGTGGTAGAAGTTGTTTCCTCAGCTTAGGCAGTGCGCTATGGGCAAGGTCAAGGGGGGAGCTCTGATCAGTGTCCACAAAGGGAGTTCAATAGAGGTGGTGTGCATTACATGAGAGAGAAGGTGCTGGGCAGGGATATCCTGGATCTGGGGAATTGGGACAACAAGGATGTGATGATCAAAGGGTCGGGTACATTGGCATTCAGACATGAGCCTCTGTGGAGAGGATAACAAGTTGTAATGGGGGAAATATTTGAGCTGGCTTCTATGCTGGCCCAGGGCACAGGGGTTTTGCCCCAAGAAAGTGGGAAGATTGCTCAGGCCTCATCTAATAGCACAGCACGGGGAATGCATAGTCCAAATGTGGGTTTCATCCATGAAATGGACCATATGCTCAGGAAGTGCAGATTTTGGGCAGTGGGGCAGGGGTCCCCCTGCAAGTGTGGCTGCAAATGTGACTGGACAGTTTCAGGCCCCTGGTTCCAGGATGGGGGGATGGCACTTGGCAGATGATCCTCGTCTGGGGGCAGAGGGTTTGACTCCCATGCTATGTTCCTAGGTACTCCCGGCTCATCTTTTTCATTACAGGAAGGTGTCAGCCTGGGCAGTGGTTTGCTGTGAGGCATGAGGAGATTTCCGGGACCATCTTTCAGAGCATTCGGAGGGGCAGGAGATGCCAGCACTTCCACTTCTGGCATCAGGAGCAGGTGAGACATTTGTTCAGTTGGGGCAGGGGGTGGGGGAGGGGGGTAATCCAGTGACTCATTGGAGCCAGTGTCCAAACCTCAGAAACGTGTATTAAAATACTTGCGTAGACTGGTGTCAGGGCAGGAGAGACAGGAGTCAATGTTGATACCTGGGGCAGCTGGGGTGCTTGCAGTGAGTACCATTCAAGGGGAGAGTGGGAGTGTTGCAAATGTAGGACAAGGGGCTGTCAGTATGGTGGTAGCAGAGAGAAAGGTAGCATTGCAAGGGGACGCATATACCTGCAGTGTCCACTCGCTGCATTCACACCTTAAGGCTAAGGTTGAAAAGAAGATTAGAGAAGGGAAATATGTCAACATCTTTGAATTGTCGATTGAGGCACATAGGGTGAAAGAGCGGAGCGAGGATGACACTGGTCCAAAAAAGGTCAAGTGACCTGAAACTATGGACAAGTGGAGGAGTTGTTTTAGAGTATTGGCATCTTGCCTTATTGAAGCAAAGCCAGAGCAGCATTTAGACGTGCTGAAATATACAGAAACTATTGAGTTTATCCATAAAACATATAAAGGGGTATGGAGGTCATATAACGCAGATTATAGGAGGAAGATGGTGGGGAACCCATTGTTGTCCTATGGCACAACGAATGTTCATCTATGGCAGCGTTTGGGTGCAGAGAGATCACCTTCCCCCCCTCCAGGGGGGAGGGCAGATTTGAACAGACAACCTGGGTGGGTGAAGAGAAAAGGCCAGGAGTGCCTTATAGTATAACAATTGGGAAGTGCAATAGAGGGGCAAACTGCTCCTTTCATCACTCCTGCTTATACTGCACTGCACATCCCAGGACAGAATACTCAAGGAGAAAGGAAGGCACAGGAAGAGACGCAGGTAGAGGAGCAACTGGCGCAAAGGGCTCCAACACCGCTGAAGTTGGACGCTCTTGAGCCATGGCTCAGGGCTTACCCGAACAGGGAGGCAGCAGAGTTACTGCTCTCAGGTTTATGTGAAGGCTTTCTCATTCCTGTGTTGGGTGAGGTAGTAGGGGCTCAACAGAAGTGGAACTTGAAGTCGGTATATTAGTAACCTTGGGTAGTCAGGGAAAATGTTGGACAAGGAATTGAAGTTGGGTCACATGGCAGGCCCATTTAGGGAACCTCCTTTAAAGGGACAGGTGGTCTCCACTCAGGGGGTTGTGCCAAAGAAGGAACAGGGAAAATTCTGGTTCATTCAGCACTTATTATACCCGAAGGGTAAATCGGTGAATGATGCAATCAACCCGGAAGTTAGTTCCATCCGTTACCAGTTGTTTAATCAAGGCAATGGCTTTGGTGCAGCAGGCTAAGCTGGACATTGAGTCAGCTTTCCATTTGTTGCCAATTCATTCTGTATCCTTTCGGCTGATGGGGTGTTGGTTTAAAGGGTGCTTACTTTGTAGATCGTTGTCTACCAATGGGCTTCTCGGTTTCCTGTGCTTTCTTTGAAGTGTTTAGGGCGGTTTCATTGGTGGCCGGGGGGGAGAGGCCTGATAGCACATTATTTGGATGACTTTTTGCTGGTAGGTAGGGCAGGGTCTTTGGAATGCACAAGGCTCATGTCTGTGATGAGGAACTTGCTCTCTCATTTTGGGGTTCCTTTGGCAGAATACAAGACCCAGGGATGGTAAAGTTGCCTGATGTTCCTGGGTATCAAAATTGATACAAGAGAAAGGCAATGCCGGTTATCAGCAGAGCAGGTGGCGCGCATGCTTGCCTCAATTGCAGTGGCCGTGGTGGCAGAATGGCTCTCGTTAAGAGAGCTTCAGTCATTATTGGGTCTGTTGAATTTTGCATGTAAGGTAATTCCAATGGGGAGGGTGTTCAACGGGTGGTTGGAGGGCCCATTGAAGGGTGATGGAAGGGAGCACAGGCAGTGTAGGATTTCCAGAGAAATGAGGGAAGATTTGAAAGTCTGGAAGCTGTTTTTAGAGGACTTTAATGGAATATCGTTGTGGAGGCAGGGTAGGATGTCTAGTCAAGCTTTGCATTTGTTCACGGATGCGGCAGATGCCCATGGCTATGGGGCATATTTCAACAGCACTTAGAGTGCAGAGCCTTGGCCAAGGGAGTGGGCGGAGAAGGGCTTCACAAGGAACCTAACTCTGATGAAGTTGCTTCCCATTGTAGTAGCTATCGAGTTATGGGGGCAGCAGTTGGCCAATAAAACTGTTATCTTTAGGTGCAACAATATGAGTGTTGTGTTCGCTATAAACAATCTTTCAGCTTTTTCCCCAATTGTTGTGATGTACCTACGGTTGTTAGTGCTGATGTGTTTGCGGCACAATATTGACTTCTCGGCATGGCACGTGCTGGAGGTTAATAATGTGTTAGGCTGCGCTGTCTCACTGTCAGCAGAATCTGTTTTGGAAGTTGGTTCGGGAGCGGATGAAGTTGGTGCTTCTTGTCCTTCATTTCTTTGGCAGGTGGCCAAGCGGGGGACGTGCTGAGTTCGCTGGTGAGAGAATTATTGGCCCCTGCTATTTGGCGGGCCTACGTAAAAAACCTGGCAGAGTGGGAAGCCTTCCTGATGGGTAAGGGTGTTCCTTTAGCAGCTGGCTCTCCAGCATTGTTACTTGAATGGATGGTGCATTTGAAGGAGTGTGGATGCAAAAAGGGGGCGAAGCAGGGAAAGCTAGCAGCTTTGGCATTTTTCAGTAAATAGCGGGGCCTTCCAGATTGTACAGGTACTTTCTTGGTCAGGCAAGTGATGTAAAGTTGGGGTAGAATTGAAGTTCCATCAGTTGACAGGCATGAACCGATTACAGTGCAAAGGTTAGAGGCTTTGTTGGCAGTTTTGCAGAGTGTTTGGGTGCATAATTATGTGGTCTGTTTATATCGAGCAGCGTTTTCATTGGCATTCTTTGGGGCTCTTAGAATAGGTGAAATGATGGCGCAGTCTAGAGTATCAATAGGAGCTGGAATACAAATGCAGCATGTCAGGTTTGATTTGCAAGCATTACTATTGTTCATCCCTAGATCTAAGACAGATCAAGAAAGGAAGGGTGTATGGTTGTCGATGCAACAACAGTCTAACCCAGAGTGTTGTCCTGTAAGGCACTTCTCTGAGTACTCTAGGAGACATCAAGGGAATTCAGGTCAATTTTTTTTTCACAGTGATGGCACTAATTTATCTAAATTCCAGTTTAGAAAAGTTTTGAATTGGGCAGCAGAAAAGGCTGACCTTAACCCTGATGTTCTAGCTCCCACTCATTTCATATTGGCTTGGCAACTACTGCGGCAGCTGCTGGGGTACCGGAACAAGGTATTCAGAAGTTGGGTAGGTGGAGCTGAAAAACATACAAGCTGTACATTAGGCCATTAAGGGGAAACAACTAGTTAGAAGAATGCTGTTGGGTAAAGTTATAAGTGTTAGTACAGTTGTTATTCAATTTCCTTTATTTTAGGAATAAGGACCCCTCCATGTAGAGCGTGGATAGTCTGCCATTCGTATGTCCACACTTTAAAGCATCTGGGCGACCAGCAGCTGGGGATTCAACCAGATGCAGTTTCAATTAGATGGCTGGGGAGGAGGGGAATGCTTTGAAGATATTTGCTGGGGTGTCTTGCAGAAGCCTTTCTTCGCTAGGGAAGGCCTTCATTGATTGTGCTGCATCTGGAGAGAAATGATGTGGGAAGCGTGCCTGTGCTTGAATTAGCATCTATCATACAGTCAGATCTTCGTTGGATGAAAGCGAGATTCCCAGGAGTTAGAGTGACTTTGTCGAATGTCATTGCTAATTTGCAGTGGAGCCATGTGAGGGTGCATAGTTCAGCTTATCGGATCAGGAAGAAGCTGAATAGGGATGTAGGGAGGTTGATCATGGAGGAAGGCGGGTTCGTGATCAGGCACGAAAATATTTTGGGAGACTGCAAATGCCTATATAGACCTGATGGCATGCACTTAACTGATGAAGGCTTAGATTTTTTTTAGCAAATTTAAAGAGGCATTTAGATGCCATGTCCTATAGTTATGCCCTAGATTGGTTGTTGGTTGCGGCAAGAGCTCCAATTTTTTAAGGGGTATAGTTTGGGTTCACGGACTAATAATTTTTCTGGCTTCCATAAGGGTGTGGTCGAGCTAATGGGAGGAGCATGATGTTGCAGTTCGCAGCTTGTAACGCCTCTCCCTGCGGGCCTGCTGACCTAGAAATCCCTGTCGAATGAGGCCAACCTCTGAAGGGCAGAAGCATTGCAGCACTCAACTTGTGGCCGTTGACCTCAATACGCTTGTTGTAAATATGAAGTTATTTATGTATGTTAGGACCTCAGATGCCTTTACCTAGAGTTAAGCTTTAAGCTTAGAGAAAAAAGTTTAGTCATTTTGTGCCTGGTTGTTTAAATAAATGCGATCTTGCTCCATGGTCTTTTACCTCCAACAGTTTTCTGTGTGTTTATTGGGGTTAGGTGGGAATGAAGTTATGGCGATTTTAACTCTTAAAGCCACAAGCTTTAGCAAGAGTGAATTTAACTTTGCAACTCCTTTGTTTAGATAAGATGAACAGTTTTTAATAAATATTCTTCACACAGTATATCACGTTTTAAAGAATTTCCAAAAACCAGACATCATTTTATGAACACTCCCTTGGTGCTGTTCTTTTGGAGAAATGGCATATAAGCAAAATTTAATATATGATATGTTTTCCCTAAAAGATTTAAAAAAAACCTTTGTTACACTATGAGTAAAAATCTATATCAAAGAAAAAAGCAAAGTGTATTTCTTAAAAAAAAAAAAAAGAATCATTATTATAGTCTTAGATTTTTAAGAAAACAGAAGAAGATGCATCCCTCCCTTTCTACAACCACTGATAGACGTTCATTATTTGATTGGTGTATTTGTCATATGTATTAATTGCATATTCATTTAACCCCTTAATGAGTAGCTGTTGTTTTCCTTTGAAGGGGTTAAATAGACCATGCTATAGCCCAGTGCATGTTGTAATAGTGAGTCTTGTTGCTATCAGTGCGACCAGAGCTATTACAGGGACAAAAACATTTTAAAGGGATATGATACCCAAATGTTGCAGCATAGCTGTAAAAAGCTGACTAGAAAAGCACCTGAACATCTCTGTGTAAAAATGAAGATATTTTACCTTAAAATTTCATACCCCACTGTAAAGAGACTTTAAGCAGCCAAGTTCACATTATCCTGTATGTAAAGAACATTGGAATGTGAAATATGTATACAGTAAAACACATAAATTCATATGTACACACACATATATATATATATATATATATATATATATATATATATATATATATATATATATGTATATATATAAGCACATCAATACATATGTACACACACACATATCTGCAGGGGGCGGCATTGCACAAACAGTTCTCGTGAACTGCTTGTGCAATGATAAATGTCAACAGCGTATGCTGTCAGCCATTCATCGATGTCGGACATGATTCGCTGAGCGGATTCTGTTGGACAGACCCATGATAAATTGGCCCCATTGCGTTTACTTTAAAATTGTTATATGAGCGCTATTTCTGTTGTGTGCAGTACATAACTTGTATGTTAGGACAAAATGAGGGTGTAAGCTTTCTAGATCATTTGGCTTTTATTCAGGCATAGATATATTTGAAACAATGATATTTTTTTAATACAATTTTAGTGCAGTTTATTTTTTTATTGTCTAGGAGCTTTTACATACAGAAATACAAACTTTTTATACAGCATTAATAAGACATGTAAATGTCTAGCACCTTTAGCAAAGACATTAAAAGTGCTTTTTTATTCTAGCCTTCTGAAGTGCAAAATATCCTTTTAGTTCAGTGGTTCCCAGCGAGATCAAAGAGTAGGTTGATTAACGATTTCGGTCTATAACATTTATAGAAACTCTTTTCTTTCTTTATTTTTAAGTGAGATTGTGCACTATAAAATCTTTGTCATGGTATTTTCAGTTTGCTTTTCAGTACAGAGACTTATTGTGTCTTGTATAGAGTAACCAGCGATAAACACATTTTCTTACTGTTCATTGTTCAAGTTTACTCTGCTTAATTTCTCCTATGCAAACCCTATACTATGCATTTAGGAAACATAAAATTGTACCTGAAAGATCCCATTTTGTTTATGTTTAGTCACTCATATGTATGTAAACTGGTGTTGTATCTTTATTGTTTAAAGGGATAGTCCAGTCAAAATTAAACTTTCATGATTCAGATAGCACATGGAATTTTTAGCAACTTTTTAATTTACTCCTATTTTACATTTTTCTTTGTTCTGTATCTTTATTTGAATGTAAGCTTAGGAACTGGACAATTATTGGTTCAGAACCTGGGTAGCACTTGCTGTTTGGTGGCTGCATTTAGACACCAATCAGAAAGCACTACTCAGGTGCTGAACCAAAAATAGGCCGGCTCCTTTGATTACATACCTGCTTTTTCAAATAAAGAAACCAAGAGAAAGAATAAAAATTGATAATCTGAGTAAATTAGAAAGTTGCTTAAAATGGCATGCTCTATCTGAATCCTGAAAGTTTAATTTTAACTATTCCTTTAAACAAATTCCAGATTCTGTGGTCTTTTTAAGAACATTTCTTAATAAAATTTGTTTTTCTGCTTCAATACAAATATAGGCAATTTTGGTAATACCTCTTTAACAGTCTCTTATTTTAATCTAGTGTTAATTTTCTTTCACCTAGATTACGAGTTTTGCGTTGTGGCGTTTAACACTGAAAAAAAGGCAATTTCAGTGTAAAAGCAGTAACACCGCTATTGGGAGTTGTGTCGGTATAGCTATACCGCAAGCAATTTAGCCTGTAATGCAACGTCAATCCCGTTTTTGCGTGGGTATTACAGGTTGTGCTGTGAGGCTAAAATGCTTGCATTATAGCCTATACAGACACGATCCATACCGCCATCTGAGAGCAGTAGTTATGGATTTTGTGTAACAAAAATGTTTAACAAAACACATAACTAAACTGTTACAAAGTACACTAACACCCATAAACTACCTATTAACCCCTAAACCGAGGCCCTCCCACATCGCAAACACTAAAATACATTTTTTAACCCCTAATCTGCCAAACCGGACATTGCCACCACTATAATAAATATATTAACCCCTAATCTGCCACACTCCCGCATCACAAACATTAGCTAAATATTATTAACCCCTAATCTGCCGTCCCTAACATCGACGCCACCTACCTACATTTATTAACCCCTAATCTGCCGCCCCCAACGTCGCCACCACTATATTAAATTTATCAACCCCTAAACCTAAGTCTAACCCTAAGCCTAACACCCCTAACTTAAATATAATTAAAATAAATATAAATAAAATTACTATAATTAACTAAATTATTCCTATTTAAAACTAAATACTTACCTATAAAATAAACCCTAAGCTAGCTACAATATAACTAATAGTTACATTGAAGCTATCTTAGTTTATTTTTATTTTACAGGCAAGTTTGTATTTATTTTAACTAGGTATAATAGTTATTAAATAGTTATTAACTATTTAATAACTACCTAGTTAAAATAAATACAAAAGTACCTGTGAAATAAAATCTAACCTAAGTTACAATTACACCTAACACTACACTACAATTAAATTATTTCCCTAAATTAAATACAATTAAATTAAATTATTAGTACAAATACAAAACAAAACACTTAATTACAGAAAATAATAAACAAATTGCAAGATTTTTAAACTAATTACTCCTAATCTAATCCCCCTAACAAAATAAAAAAGTCCCATAAAATAAAAAAAGTCCTACCCTACACTAAATTACAAATAGCCCTTAAAAGGGCCTTTTGCGGGGCATTGCCCCAAAGTTTACCTGTAAAAAAAAGTACAAATATCCCCCCAACATTAAAACCCACCACCCACACAACCAACCTTACTCTAAAACCCACCCAATACCCCCTTAAAAAAACCTAACACTAACCCCTTGAAGATCACCTTACCGGGAGAAGTCTTCATCCAACCGGGCTGAAGTCCTCAGCGAATCCAGCAGAATTGGTCCTCCAGACGGGCAGAAGTGGTCCTCCAGATGGGCAGACGTCTTCATCCAGACGGCATCTTCTATCTTCATCCATCCGGCGCGGAGCGGGTCCATCTTCAAGACATCTGACGTGGAGCATCCTCTTCTTACGACGTCTAACACTGAATGAAGGTTCCTTTAAATTACGTCACCCAAGATGGCGTCCCTTCAATTCCGATTGGCTGATCGGAATTAAGGTAAAAGAAATCCTATTGGCTGATGCAATTAGCCAATAGGATTGAGCTGGCATTCTATTGGCTGATTGGTATTTGTACTTTTTTTTTACAGGTAAAAGGGCTGATTACTTTGGGGCAATGCCCCGCAAAAGGCCCTTTTAAGGGCTATTTGTAATTTAGTGTAGAGTAGGGCTTTTTTTATTTTGGGGGGCTTTTTTATTTTGTAAGGGGATTAGATTAGGTGTAATTAGTTTAAAAATCTTGTAATTTGTTTATTATATTCTGTAATTTAGTGTTTGTTTGTTTTTTGTACTTTAGATAATTTAATTGTATTTAATTGTATTTAATTTAGGGAAATCATTTAATTGTAGTGTAGTGTTATGTGTAATTGTAACTTAGGTTAGGTTTTATTTTACAGGTACTTTTGTATTTATTTTAGCTAGGTGGTTATTAAATAGTTAATAACTATTTAATAAATATTGTACCTATTTAAAATAAATATAAACTTGCCTGTAAAATAAAAATAAACCCTAAGATAGCTATAATGTAACTATTAGTTATATTGTAGCTATTTTTTTCCCATAGTGTTAGGTTTTTTTAAATTTGTAATTTAGATATTTTAATTGGTAGTATTGTTTTATTTTATTAGGTTAGTTATGTTAGGTTAATTTATAGTTTAATGTTAGGTTTATTTTTATTTCACAGGTAAGTTTTTATTTATTTAAATATAGTGATATTGTTATTTTAATTTAAAGTTAAAGTTTTGCAATGTGGGGGGCCGGCGGTTTAGGGGTTAATAGGTTTATTTACTAGTGGCAATGTAGGGGGCAGAGGTTTAGGGGGTAATAGGTTTATTTAGTGGCAGAGATGTGGGAGGCCGAAGGTTTAGGGGTTAATAACTTTATTTATATAGTGGCGGCAATGTCAGGGAGCGGCGGATTAGGGGTCAATAACTTAATTATAGTGGCGGTGATGTTGGGGAGCAGCGGAATAGGGGTTAATAACTGAATTATAGTGGTGGCGATGTCAGAGAGCTGCGGATTAGGGGTTATAACTTTTATTAGTGTTGGCGATGTCGGGGCGGCAAATTAGGGGTTAATAACTTTATTTAGGTGTTGGCGATGTCGGGGGCAGCAGATTAGGGGTGTTTAGACTTGGGATTTATGTTAGGGTGTTAGTTTTAAACGTAACTTTTGTTTCCCCATAGACATCAATGGGGTTACATTACAGAGATTTTTCATTCCGCACTTCAGGGTTAGGTTTTTTTCTCCTCCAATTGATGTCTATGGGGGAAAGCGTGCACAAGCACGTCAAAACAGCCCTTTTACTTTTGTGCAGTATGGAGCTTAATGCCAACATATCGCACGCAGAAGGAGACTTTCAGTAACGCATAATGGCAGCCCTATGGAGGGTGAAATAATGCAACTTTTGTTGCGTTCGTTTCGCACCCTGTTTAGCGCAAAACTCGTAATCTACCTGTTTGTTATTTAACATGTGCTGTTGGGGGTTGTATTTTACTATTAACAGCTCATGGATTTCTTTTTTATTCATCTTCATTCTTGTGTGGTAAAGCAGGGTTTTTCTGACAGCTTGCTCTCTGTAGCTTATTGATGAGATTATTAATAATTATTATTGTTGATTTTTTTTTGTTTTAAGAATATGTTTAATGCAGTCAGGACATGGATTTTAGTACTGAGAGTTTTTTATGTGGACGATTTTCTTAATAAATTTTAAATGTTTGTGTGAGGTTCTAAGTTGAGCTTAAAGGGACAGTCTAGGCCAAAATAAACTTTCATGATTCAGATAGAGCATGTCATTTTAAACAATTTTCCAATTTACTTTTATCACCAATTTTGCTTTGTTCTCTTGGTATTCTTAGTTGAAAGCTTAACTTAGGAGGGTCATATGCTAATTTCTTAGACCTTGAAGCCCACCTCTTTCAGATTGCATTTTAACAGTTTTTCACCACTAGAGGGTGTTAGTTCACGTATTTCATATAGATAACACTGTGCTTGTGCATGAGAAGTTATCTGGGAGCAGGCACTGATTGGCTAGACTGCAAGTCTGTTAAAAGAACTGAAAAAAGGGGCAGTTTGCAGAGGCTTAGATACAAGATAATCACAGAGGTTAAAAGTATATTAATATAACTGTGTTGGTTATGCAAAATTGTGAAATGGGTAATAAAGGGATTATCTATCCTTTAAAACAATAAAAATTCTGGTGTAGACTGTCCCTTTAAGGTCCCCCTTTATCCTGCAGTTACCTTTGCATAAGTAAAGTTTTGCCTGTCAATCTCCCCAAACCAATAAGTCAGGGTACTTTATCACTGCTATGATGTGATGTGATGAAGAGGTTAAATTGTAAAACTGCTGCTCTTACGTTACAGTAAGTAGGCTTGCAAGTCTATGCTGCAACAACACCAAAGCATCTTATGTTACTTAATAAATTGAGCCCTAAATGCAATGTTTCATAAGTTATTATATAATTGCTAAAATATAAACAGAATTTGGGCTTTGGAGCCCTTGAGGAGCAGGCTCACTCATGTGCAATGTAAGAGGTGTTAGAGGTAAATCACTTCTAAAACATTAATTTGGAGTAATTGGGAGAGGATAGGCCGGCACTTCCCCTGCAAATGCTGGTGTAATAGTAAATGAGGGAGCAGACATGAAGAAAGGTCCCAAGTCAGAAACGTTGTCCACTCACAGATTAGTACATGGGGCATATGTCATATAAATGAATATCTTTATATACTTTTGACTTGAAACAATTTCGTCTGTGTGCTGCTATAATTGTTTTCTGTTAGAATGTCACTGAATGGTTATTGAGGATGGAAGTCTGCAGGGTAATGTATATAGCTGGATATTTTATTTTAAGCATATCTTCTACCCAACCAGTAATTTAGTATTTAAGAGCAAAAATTCCTCAGGTAATTGGATGACTATGATTCCATTCCTTGCATTTTTTAGTGATCATTTAGAAAGCATATTCTGGGCTAATAGGTTCTTTACATATTTCATAAAGAGAATTGAGAAACTGTGGATGGTTTTTAGGAAGGATCATCTTTTTACATGTAAGTAAGTTCTGTATTGTTTTCTTGTCTAAATCACCCAAGCAAAAATTATAACAGATTTTATGTCCTTAATGTCTATTAGCGATGCCATAGAAACATGTTCTTGGGCCATTTTTCTCTATACTTGAAGCATCCTAAGGGGTTTATTCATGAACCTGCATCTGAACCTTTAAAGCCCTTTAGGTGAAGGCTTGCCCATATAAGACCATAAGACTACTGCCTCCTAACCTCTTCACCACCTCAAAAGTGGTGGATTAAAATCTTCTAGACTGATCAGACCTTGGTGATTGACAATGTTCACATGATTTGTTGCATGAAGACATGGGGCAGCATTGTACAAGAATGTTCTTGTGCAATCTCAAATTGGGCCAGCCAATTCTACATTGACTGTGGCGACTGCAGACAGACAGGTTCCCTGTATGGGAATGTAGACCCTCTTATACCTTCTTAAATATTAGACATATGCAAAACTTCATTAGTCCATTTTACAGAGAAATCATTAAGTTAACATATTTAGGCCAGTATTTATTCATTTCCAGAAAATAAAATGCATGAGCAAATACAACATGTGTTCACTTATTCATTGTATGTAATATATAGAAAATGTCGTACAAAATATTTCAACATTTTTCAAATGAACATAGTTCATATGTATTAAATATATCTCTAATTATCTTTTCAAATTAGCTTTTGTATATGAATGTGAGCTCTGTGTTTGGGTCAGTGCTATGTGCCATACCCCCCAGACCAACAATCCATATTTTTTTTATTCTAGGGCAAAGGTTTATCAGCAAATTATATTAATGTATGTTAAAGGGACAGTAAACATCTTGGGATGTTTATATAAAATGTTTAGTAAAGTGCAGTAATACAACTTTTCAATATATTTTCATTCTTTATTTTGTCCCCTTTTCATGTAGTTTACAATAAATATTGTGTTGTTACTAATACTGACAAAGTCTCAAGGCTAGCCCTGCTACACACAGGTCTCTAATTGATATTGTCAGATAACAACTTCAAAAACATAATTTATGTCAGAATTTGCCTGATAAATTAATTTCTTTCATATTAGCAAGAGTCCATGAGCTAGTGACGTATGGGATATACAATCCTACCAGGAGGGGCAAAGTTTCAAAAACCTAAAAATGCCTATAAATACACCCCTCACCACACCCACAAATCAGTTTCATGAATAGCCAAGAAGTGGGGTGATAATGAAAGGAGCAAAAGCATAAATAAAGGAATTGGAATAATTGTGCTTTATACAAAAAAATCATAACCATCATAAAAAGGGTGGGCCTCATGGACTCGTGCCAATATGAAAGAAATACATTTATCAGGTAAATTCTTACATAAATTATGTTTTCTTTCATGTAATTGGCAAGAGTCCATGAGCTAGTGACGTATGGGATAGCAATACCCAAGATGTGGAACTCCACGCAAGAGTCACTAGAGAGGGAGGGATAAAAAAATAAAGACAGCCAGTTCCACTGAAAAAAATAATCCACAACCCAAATCATAAGTTTTAATCTTATAATGGAAAAGAAAAAAACTGAAATTATAAGCAGAAGAATCAAACTGAAACAGCTGCCTGAAGAACTTTTCTACCAAAAACTGCTTCTGAAGAAGAAAAAACATCAAAATGGTAGAACTTAGTAAATGTACGCAAAGAAGACCAAGTTGCTGCTTTGCAAATCTGATCATCTGAAGCTTCATTTTTAAAAGCTCAGGAAGTGGAAACTGACCTGAGCTGTAATCCTCTGAGGCGGGGATTTACCCGACTCCAAATAAGCGTGATGAATCAAAAGCTTTAACCAAGATGCCAAAGAAATGGCAGAAGCCTTCTGACATTTCCTAGAACCAGAAAAGATAACAGACTAGAAGTCTTCCTGAAATCTTTAGTAGCTTCAACATAATATTCAAAGCTCTCACCACATCCAAAGAATGTAAAGATCTTTCCAAAAAATTCTTAGGATGGGGACACAAAGAAGGGACAACAATTTCCCTACTAATGTTGTTGGAATTCACAACTTTAGGTAAGAATTTACATGAAGTCCGCAAAACTGCCTTATCCTGATGAAAAATCAGAAAAGGAGACTAACAAGAAAGAGCAGATAATTCAGAAACTCTTCTAGCAGAAGAGATGGCCAAAAGAAAAACATTTTCCAAGAAAGCAATTTAACCCCTTAACGACCAAGGACGTACGCCACACGTCCTCAAAAAAAATACACTTAATGACCGAGGACGTGTGGCATACGTCCTTGGTCTGGAAAGCAGCTGGAAGCGATCCTGCTCGCTTCCAGCTGCTTTCCGGTTATTGCAGTGATGCCTCGATATGGAGGCATCCTGCAATAACCCCTCTTGGCCATCCGATGCAGAGAGAGCCACTCTGTGGCCCTCTCTGCACCAGACATCGATGGCCGGTATCGTTGGTGGGTGGGAGCTTACGTGGGAGGCGGGTGGGCGGCCATCGATGTTCTGTATGGAGTGGAGGGGGGCGGGATCTGGGGCGGGACCCACGGGGGCGCGCACGGGGGTTGGAGGGCGGGCGCGTGCACGGGGCGGGAGCGGGTGGGAACCGCTACACTACAGAAAAACATAAAGTAAAAAGTAAACACAAAAAATAAAGTTTAAACTTTAAAAATATAATCTAAGGGATCTGGAAGGGGTGGGGGGTTGGTCTTGGTGGGGGGGAAAGCTACACTACAGAAAAGGGCTTTTTTTTTTATTAAAAAGGCACATTTTTTGCAAAACTGGGTACTGACAGCTGCCAGTACCCAAGATGGTGCCCATTAAGGCAGAGGGGAAGGGTTAGAGAGCTGTTAGGTGGGGGATCAGTGAGGTTGGGGTCTAAGGGGGGATCATACACATCAGCATACGTAAATATGCTTTTTTTTTTTTTTTAATGGCCAAATACCTTTTATTTTAGTACTGGCAGAGTTTCTGCCAGTACTTAAGATGGCGGGGACAATTGTGGGGTGGGGGAGGGAAGAGAGCTGTTTGGGAGGGATCAGGGGGTCTGATGTTTCAGGTGGGAGGCTGAGCTCTACACTAAAGATAAAATTAACCCTGCAAGCTCCCTACAAGCTACATAATTAACCCCTTCACTGCTAGCCATAATACACGTGTGATGCGCAGCGGCATTTAGAGGCCTTCTAATTACCAAAAAGCAATGCCAAAGCCATATATGTCTGCTATTTCTGAACAAAGGGGATCCCAGAGAAGCATTTACAACCATTTGTGTTATAATTGCACAAGCTGTTTGTAAATAATTTCAGTGAGAAACCTAAAATTGAGAAAAATTTAACTTTTTTTTTAATTTGATCGCATTTGGCGGTGAAATGGTGGCATAAAATATACCAAAATTGGCCTAGATCAATACTTGGGGTTGTCTACTACACTACACTAAAGCTAAAACGATCCCAAAAAGCTCCCTACATGCTCCCTAATTAACCCCTTAACTGCTGGGCATAATACATGTGTGGTGCGCAGTGGCATTTAGCGGCCTTCTAATTACCAAAAAGCAACGCCAAAGTCATATATGTCTGCTATTTCTGAACAAAGGGGATCCCAGATAAGAATTTACAACAATTTATGCCATAATTGCACAAGCTGTTTGTAAATAATTTAAGTTAGAAACCAAAAGTTTGTGAAAAAATTTGTGAAAAGTGAACGATTTTTTGTATTTGATTGCATTTGGCGGTGAAATGGTGGCATGAAATATACCAAAATGGGCCTAGATCAATACTTTGGGTTGTCTACTAAAAAAAAATATATACATGTCAATGGATATTCAGAGATTCCTGAAAGATATCAGTGTTCTAATGTAACTAGCGCTAATTTTGAAAAGAAATGGTTTGGAAATAGCAAAGTGCTACTTGTATTTATGGCCCTATAGTTTACAAAAAAAGCAAAGAACATGTAAACATTGGGTATTTCTAAATTCAAGACAAAATTTAGAAACTATTTAGCATGGGTGTTTTTTTGTGGTTGTAGATGTGTAACAGATTTTGGGGGTCAAATTTAGAAAAAGTGTGTTTTTTTCCATTTTTTCCTCATATTTTATAATTTTTTTATAGTAAATTATAAGATATGATGAAAATAATGGTATCTTTAGAAAGTCCATTTAATGGCGAGAAAAACGGTATATAATATGTGTGGGTACAGTAAATGAGTAAGAGGAAAATTACAGCTAAACACAAACACCTCAAAAATGTAAAAATAGCCTTGGTCCCAAACGGACAGAAAATGGAAAAGTGCTGTGGTCATTAAGGGGTTAATGTCCAAAGAATGCATAGGCTCAAATGGAGGAGCCTGTAAAGCCTTCAAAACTAAATTAAGACTCCAAGGAGGAGAGATTGATTTAATGACAGGCTTGATACGAACCAAAGACTGTACAAAACAATGAATATCAGGGAGTTTAGCAATTCTTCTGT
This sequence comes from Bombina bombina, assembly GCF_027579735.1. NCBI lineage: Eukaryota > Metazoa > Chordata > Amphibia > Anura > Bombinatoridae > Bombina > Bombina bombina. Next base: position 1,097,543,679 of record NC_069503.1, on the reverse strand, counting down.
GGAATAAAACAGAAAGAGCAGAGATTTGTCCTTTCAAGGAACTCGCAGACAAACCCTTATCCAAACCATCCTGAAGAAACTGTAAAATTCTAGGAATTCTAAAAGAATGCCAAGAGAATTTATGAGAAGAACACCATGAAATGTAAGTCTTCCAAACTCGATATTAAATCTTTCTAGAAACAGATTTACGAGCCTGCAACATAGTATTAATCACTGAGTCAGAGAAACCTCTATGACTAAGCACTAAGCGTTTAATTTCTATATCTTCAAATTTAATGATTTGAGATACTGATGGAAAAACGGACCTTCTAATAGAGATAGAAGGTCTGGCCTTAGAGGAAGTGGCCATGGTTGGCAACTGGACATCCGAACAAGATCAGCATACCAAAACCTGTGAGTCCATGCTGGAGCCACCAGCAGTACAAATGATTGCTCCATGATGAACTTGGAAATCACTCTTTGAAGAAGAACTAGAGGTGGAAAAATATAGGCAGGTTGATAACTCCAATGAAGTGTCAATGCATCCACTGCGGATCCCTGGACCTGGACAGGTACCTGGGAAGTTTCTTGTTTAGATGAGATGCCATCAGATCTATTTCTGGAAGCACCCACATCTGAACAATTTGAAAAAACACATCTGGGTGAAGAGACCACTCCCCCAGATGTAAAGCTTGACGACTGAGATAATCTGCTTCCCATTTGTCTATACCTGGGATATGGACTGCAGAAATTAGACAGGAGCTGGATTCTGCCCAAACAAGTATCCGGGATACTTCTTTCATAGCTTGAGGACTGTGAGTCCCACCCTGATGATTGACATATGCCACAGTTGTGACATTGTCTGTCTGAAAACAAATAAACGTCTCTCTCTTCAATAGAGGCCAAAACTGAAGAGCTCTGAGAATCGCACAGAGTTACAAAATATTGATTGGTAATCTCGCCTCTTGAGATTTCCAAACCCCTTGTGCTGTCAGAGATCCCCAGACAGCTCCCCAACTTGAAAAACTAGCATCTGTTGTGATCACAGTTCAGGTTGGATGAACAAAAGAGGCCCCTTGAACTATACGATGGTGATCTAACCACCAAGTCAGAGATAGTCGAACATTGGGATCTAAGGATATTAATTGTGATACCCTTGTATAATCCCTGCACCATTGGTTCAGCATACAAAGCTGAAGAGGTCTCATGTGAAAATGAGCAAAGGGGATCGCGTCCAATGCTGCAGTCATGAGACCTAAAACCTCCATGCACATAGCTACTGAAGGGAATGATTGAGACTGAAGGCTGCAACCAATTTCAAACGTCTCTTATCTGTTAGAGACAAATTCATGGATACTGAATCTATTTGGAAACCTAAAAAGGTTACCCTTGTCTGAGGAATCAAATAACTCTTTGGTAAATGAATCCTCCAACCATGTCTTTGAAGAAACAACACTAGTTGATTCATGTGAGATTCTGCAGAACGTAAAGACTGAGCTAGTACCAAGATATTGTCCAAATAAGGAAACACTGCAATACCCCGCTCACTGATTACAGAGAGTAGGGCACCAAGAACCTTTGAAAAGATCATTGGAGCTGTCGCTAGGCCAAAAGTAAGAGCAACAAATTGGTAATGCTTGTCTAGAAAGGAGAATCTCAGGAACTGAAAGTGATCTGGATGAATCAGAATATGAAGATATGCATCCTGTAGGTCTATAGTGGATATATAATGCCCTTGCTGAACAAAAGGCAGAATAGTTCTTATAGTCACCATTTTGAATGTTGGTACTCTTACATAATGATTCAAAACCTTTAGATCCAGAACTGGTCTGAATGAATTTTCTTTCTTTGGGACAATGAACAGATTTTAATAAAACCCCAGACCCTGTTCCTGAAAAGGAACTGGCACGATTACCCCAGATAACTCCAGGTCTGAAACACACTTCAAGAGAGCCTGCACTTTCTCTGGGTTCACTGGAATGCGTGAGAGAAAGAAACTTGTCACAGGCGATCTTACTCTGAAACCTATTCTGTACCCCTGAGAGACAATGTTCTGAATCCAATGATTTTGGACTGAATTTATCCAAACATCCTTGAAAAATGTTAATCTGCCCCCTACCAGTTGAGCTGGAATGAGGGCCACACCTTCATGCAGACTTGGGGACTGGTTTAGATCTCTTAAATGGCTAGGATTTATTCCAGATTGAGGAAGGCTTCCAATTGGAGACTGATTCCTTAGGTGAAGGACTAGGTTTCTGTTCCTTATTCTGTCGAAAGGAACGAAAATGGTTAGAAGCTTTAAATTTACCCTTAGATTTTTATCCTGGGCAAAAAAGCTCCCTTCCCCCCGTGACAGTTGAAATTATAGAATCCAACTGAGAACCAAATAATTTATTACCTTGGAAAGAAAGAGATAGCAATGTTGATTTAGTCATATCAGCATTCCAAGATTTAAGCCATAAAGCTCTTCTAGATAAAATAGCTAAAGACATATATCTAACATCAATTCTTATGATATAAAAAATGGCATCACAAATGAAATTATTAGCATGTTGAATTAATTTAACAATGCTATACACATAATGATCTGATACTTGTTGCGCTAAAGTTTCCAACCAAAAAGTTGAAGCAGCTGCAACAACAGCCAAAGAAATAGCAGGCCTAAGAAGATGGCCTGAACATAAATAAGCTTTCCTTAGATAAGATTCAAGCTTCCTATCTAAAGGATCCTTAAAAGAAGTACTATCTTCCGTAGGAATAGTTGTACGTTTAGCAAGAGTAGAAATTACCCCATCAACTTTGGGGATCTTTTTCCAAAACTCCAATCTATCAGCAGGCAAAGGATACAATTTTTTAAACCTTGAAGAAGGAGTAAAAGAAGTACCCAGTCTATTCCGTTCTTTAGAAATCATATCTGAAATAGCATCAGGAACTGGAAAAACCTCTGGAATAACTACATGAGGTTATAAACCAAATTTAAACATTTACTAGTTTTAATATCAAGAGGACTAGTCTCCTCCATATCTAATGCAATTAACACTTCTTTTAATAAAGACCGAATATACTCCACTTTAAATAAATAAGAGGATTTGTCAGTGTCAATATCTGAGGCAGGATCCTCTTAATCAGACAGATCCTCATCAGAGATAGATAAATCAGTATGTTGTCGGTCATCAACTCTATGAGAAGTTTTAAAAGACCTTTTACGTTTATTAGAAGGCGGAATAGCAGACATAGCCTTCTGAATAGAATCAGAAATAAATTCTCTTAAATTTACAGGAATATCCTGAGCATTAGATGTTGATGGACCAGAAACATGTAATAAACTACTACTGATGGAAACATTCTCTGCATGTAAAAGTTTATCATGACAACTATTACAAACTACAGCTGGAGGAACAGTTACCACAAGTTTACAACAGATGCACTTAGCTTTGGTAAAACCGATATCAGGCAGCAGGATTCCAGTAGTAGATCTTAGACAGGATGAGATTGAGACATCTTGCAGTATGTAAAAGAAAAAACAACATATAAAGCAAAATTATCAATTTCCTTATATGACAGTTTCAGGAATGGGAAAAAATGCAAAAAGAATAGGCCTCTGACATAGAAAAAAAAAACCAGAGGCAAAAGGAATGAGGTCTTAAATAATGAAAAAATGTTTGGCGCCAAGTATGATGCAGCACAAACTGAAAAACATTTTTTGGTGCCAAAAACGCCCGGAACGAAACTCGAGCGTCATAGATGATGCAACCTTGTGAAAAGACATGGCACCAACTAAGACGCCGGAAATTACGAATTTGCGTCAACAAACTTAATTTTTCGCGCCAAAAAAGTCTTGCGCCAAGAATGACGCAATAAATTATAGCATTTTGCGCTCTCGCAAGCCTAATACAGCCCGCAATTTAGAAAAAGTCAATTTGAAAAACCTCAGGTAAAAGTAAAAAAAAAAAAAAAAAAAAAAAAGCATTTCCCAGATATGAAACTGACAGTCTGCAAAAAGGAAATATACTGATAAACCTGAATCATGGCAAATATAAGTACAAACATATATTTAGAACTTTATATATAAAGTGCCAAACCATAGCTGAGATTGTCTTAAGTAAATGAAACATACTTACCAAAAGACACCCATCCACATATAGCAGATAGCCAAACCAGTACTGAAACGAGAATCAGTAGAGGTAATGGTATATAAGAGTATATCGTCGATCTGAAAAGGGAGGTAGGATATGAATCTCTACGACCGATAACAGAGAACCTATGAAATAGATCCCCGTTAGGAAGACCATTGTACAATAGGTTATACTCCCTACACATCCATCTGACTTTCAATGTACTCAGAGAGGAACCAGGCTTCAACATGCTGAGAAGCGCATATCAACGTAGAAATCTAGCACAAACTTACTTCACCACCTCCATAGGAGGCAAAGTTTGTAAAACTGAATTGTGGGTGTGGTGAGGGGTGTATTTATAGGCATTTTGAGGTTTGGGAAACTTTGCCCCTCCTGGTAGGATTGTATATCCCATACGTCACTAGCTCATGGACTCCTGCCAATTACATAAAAGAAACAATGACTGAGTTTAGCCTAGTAAGTTGTAGACTGGAGCCTGGAAATGCTCCTCCAAATATGGAAAATTGTGGGTGAAATTTGGCTTTTGAAAAACTATTGCAATATCTTATATTTCTTTCATGTAATTAGCAAGAGTCCATGAGCTAGTGATGTATGGGATATACATTCCTACCAGGAGGGGCAAAGTTTCCCAAACCTTAAAATGCCTATAAATACACCCCCTTCTTAGTCATTTCCGGCGTCATACTTGTCACCGGAAGTTGTTTTTATGTGTGTCATTTTTTTGACGTTTTTTTGCACCAAATATGTCGGCGTTACCGGATGTGACGTCATTTTTGGCGCCAAAGCATTTAGGCGCCAAATAGTGTGGGCTTCTTTTTTGGCGCTAAAAAATATGGGCGTCATTTTTGTCTCCACATTATTTAAGTCTCATTGTTTATTGCTTCTGGTTGCTAGAAGCTTGTTCATTGGCATTTTTTACCCATTCCTGAAACTGTCATTTAAGGATTTTAATCAATTTTGCTTTATATGTTGTTTTTTCTATTACATATTGCAAGATGTCTCAGATTGACCTTGGATCAAAAGCTACTTCTGGAAAAACACTTAACTGAGTTCAGTTCTACCAAAGCTAAGTTCATTTATTTTAAATGTTATAAATGTTTATCTTTAGCTATGGTTTGTAATAAGTTATTATGATATACCTTTACATGCAGAATCCATTAGTATTTATGCTTTATTGCCATTCTTACATCTTATGTACAAGAAATATTTAGAAGATTTATAAGAAATATTTTTCTGATTCTATTTTAAAGGCTTTGTCTGACTTTGTGCCTTCTAATAAAATTTTTAGGTCTTTTTCACTTCTTTTTTAATTATTGAAGTTTCAAATGACCAACAACATACTGTTTTATCCTTCTCTGATGATGTTTTTTCTCTTTCAGAATTTTCTTCATCAGATATTGACACTAACAAATCTACTTTTTTATTATTTTTTTTATTAAAGTACATTTGTTCTTTGTTGAAAAGGTGTTGATTATTTTGGATACTAAGGTAACTAGTTCTTTAAGACTAGCTGACACTATTTCTGCTTATTTATTCTTCTGTGTTTTCAGAAGTTTTCTTTCCAATTCCTCATACTAGGGAATGGAATAGGCTGAGAATTTTCTTTTATTCCTTCTTCAAAGGTTTTAAACTATATTCTTTGCCCGCAGTTAAATTCAATTTGGAGGGTTCTCCAATTTATTGGGGCTATCTCTACTCCTACTAATTATGCTATTGTTTCTATAGCAAAATAGTATTTATTTTCCTTTAGATGGTTGTATCTTATTTATGGAAAATGATTTAGTTTCAGGTACTTTTCTTGGTCCTGTGATTTATTTGGATGTTGCAATTGCTTCATTTTTGTTCTGTTTACTTTAAGATCAAGTATCAGATTATGATTTATTTTATCATTCTTAAGTGACAACATTTACTAGATTAGGTGCTGTTGCATTTGTCTTGTTGTTTTGCATTTATTGATTATGCAAGTCCACTGTATTGAATATTTTCGCAAATGAGGGTTAATCTATGTCTTTAGCTATTTTAGCTAGAAGAATTTTGTGATTTTAAAAAAAAAATAAAAAAAAATCCATATTTCTTTTGTTCTAAGATAATCAATTATTTGTTTTATAATTGGATTCAATTCTTAACTGTCACTCTGGGCTTCAAGATTGAGTTATAAGACTAAAACTTTAAGCTTATACTAGTTTGGTTGTTCTTATTAAGGAACAAATTCCTGAATTCTTTCCCAAGTAACATGTTTATAATTGGAAATTTTTCAGTTCAAAATCAGCTCCCTAATATTGCGATGTACGTGCCGTATTCCAGCTTGGCTGGCAAGGGGCAGGTTAAGACTTATTTGAAATTTATTTGGTTCTATTCAGTCCAAATTTCTTTGATTTTATTCCAGTACGGCTAACACTCTCTTTAAGTGTGTTTGGGTCCTATATATTTTGGGTACTGTTGAAGCATGGCTGGGCACCCATGGGGTTCAAGCGCTGCTCAGACCTGGAATCTTCTGGGGTATTTCTTCCAGTTCCATTTTTAGGAAATGGGTTTTGGAGTTTTATTCAAACTATTCTGCCTTTTTTTTTTTGGTCAGTGATAGCATTATTTGTTTTCATTAGATACAATAAATGCATATTTTCATTTTTCTGTTTTCATTCAGATTATTTTCTGAGGATGCGGAATCTCATATGATTCACTTGCTCTTCAGGATATAGTTAGAGGATCTTTTTTTCAAAAGCTCTTGATTCCTCACACAAGGGTCACCTTTTTTAGGTTTCCAGATAGTTTGTGTCACTGTCTTTGTCTCTATCAGACAAGGGACAATTTTATTGTGTTCTGTTTGTCGGTACCTTTAGTCTCTATTATTTCTTTCAGTTGCTATATTTATTTTTCTTTCAGTTGCTATATTTATTTTTCTTTCAGTTGATATTTATCTCTTGATTTGATGGTTAAGATCACCATCATTTAGTTCTACAGGTCTCTTCGTTTCTTTCAACCTGGACCATGATCTCTACAGATGCGAGTCTTTTTGGTTGGGAGGCTGTCTGAGGATCTCTGTCAGCACAAGGGGTTTGGAAATCTCAGGAGGCGAGATTACCATTTGATATTTTAGAACTCCGTGTTTTCTCAGAATTTTCAGTTAGTTTCTTTTTGAAGAAGAGACGTTTAATGTTTTTCAAACAATATCACTACTATGGTGTATGTCAATCATCAGAGTAGGACTATCAGTCCTTAGGTTGTGACAGAAGTGTCTCGGATATTACCTTGGGCTAAGCTCCTATCTAAATTCGGTGTTTTTTTTCCCAGGTATAGATATTTGGGAAGCAGATTATCTCTGTTAATCCAGCTTTTCCTCCGGGAGAATGGTCTCTCTTACCCAGATATGTTTTTCATCTCATATGAATAAAGAACTTCCCAGGGGCCTATTAAGGTCCGGGAATCTTCAGGCGGAAGTAGTGTATGCCTTGACATTTCTTTGGAATTATCTTTTTGCCTACTTCTTTCCGCCTCTAGTTCTTCTTCCAAAATTCTTATGGAGTATTTGTTTGTTATGCTGGTAGTTCCAGCATGGCCTCTCAGGTTTTGGTATACGAATCTCATTCGGATGGCCAGTTGCCAACGTTGGACACCTCCGTTTAAACCAGACCTTTTCTTTCTCAAGGCCATTTTTTTCCATCAGGATCTCAAATCATTAAATTTGAAGGGATGGAGATTGAACGGTTGGTTTTTAGTCATAGAGGTTTTTCTGACTCATTGATTAATACTATGTTTCAGGCTCATAAAACTGTCTCTAGAAAGATTTATATTGAGTCTGGAAGATCTACTTTTCTTGGCATTCTTTTAAAATTCATAGAATTTTATTATTTTTTCAGGTTGGTTTGGATAAGATTTTGTCTTCAGTTCTTTGTTAAGGACAAATCTCTACTCTTTCTGTTCTTTTTATTACAGAAAAGATTGCTAATCATCCTGATATTCATTGTGTTGTGCAGGCTTTGGTCCATATCACGCCTGTCATTAATTCAATCTCTCCTCTTTGGAGTCTCAATTTGGTGCTGAGGGCTTTATAGGCTCCTCCGTTTGAAACTATGCATTTTCTGAACATTAAATTACTTTCTTTCGAAAAGTATTGTTCCTTTTGGTTATTTCTTCTACTAGAAGAGTTTTTGATTTATCTGCTCATTTTTGTGAATATCCTTTTCTGATTTTTTTATCAGGATAAGGCAGTGTTACTTCCTGATATTTATCACTTTTTTCAGGGTTTGATTCGTATCAAACCTGTCATTAAGCCAATTTCTCCTCCTTGGAGTCTTAATTGGGTTCTGAAGGTTTTTCAGGTTCTTCTATTTTGAGCATATGCTTGCTCTGGACATTCATTACTTTCATGGAAAGTATTGTTCTTTTTGGACATCTCTTCAGCTAGAACAGTTTTTGAATTATCTGTTCTTTCTTGTGAATTTCCTTGTTCTGATTTTTCATCAGGATAAGGTGTTTTTTTGCTGTCCTCATTTCAATTTTCACCTAAGTTGTGAATTCTAACAACATTAGTGGAGGAATTATTGTCTTTTCCTTGTGTCCTAATCCTAAGAATTCTTTGGTAAGATTCTTACATTCTTTAGGATGTGGTAAGAGTTTTGAAATATTATGTTGAAGCTACTCAGATTTCAGACAGACTTCTAGTCTATTTATTATCTTTTTTTGGTTTTAGGAAGGTCAGAAGGCTTCTGCCATTTCTTTGCCATCTTGGTTAAGCTTTTGATTCATTATGCTTATTTGGAGTCGGATTATTACCCATCTCAGAGGATTACGGCTCTTTTTGCTAGGTCAGTTTCTACTTCCTAGGCTTTTTAAGAATGAAGCTTCTGTTGATCAAATTTGCAAAGCAATGACTTGGTCTTCTTTGCATACTTTTACTAATTCTACCATTTTGATGTTTTCTCTTCTTTAGAAGTAGTTTTTGGTAGAATAATACTTTAGGCAGCTGTTTCAGTTTGATTCTTCTGCTTATAATTTCAGTTTTTTTCATTATTAAAATTGAAACTTTTGATTTGGGTAGTGGATTAATTTTTCAGCGGAATTGGCTGTCTTTATTTTATCCCTCCCTCTCTATTGACTCTTGCGTGGAAGTTCCATATCTTGGGTATTTATATCCCATACTTCACTAGCTCATGGACTCTTGCTAATTACATGAAAGAAAACATAATTTATGTAAGAACTTACCTGATAAATTCATTTCTTTCATATTAGTAAGAGTCCATGAGGCCCACCCTTTTTTGTGGTGGTTATGATTTTTTTTGTATAAAGCACAATTATTCCAATTCCTTATTTTTTGTTGCTTTCTCTCTTGTCTTATCACCCCACTTCTTGGCTATTCGTTAAACTGAATTGTGGGTGTGGTGAGCGGTGTATTTATAGACATTTTAAGGTTTGGGAAACTTTGCCCCTCCTGGTAGGAATGTATATCCCATACGTCACTAGCTCATGGACTCTTGCTAATATGAAAGAAATGAATTTATCAGGTAAGTTCTTACATAAATTATGTTTTTGCTGTAATTTTATAATTAACAATTTTTTAAATATCCAAATACTTAATTACAAATTATTTTGTATGCGTTTATTTGTGTACAAGTTTCATAGTTTATGTGATCCTTTTTTTATTAAAACATGAAATAAACATCTGTTTTAATGTGTGGACTGAGCATGCACCAACAATGTAATTTTAAACAGGCCAGAATTAGTCTTGTACAGGTTTTAAATAAATAAAAAAATAAAATAATTATATGATAATCCACTCAAAAACATATTTCGGGTGGTTTGCAATCTAGCTGCTAAATTGTTCCCATGCAACACAGAAAATATTTTAACTGAGAATTTTGAAAAAACAGGTTATTGTATAGTTTTCAAATGGATTGAAATGGCTTACAATTATATACCCATTTGAAATTGAAAGTCAAATGTATTGTAATTGGCACCTTTGTTACTTATTAAAGATACTTTAAACATTTTGAGATTATAATATATAAAACAAATAACTGTAGTAGTTAAATCTGGAAAATATGTGGTTTGTCTAATTCTGGAACTGTACAATGTAGACTTTACATGCTCAACACTGCTATATTCTACACAGCCATTGTTTATCAACTCATTCAATTTATACACTTGTACAATTTATATCTGCCACTAATTGGCGGCAGCAGACGTGATAAGATAAGGTCTTGACATCGCAGCCACCTTTACTTTTTAGAAACATTAACATTAATTCCTTCATTATTTAAACTAAAACATTAAAAAAACATACGGCTAGATTACGAGTCTTGTGTTAGCCTTAAAAAGCAGCGTTTAGGGGTCCCAACGCTGCTTTTTAATGCCCGCTGGTATTACAAGTCAGGCAGGAGAGGTTCTACTGCTCAATTTTTTTCCGCTATTTTAGCATACCGCAAATCCCCTTACATCAATTGCGTATCCGGTATTTCCTAATGCCAGTATTACGATCGCCTTAAAAAGTGAGCGGTACACCTTCTCCTGTCCAGAGTCCTACCGCATTTAAAAGTCAGTAGTTAAGAGTTTTATGGGCTAACGCCGGAACATAAAGCTCTTAACTAAAGTGCTACAAAGTACACTAACACCCATAAACTACCTATTAACCCCTAAACCGAGGCCCCCCCACATTGCAAACACTATAATAAAATTATTTAACCCCTAATCTGCCGACCGGATATCGCCACCACTTTATTACATTTATTAACCCCTAAACCCCACTCCCGCCTCACAAACACTAGTTAAATTTTATTAACCCCTAATCTGCCGTCCCTAACATCGCCGACACCTACCTACATTTATTAACCCCTAATCTGCCGACCCCAACGTCGTCGCCACTATATTAAATGTATTAACCCCTAAATCTAAATCTAACCCTAACCCTCCCTAACTTAAATATAATTTAAATGAAACGAAATTAAATTACTACAATTAAATAAATTAATCCTATTTAAAACTAAATACTTACTTAAAAAATAAACCCTAAGCTAGCTACAATATAACTAATAGTTACATTGTAGCTAGCCTAGCTTAGGATTTATATTTATTTTACAGGCAACTTTGTATTTATTTTAACTAGGTAGAATAGTTATTAAATAGTTATTAACTATGTAATAACTACCTAGCTAAAATAAGTACAAAAGTACCTGTAAAATAAACCCTAACCTAAGTTACAATTACACCTAACTCTACACTATAATTAAATTAATTACCTAAACTGCCTACAATTAATTACAATTAAATTAAATAAACTAAATTACGAAAAAAACACTAAATTACAGAAAATAAAAAAGAATTTTAAACTAATTACACCTAATCTAATCCCCCTAATAAAATAAAAAAGCCCCCCAAAATAATAAAATTCCCTACCCTATACTAAATTACAAATAGCCCTTAAAAGGGCCTTTTGCGGGGCATTGCCCCAAAGTATTCAGCTCTTTCACCTGTAAAAAAAAATACAATACCCCCCCAACATTAAAACCCACCACCCACACACCCAACCCTACTCTAAAACCCAGACAAATCCCCCCTTAAAAAAACCTAACACTACCCCCTTGAAGATCACCCTACCTTGAGACGTCTTCACCCAGCCGGGCACAAGTGGTCCTCCAGAGGGTCTGAAGTCTTCATCCTATTCGGCCAGAAGAGGACCTCCAGACCGGCCAAAGTCTTCATCCAGGCAGCATCTTCTATCTTCATCCTTCCAAAACGGAGCCCCCTAATAAAATAAAAAAGCCCCCCAAAATAATAAAATTCCCTACCCTATACTAAATTACAAATAGCCCTTAAAAGGGCCTTTTGCGGGGCATTGCCCCAAAGTATTCAGCTCTTTCACCTGTAAAAAAAAATACAATACCCCCCAACATTAAAACCCACCACCCACACACCCAACCCTACTCTAAAACCCAGACAAATCCCCCTTAAAAAAACCTAACACTACCCCCTTGAAGATCACCCTACCTTGAGACGTCTTCACCCAGCCGGGCACAAGTGGTCCTCCAGAGGGTCTGAAGTCTTCATCCTATTCGGCCAGAAGAGGACCTCCAGACCGGCCAAAGTCTTCATCCAGGCAGCATCTTCTATCTTCATCCTTCCAAAACGGAGCGGGTCCATCTTCAAGACATCCGACGCAGAGCATCCTCTTCATCCAACGGCCAATGACTCAATGACTGGTCCTTTAAGTGATGTCATCCAAGATGGCGTCCCTTCAATTCCGATTGGCTGATAGAATCCTATCAGCCAATCGGAATTAAGGTAGGAAAAATTCTATTGTAATTAGTATAGGGTAGGGAATTTTATTATTTTGGGGGGCTTTTTTATTTTATTAGGGGATTAGATTAGGTGTAATTAGTTTAAAATTATTTTTTATTTTCTGTAATTTAGTGGGGTTTTTTGCAATTTAGTTTATTTAATTTAATTTTAATTAATTGTAGGTAGTTTAGGTAATTAATTTAATTATAGTGTAGTGTTAGGTGTAATTGTAACTTAGATTAGGGTTTATTTTACAGGTACTTTTGTACTTATTTTAGCTAGGTAGTTATTAAATAGTTAATAACTATTTAATAACTATTCTACCTAGTTAATAAAAATACAAAGTTGCCTGTAAAATAAATATAAATTCTAAGCTAGCTACAATGTAACTATTAGTTATATTGTAGCTATTTTATGGTTCATTTTATAGGTAAGTATTTAGTTTTAAATAGGAATAATTTATTTAATGCTAGGAATATTTATTTAGATTTATTTAAATTATATTTAAGTTGGGGGTGTTAGGGTTAGACTTAGGTTTAGGGGTTAATAAATTTATTATAGTGGCGGTGACGTTGGCGGCAGATTAGGGGTTAAAACATTTAATATAGTTGCGGCGACGTTGGGAGGGCAGATTAGGGGTTAATAACTATAATGTAGGTGTCGGCGATGTTGGGGGAAGAAGATTAGGGGTTCATAAGCATAATGTAGGTTGCGGCGGTGTCCGGAGCAGCAGATTAGGGGTTAATAATATAATGTAGGTGTCAGCGATAGCGGGGGCTGCAGATTAGGGGTTAATAAGTGTAAGATTAGGGGTGTTTAGACTCAGGGTTCATGTTAGGGTGTTAGGTGAAGACATAAAATAAATTTCCCCATAGGAAACAATGGGGCTGCGTTAGGAGATGAATGCTGCTTTTTTGCAGGTGTTAGGTTTTTTTCAGCCAGCTCAGCCCCATTGTTTCCTATGGGGAAATCATGCACGAGCACGTTTAGCCAGCTTACCGCTACCGTAAGCAACGTTGCTATTACAGTGAGATGTGGAGCTAAACTCGTAATACCAGTGTTGGCTTAAGTGAACGGTAAGAAAAAAAGGCTTGTTAGCCCCGCACAGCCTTACCGACAAAAACTCGTAATAAAAAATTAAAGAGAAATGAAAGTCTGAATGAAACTTTCTTGAGTCAGATAAAGCATGCTATTTAAAAAAAATGTCCAATATACTTAGATTACACAACTTTTATCAAATTGACTTACAGCTAGATTATGAGTTTTGCGTTATGGATCATAACGCTGCTTTTTCACTACTGCTGGTCTTACACGTTTTGTAGGTATAGCTGTACCGCACACCTTTTTGGCCGTAATGCAAAGTAACTACCGCACCTTTCAAAAAGTCCTTTTTCAATGGGATTTCCATAGCGCCTATATTACGAGTTTTGCCTGGAGTCAGCAGTACAGCCTATACCGACAAGATTCGTATCGCCATCTAAAGTCAGTAGTTATGGGTTTTACGCTACAAATCTGTAGCATAAAACTCATAACTAAAGTGTTAAAAAGTACACTAACACCCATAAACTACCTATTAATCCCTAAACCAAGGCCCTCCCGCATCGCAAACAATAAAATTATTAACCCCTTATCTGCCGCGCCAGACATCGCCACCACTATAATAAGCATATTAACCCCTAAACCGCTGCACTCCCGCATTGCAAACACTAGTTAAATATTATTAACCCCTAATCTGCCGCCCCCGACGTTGCCGCCACTATTCTAAAGTTATTAACCCCTAAACCTTTGGCCTCCCACATCACTAACACTAAATAAATATATTAACCCCTAAAACTAACCCTAAGTCCAACCCTAACCCTAACACCCTTAACTTTAATATAATTAAAATAAATTTAAATACAAATTACTATTATTACCTAAATAATTCTTATTTAATAGAAATACTTACCTGTAAAATAAACCCTAAGCTAGCTACAATATAACTAATAGTTACATTGTAGCTATCTTAGGTTTTATTTTTATTTCACAGCTAAGTTTGTATTTATTTTAACTAGGTAGACTAGTTAGTAAATAGTTATTAACTACTTACTAACTACCTAGTTAAAATAAATACAAAGTTACCTGTAAAATAAAACCTAACCTGGGTTACACTAACACCTAACATTACACTAAAATTAAATAAAGTACATTAATTAAATACAATTAACTAAATCACAAAAAAAAAAAAAACACTAAATTACACAAAATAAAAAATAAATTATCAAATATTTAAACTAATTACACCTAATCTAATAGCCCAATCAAAATAAAAAAGCCCCCCCCCCCCCAAATAAAAACCCTAGCCTACACTAAACTGCCAATAGCACTTAAAAGGGCCTTTTGCGGGGCATTGCCCCAAAGAAATCAGCTCTTTTACCTGTAAAAAAAATACAAAAAAACCCAACAGTAAAACCCACCACCCACACAACCAAACCCCCCAAATAAAAATCTTTCTAAAAAACCTAACAAACAACCCCCCAACAGTAAAACCCACTACCCACACAAACAACCCCCCAAATAAAAACCTAAAAAACCTAAGCTCCCCATTGCCCTGAAAAGGGAATTTGGATGGGCTTTGCCCTTAAAATGGCATTTAGCTCTTTTACGTTGCCCAAAACTCTAAGCTAAAAATAAAACCCACCCAATAAACCCTTAATAAAGCCTAACACTAACCCCCAAAGATCCACTTACAGTTTTTGAAGACCGGACATCCATCCTCATCCAGCTGGGAGAAGTCTTCATCCAAGCGGCAAGAAGTCGTCCTCAAGGCGGGCAGAAGTCTTCATCCAGATGGCATCTTCTATCTTCATCCTTCCGATGTGGAGTGGCTCCATCTTCAGGAAGCGGCTCCATCTTCAGGACATCCGGCGCGGAGCATCAGCCAATCAGAATTAAAGGGTAAAAAATCCTATTGGCAGCAATCAGCCAATAGGATTGAGCTTCAATTCTATTGGCTGATCCAATCAGCCAATAGGATTGACCTTGCATTCTATTGGCTGATTGGATCAGCCAATAGAATGCAAGCTCAATCCTATTGGCTGATTGGATCAGCCAATATGATTGAAGCTCAATCCTATTGGCTGATTGCAGTTTAGTGTAGGCTAGGGCTTTTTTATTTTGGGGGGGGGGTTATTTTGATAGGGCTATTCGATTAGGTGTAATTAGTTTAAATATTTAATCATTTATTTTTATTTTGTGTAATTTAGTGTTATTTTTTTTGTAATTTAGTTAATTGTATTTAATTAATGTAATGTATTTAATTTTAGTGTAATGTTAGGTGTTAGTGTAACTCAGGTTAGGTTTTATTTTACAGGTAAATTTGTATTTATTTTAACTTAATAGTTATTAAATAGTTAATAACTATTTACTAACTAGTCTACCTAGTTAAAATAAATACAAACTTAGCTGTGAAATAAAAATAAAACCTAAGATAGCTGCAATGTAACTATTAAAAAGGAATTATTAAGGCAATGATATTAAGTTTTATTTAGGGTTAGACATAGGGTTAGGTTTAGGGGTTAATATATATATTTATTTAGTGTTAGTGATGTGGGAGGCCAGAGGTTTAGGGGTTAATAACTTTAGTATAGTGGTAGCGGCGACGTTGGGGGTGGCAGATTAGGGGTTAATAAATTTATGTAGGTGGCGGTGACATTGGGGGCAGAAGATTAGGGGTTAATAAATTTATGTAGGTGGCGGCGACATTGGGGGCGGAAGATTAGGGGTTAATAAATTTATGTAGGTGGCGGCGATGTCGGGGCGGCAGATTAGGGGTTAATAAGTGTAGGTAGGTGGCGGCGACGTTGGTGGTGGAAGATTAGGGGTTAATAAGTTTAATGTAGGTGTCGGCAGTGTCGGGTGTGGCAGATTAGGGGTGTTTAGACTCGGGGTTTATGTTAGGGTGTAAACATAGATTTTGATTTCCCATAAACATCAATGGGGCTGCGTTACAGAGCTTTACGCTCCGTTATTGCTGGTTTTAGGCTTTTTTTACCCGGCTCTCTCCATTGATGTCTATGGGGAAATTGTGCACAAGCCCGTAACAGCAGCTCAAAGCAGCGCTTGTATTTGTGTGTGGCATGGAGCTCAATGCAGCCATATCGCCGGGTTTTTACAAACACGTAATAGCAGCGCTATTGAAGGTGAGCGGTGACAATAACTTGCAACTTATTACCGAGCCACTCATAATGCAAAACTCGTAATCTAGCTGTTAGTTTGCTTGGTATCCTTTGTTGAAAAGCAAAAAATGTTCATAGCATATATGAGTTTGTGATTGGCTTACAGCTTTCTAATGATAAAGCGGACTGGGAAATGAGGGAAACTTTGAAATTCTTAAAGTGACGAAAATAGTGCTAGGTAGAACAAAAACACTAAGGGGAGAAGCTAGCAGCTATTATTTTACATTATTAAATAAGGAAAACACTAATTATAGGTTATCCAACATAAGTTTATATATAGTTAAAGTGCTTATCAACTTAAACAAAAAAGTACCTCCTTATGAATGAAGGATTATATTGTTCTATCACACTGCATATTCAAATAGCTACATTTGGAGTTAAAAATCTAAAATTAATTTATGCAACTATCTATATGAAGAATACCTCTATCCTTATTAATGCAAGCTTCTATTGTTCTGTCACATTATGGGCTATATTGAAAGAGGTGTGAAAAAATATTAGCGATATTGAGTGCCAAAACCGCTCAAATCAATTTAAAAGTGCTCTTTTTGTTATGATCATATTACAAGTAAAACATTTTCACTCAAGCGAAAAGGCTCATGCACTCTGACATCTGGAGGTCAAATAGATGGAGTTTAGATGCGCTAAGTCCTTCTTACATACATACATAGGGGGCGCTTGCTAACCCAATGGTGAACAAAGCTAAGTGCGCTAAACCTTAAGATGCCTTAAGAGATACTTTAAATGGCATTGTTCGTCACTCAAAATCACGTTATTTTTATTATATACACACATATATATATATATATATATATATATATATATATATTTATAAATTCACTTGTCACTTTATTAGGTACACCTATTCATTTGCTTAATAACACAAATTTCTAATCAGCCAATCACATGGCAGCAACTCGATGCATTTAGGGGAAGAAAGGGGATTTAAGTGACTTTGAACGTGGCATGGTTGTTGGTCTGAGTATTTGAAAAACCACTGATCTACTGGGATTTACATGCACAACCATCTCTAGGGTTTACAGAGAATGTCCGAAAAAGAGAAAATATTCAGTGAGCAGCAGTTGCGTGGACGACAATGCATTGTTGATGTCAGAGGTGAATGGGCAGACTGGTTCAAGATTATAGAAAGGCAACAGTAACTGAAATAACCATTCGTTACAACCAAGGTATGCAGAATACCATCTCTGAATGCACAACAGATTCAACCTTGATGCAAATGGGCTACAGCAGCAGAAGAACACACCAGGTGCCAATCCTGTCAGCTAAGAACAGGAAACTGAGGCAACAATTCGCACAGGCTCACCAAAACTGGACTATAGAAGATTGGAAAAATGTTGCCTAGTCTGATGAGTCTCAATTTCAGCTGCAACATTCAGATGGTAGGGTCAGAATTTGGCGTAAACAACATGAAAGCATGGATCTATCCTGCCTTGCTTGCATCAACGATTCATGCTGGTGGTGTTGTTGTAATGGTGTGGGGGATATTTTGTTTGCACACTTTGGGCCCCTTAGTACCAATTGAGCATCGATTAAATGCCACGGCCTACCTGAGTATTGTTGCTGACCATGTACATCCCTTTATGACTACAGTGTACCCATCATCTGATGGCTACTTCCAGCAGGATAATGCACCATGTCACAAAGTACAAATCCTGTCAAACTGATTTCTTGAACATGACAATAAGTTCATTGTACTCCAATGGCCTCCACAGTCACCAGATCCCAATCCAATAGAGCACCTTTGGGATGTGGTGGAACGGAAGATTTGCATCATGGATGTGCAGCCGACAAATCTACAACTGTGTGATGCTATCATGTCAATGTCACTGTATATATATATATATATATATATATATATATACACACAAACAGTATATAAGCAATATTTGAAAGAGAAAGAAACAGTAGTACAAATAAGTCTACTAATATAAAGACAGGGAATACAGCACTCTTTTAAGAATATGTACATCAGTCTCTCTGCAGGGGGCATGGCCACACTACAAAGTAAACAGAACATTAAAAGGATTAACAAGAATGCATAGAAATTTGCTACATCCGGACAGGTGTATAATACAAAAAGTGTCCACAACCAACGTTGTTGTATTAGTAGTATGTCCCAAAAGAGGCAGCGTTTAGTGCAGGTAAAGAAAATAGTCCCCAAGTCGGGAGGGCAAAGTCAGTCCTTGACAAGTGCAGGTTACAGCGTTACACCAAGCATAAGGATAATAGAGCAAAAAGGAGCAGAGTTTGTATTGCCAAGCAGCATCACAGCGGTCACATATCCATCTGTCGGCTTCAAATGCAAATAGCAGCTGCCTGCAAATTCAAGTATAACACTCACATATGATATATTATATAAAGATAGTGCAAAGTTGCAGAACTCAATGTGCAGACTTCTATTTTAACATCCTACTGTACACACTGTGATTCCCAAACCTCACGCTAACTGTACAGAACAGGGTTTCTCTTTTTATCAAATATTTAATTCCTGAGCAAAACGTAACAATTGCCAAATGAAACCCTGTTCCTAAAGATGAAAACATTAATCTTTACTATCCTGAAAATGTGAGTATGGAATAAAAACAAATATATTAACCCGTTAAGGACAAGGCCATTTTTCAATTACTTTCCCTTAAGGACCAGGGCTATTCTTACATTTCTGTGGTGTTTGTGTTAAGCTGTAATTTTCCTCTTACTCATTTACTGTATCCACACATATTATATACTGTTTTTCATGCCATTAAATGTACTTATGATATTTTTATCATATCTTATAATTTACTATAATAAAACATAAGTAAAAAATGGAAAAAAACACACTTTTTCTAACTTTGACCCCAAAATCTGTTACACATCTACAACCACCAAAAAAACAACCAAAATAAATAGTTTCTAAATTTTGTCCTGAGTTTAGAAATATCCAATGTTTACATGCTCTTTGCAAGTTATAGGGCCGAAAAAGAGAAAATATTCAGTGAGCAGCAGTTGTGTGGATGACAATGCATTGTTGATGTCAGAGGAGAATGGGCAGACTGGTTCAAGATGATAGAAAGGCAACAGTAACTGAAATAACCACTCGTTACAACCAAGGTATGCAGAATACCATCTCTGAATGCACAACACATTGAACTTTGACGCATATGGGCTACAGCAGCAGAACACACCAGGTGCCAATCCTGTCAGCTAAGAACAGGAAACTGAGGCTACAATTCACACAGGCTCACCAAAACTAGACAATAGAAGATTGAAAAAACATTGCCTAGTTTGATGAGTCTCGATTTCAGCTGCAACATTCAGATGGTAGGGTCAGAATATGGCGTAAACAACATGAAAGCATGGATCCATCGTGGCTTGCTTGCATCAACGATTCAGGCTGGTAGTGATGTTGTAATGGTGTGGTGTATACAGGGAGTGCAGAATTATTAGGCAAATTAGTATTTTGACCACATCATCCTCTTTATGCATGTTGTCTTACTCCAAGCTGTATAGGCTTGAAAGCCTACTACCAATTAAGCATATTAGGTGATGTGCATCTCTGTAATGAGAAGGGGTGTGGTCTAATGACATCAACACCCTATATCAGGTGTGCATAATTATTAGGCAACTTCCTTTCCTTTGGCAAAATGGGTCAAAAGAAGGACTTGACAGGCTCAGAAAAGTCAAAAATAGTGAGATATCTTGCAGAGGGATGCAGCACTCTTAAAATTGCAAAGCTTCTGAAGCGTGATCATCGAACAATCAAGCGTTTCATTCAAAATAGTCAACAGGGTCGCAAGAAGCGTGTGGAAAAACCAAGGCGCAAAATAACTGCCCATGAACTGAGAAAAGTCAAGCGTGCAGCTGCCAAGATGCCACTTGCCAACAGTTTGGCCATATTTCAGAGCTGCAACATCACTGGAGTGCCCAAAAGCACAAGGTGTGCAATACTCAGAGACATGGCCAAGGTAAGAAAGGCTGAAAGACGACCACCACTGAACAAGACACACAAGCTGAAACGTCAAGACTGGGCCAAGAAATATCTCAAGACTGATTTTTCTAAGGTTTTATGGACTGATGAAATGAGAGTGAGTCTTGATGGGCCAGATGGATGGGCCCGTGGCTGGATTGGTAAAGGTCAGAGAGCTCCAGGCCGACTCAGACGCCAGCAAGGTGGAGGTGGAGTACTGGTTTGGGCTGGTATCATCAAAGATGAGCTTGTGGGGCCTTTTCGGGTTGAGGATGGAGTCAAGCTCAACTCCCAGTCCTACTGCCAGTTTCTGGAAGACACCTTCTTCAAGCAGTGGTACAGGAAGAAGTCTGCATCCTTCAAGAAAAACATGATTTTCATGCAGGACAATGCTCCATCACACGCGTCCAAGTACTCCACAGCGTGACTGGCAAGAAAGGGTATAAAAGAAGAAAATCTAATGACATGGCCTCCTTGTTCACCTGATCTGAACTCCATTGAGAACCTGTGGTCCATCATCAAATGTGAGATTTACAAGGAGGGAAAACAGTACACCTCTCTGAACAGTGTCTGGGAGGCTGTGGTTGCTGCTGCACGTAATGTTGATGGTGAACAGATCAAAACACTGACAGAATCCATGGATGGCAGGCTTTTGAGTGTCATTGCAAAGAAAGGTGGCTATATTGGTCACTGATTTGTTTTTGTTTTGTTTTTGAATGTCAGAAATGTATATTTGTGAATGTTGAGATCTTATATTGGTTTCACTGGTAAAAATAAATAATTGAAATGGGTATATATTTGTTTTTTGTTAAGTTGCCTAATAATTATGCACAGTAATAGTCACCTGCACACACAGATATCCCCCAAAATAGCTATAACTAAAAACAAACTAAAAACTACTTCCAAAACTATTCAACTTTGATATTAATGAGTTTTTTGGGTTCATTGAGAACATGGTTGTTGTTCAATAATAAAATTAATCCTCAAAAATACAACTTGACTAATAATTCTGCACTCCCTGTATATATATATATATATATATATATATATATATATATATATATATATATATATATATATATATATATATATATATACAGTGGATATAAAAAGTTTCCACACCCCTGTTAAAATGTCAGGTTTCTGTGATGTAAAAAAATGAGACAAAGATAAATCATTTAAGAACTTTTTCCACCTTTAATATGGCCTATAAACTGTACAACTCAATTGAAAAACAAACTGAGATCTTTTAGGCGGAGGAAAGTAAAAATAAAAAAAATAAAATAATATGGTTGCATAAGTGTGCACACCCACAAACTAAGACTTTGCTGAAGAATTTTATTACAGCACTCAGTCTTTTTGGGTATGAGTCTATCAGCATGGCACATCTTGACTTGGCAAGATTTGCCCACTCTTCTTTGCAAAAACACTCCAAATCTGTCAGATTGCGAGGGCATCTCCTGTGCACAGCCCTCTTCAGATCACCCCACAGATTTTTGATTGGATTCAGGTCTGGGCTCTGGCTAGGCCATTCCAAAACTTTAATCTTCTTCTGGTGAAACCATTCCATTTGTTGATTTGGATGTATGCTTTGGGTCATTGTCATAAAGAAAGATAAAGTTCCTCTTCATGATCAGCTTTCTAGCAGAAGCCTGAAGGTTTTGTGCCAATATTGACTGGTATTTGGAACTGTTCATAATTTCCTCTACCTTGACTAAGGCCCCAGTTCCAGCAGACGAAAAACAGCCCCAAAGCATGATGCTGCCACCACCATGCTTCACTGTGGGTATGGTGTTCTTTTGGTGATGTGCAGTGTTTTTTTTTGTGCCAAACATATCATTTGGAATTATGGCCAAAATTTTCAACCTTGGTTTCATCAGACCATAACACCTTTTCACACATGCTTTTGGGAGACTTCAGATGTGTTTTTGCAAAATTTAGCCAGGCTTGGATGTTTTTCTTGGTAAGAAAAGGCTTCCGCCTTGCCACTCTACCCCATAGCCCAGACATATGAAGAATACAGGCGATTGTTGTCACATGTACCACACAGTCAGTACTTGCCAGATATTCCTTCAGGTCCTTTAATGTTGCTTTAGGCCTCTTGGTAGGCTCCCAGACCAGTTTTCTTCTTATCTTTTCATCAATTTTGGAGGGACGTCCAGTTCTTGGTAATGTCACTGTTGTGCCATATTTTCTCCACTTGATGATGACTGTCTTCACTGTGTTCCATGGTATATCTAATGACTTGGAAATTCTTTTGTACCCTTCTCCTGACTGATACCTTTTAACAATGAGATCCCTCTGATGCTTTAGAAGCTCTCTGCGGACCATGGCTTTTTCTGTGGGATGCGACTAACAAAATGTCAGGAAAGACCAACTAGAACAGCTGAACTTTATTTGGCATTAATCAGAGGCACTTTAAATGATGGCAGGTGTGTACTGACTCCAATTTAACATGATTTTGAATGTGATTGCTTAATTCTGAACACAGCTACATCTTCAGTTATTTTAGTTTTTTTTGTTTACTTACCTCCTAAAATATTTTAGTTTGTTATTCAATTGAGTTGTACAGTTTATAGGTCACATTAAATGTGGAAAAGGTTCTGAAATGATTTATTTTTGTCTCATTTATTTACGTCACAGAAACCTGACATTTTAACAGGGATGTGTAGACTTTTTATATCCACTGTGTGTATATATATATATATATATATATATATATATATATATATATATATATATATAAGAACGAAGAAGGGTCCAGACAGGGAGCTCAAAGCAAAAGGTGAATGTTTATTGGCAACAATATAAAAGCTTCTAAGATATATATACAAGGCAAATGGCTATGATGGACAGCAGAAAAGGGGCTGGGGTGGGCGTCTGACGCGTTTCAGCTCCTTGGGAGCCTTAATCATAGACAGAATACTGCCCTAATGCCCTATTCTGACTGATGTAGACTATGCTGACTTACTATTGGATAGCCTGACCTACCTGTGTTACTTGTGGGTGTATACCTATTATGGAGAACTACCTGTGTAAGGTTGAGTGCCTTATGCTGTGAAAATGTAATTCTCTAAAATATTTATTTTATTATATGTATGTATATAGCCTTGCTGGTACCCTATTCACCATAGACTAATGATTTAGTAGATAAACAAGTGAAAGAAAAAGAAAAAGATATATAAACTAATTAGATAATTGAGTTTCCAAACGATTACTACTAATCTAATCGCATTGTATGATGAATATATACCAAATTTTGCTTGTGATCATACATTTTTACTGCTTATTATAGAAAGTAGCAACTCAGTTATATTCAACTTTCACTGATTCTAAGTAGGTGAGTGTGGGGTTAATGTGCTAAGTGCTGGATACATATTTGAATAACCTAAGAGTGGTTTTTAGTTGGTAAACAAGAGGGCATGTAACTAATCACAACAACTACTGTATTATTGGATTCATCCTTATATCTATATTAACTTTATATTTTTTGCAAATCCAAATGTTATCGTGTCATGATAAAGTGATGTCCTCCTATTAATCAACTCTAATTCCTAATTTAAATAAACTGAAATGAAACTAGCTGACTCAGCTGGAAACATACACAAAAAAGTATTTACAAGTGTGTATTTTAGTACTTAAATACAGATTGAGACTCAGTTACTTATTTAGATATTATATTGTTTGAAAACACAATATAATATAGTCAAGAGCAGATAAGGAGCAATCCATTACCAATGATTGATTAGATCCGTCTCAATGTTTAGACCGGATGGTTGCCGACTGCCTAGGGTGAAGATTCAGAACAAGGAGGTCCTTCAATCTATCTCCACCTCTAGGCTTCCTTTTTATCTGATCTATCACAGTCCAGGTGAATGTGCTTATATCTTTATTGTGCTCATCCACAAAGTGTTTGGAGGCTCCAGTGGGTGTTATCCCCCTTTCGATGTCATTAAGGTGGGCACGGATCCTCTCCCTGGCTTCCCAGGAGGTGCACCCTATGTATTGCTTCTGGCAAAGGCTGCATGTAATCATGTAGATCACAAAAGTCGATCTACAGTTTGTACATTGTGATAACGAGTACACTTTTTGCGTGGCCAGGGATTGGAAACATTTCCCCGTGATGACATATCCGCAAGCCTTGCAGGTACTATTACCACATTTATAGTGCCCCTTCTGTGAAAGCCAAGTACTTTGTGGTCTTGATTTCTTGAGCATTGATGGCGAAATTTGATTGCCGATGGTTGTATTTCGTCTTGCTACGCAAAAGCAACCTTCCTTGATATCATCTTTGAGAAAATCATCTCCCAACAAAATTGGCAAATTTTTGCGCAATATTTTGCAGATAGAATAGTATTGGGGACTATAAGTAGTCACAAAGGTGGGCTTTTGTCTAGCTTCCTTTGTTACTGTTCTGATCTCAAGGAGAGAGTTCCTATTGAGATGTTTGACATCATCTAGTGCTTTATGCACCACATCGATGTCATAACCACGCTCCAACAATCTCTTGGTTAATGTTTCACTTTCTGCCAGAAAGCTATCATCCTCTGAGCAGTTGCGCCGAATTCGCAAAAATTGCCCTTTGGCTATTCCATAACTGGTATGCGGAGGATGATTACTTCTGGCATGTAAGTAGGTGTTAGACGAAATAGGTTTGACATATAATGAGGTGCTTACTCTGTTTTCCCCTGGAAGTCCGGTTAGGACTAGATCCAGGAATGGAAGCTCATTCTTCTCAAAAGTGAAGGTAAAATGTAATCACATTTCATTGTTGTTGAGATAATCAACAAACATTTCACTGTCTGATTGTGTACCAGACCACACAAATAGGAGGTCATCGATATACCTTTTATATCCGATAATGGATCCAAAAAATGGATTTTGGTCACTGTAGATGTATTGGTGCTCCCAGTAGCCCATGAAGATGTTTGCATAGGCTGGGGCAAATTTGGCCCCCATGGCCGTGCCTCTCTTCTGTAGGTAATGATCACCCAAGAATTCAAAATAATTGTGTGTCAGTGAGAATTTCAATACTTGAAGGATGTAGCTCTTCAAGTTAACAGAGTAATCACTAAATCTGTCAAGCATGTATCGCGTGGCTAATAGGCCTTGTTCATGTGGAATGGCCGAGTACAGCCCTACCACATCAATGGCCAGCCATGACATATGGTCTTCCCATTCGCAGGTACTCAATATGTTTAATAGATGTTTAGTGTCCCTTAGAAAAGACGGTAGTTTGTAAACCAGTGGTTGTAATAGTGATTCGAGCCAGTTGCCCAAATTCTCAAGAAGTGACCCTATTCCTGAGACTATGGGCCGTCCCTTCACCTCCTCCAAGGACTTATGTACCTTGGGGAGGTGATGGAATATCGGCACCACGGGATGTTTAGTGTTCAGAAAATCAAAGGTGTCATCGTCTATTAGGCCTTGATACCTGCCATCATCTAGTAGGTCTAGTAATAGTGCTCCAAAAAGCCGTGTGGGGTCCCCTGGTAATTTTTCATAGACCTCTTGGTTCTGAAGTTGTCTTTGTGCCTCGGAAATGTAATAATTACGGTCCAACACAACGACAGAGCCCCCTTTGTCGGACTGCTTCACTATGATGTCTTCTCTATTCCGGAGTTTGTTCAAAGCCAATCTCTGACCCCTTGTCAGGTTGCTTTTTGTTACCTTTTGCTCCCGATCTAGTCTAACCAGATCTTCCTCCATGCGTCGTTGAAACGACTCCAGGGCAGTGCCCCTACATTGAGTGGGATAAAAAACTGACTTGGGCTTGAAGCCCTTATGGAAGTCAATAGTCGCTTCCTCACTCAAGCCTTCCCTCTCCAATGTATAGAGACTTAAGAAGTCACTAGCCTCTGTTATGTTAAAGTAGTCATTTTGCGGGGTAGTTTCTTGAGCTATGGTACCTATGTCCTCAGTGGGGTTGAGTCTATAGAACTTGTTAAGTGTGAGACTGCGAATGAACCTGTTCAAATCTAGCAGTGTGTTGAAGACATTAAATTTAGTGGATGGTACAAAGTTAAGGCCTAAACTGAGCACTTCTTCCTCT
Source organism: Bombina bombina (assembly GCF_027579735.1). Taxonomy (NCBI): domain Eukaryota; kingdom Metazoa; phylum Chordata; class Amphibia; order Anura; family Bombinatoridae; genus Bombina; species Bombina bombina. The sequence goes on along the minus strand of NC_069503.1, from coordinate 1,097,517,057 downwards.
GGTTTAGTTAGTGGGACACTGGATAAATTGATCACATTTGATCGCTGTATCTGTTGCCCTGCCTGCCTCTCCTTAGTGTGTATTGTTCCCTCTTTTGGCCCTGTCTGAGTATTCCTCTTCCTCCTCCTTCTTCTTGGCCTAGTGCCACTTGAAAAACCTGCTGGCCTACTTTAGGATCCGTTTTAGGGGTAACCTGTGCCTTTTTATATTTGTTACCCCTAGGTGGCTTTGGGGGATCTGGCTGACTGGTGTTGACAAGTGCACCTATTGGCTCATATATTTGTGTGGAAGGTGTAGTATCAGGGAGTGGAATATTAGCATGGGTCAACTGGGGAATAGGAGGGGCTGTATGGGTTGTGACCACTGTCATATGGCCGGATGCTCCACCATCATCTTCTGAGGACTGTTCGCTGGTCATGAAATTGACAAAGTCCTGCAAATCATCATCCTCATTTGACTCAGGGTCAGTGTCAGAGAAAGAAACCCGTTTCTGGGGCTTATTTTCTCCCTTTCCCTGGAGCATCTTTTTATTTCCCGATTTTCTCCTTGGGAATTTCCTTGATTTCCAGTTGTATACTTTGTGACTTTTATAGTCCTCTGAATCTCTGGAGTATTTCTTAAATTTGATGTTATCCATTTCCTTCTTTGCTTTATCCACCGTGGATTGTAAGATTCCATCTAATTTAGGGTAATCAGGATGGTCCATAAATGTATTAAGGTCCCTCTGTACTTCTTCTATGTGTTCTCTTGCTTCAGCTAGTTTTTTATCCTTATGTTGTACAATGAGTGCCATCAATCGGAGAGAGCATTCTGATAGAATCGTATTCCATTCCTGAATGAACTTATCATCTGGAATCAGAAAGGTAGGGTATTTCCTCAAGTGTAGGCCCCTAGGAATCATTGTTAGGGACATATATTTCTCTAGTGAGCGTTTGTCCCACCATAATTTGTATTCACTAAGCAGGGCCCTCTCCATAGACATAAAGGCATCACTGATATCAATCATATCCAGTTTATTCTCAAAAGTCTCTTCTAAGGAAGGTCTGTTGCCCTCAAAGTTAGCAATCGTCTGCATTGAGTAGAATTGTTGAGCCATATTGCCTAATTATTAATATAATCTATTATGGAAGCTTTTATACTGATTATTTATGCTTATTTATCACTTTCTCAACTGTATAAGCAAACAATAAATGTCCATGTAACAACATGTAGAAGTTTTCCTGTGCTTTTTAGAGGCAATAAGTAATATTAATGGAATCTGCCCGGTGACTGCTGTGAGTGATTACTTATAATGAAAATAGAGAATTAAGGATTCAGTCTCATACGGGTAGGTCCTATTTACTTTGTTTCAACTTGGATATGCATGTTCTTGTTGGAATATATGGTGGACATTAACCGGTGAGATTATGGAAACGTATGGTGGCAAAAGTACTGTTATGGGTAATGTACCAAGCAAACATATGCGGATTAAATATCAAAACCTTTTATCAAAATTCAGCCTTATAAAGCATAGAAAGTTGTATATGAGTGTCCGTATTGTGCGGTACCTGCTAACCCGGTGTGTACTCCACTCTGTTCCTTCTCCCGAATCTGTCAGCTGGTGCGCTGTATCGCTCTCGGCTCTGTGAGCCCTCAGCGTATGCTTTACAGCGTGTGTCCTCAGCGTGTGCTTGCAGCGTGTGTCCTCCGTCTGCTGCTGATGACGTCACTCCTTAGTCTCAGTATGCGCGTGTATTCCGAACAGCGCTCTCATCCCAAGAAAGTTATTGCCAAAGGAAAACAAGAAGATTCACTGCCAAGCTGTGTCCGTAGTAGCGATCTCCATCGCTATGGAACTGTAGTAGAACGAAGAAGGGTCCAGACAGGGAGCTCAAAGCAAAAGGTGAATGTTTATTGGCAACAATATAAAAGCTTCTAAGATATATATACAAGGCAAATGGCTATGATGGACAGCAGAAAAGGGGCTGGTGTGGGCGTCTGACGCGTTTCAGCTCCTTGGGAGCCTTAATCATAGACAGAATACTGCCCTAATGCCCTATTCTGACTGATGTAGACTATGCTGACTTACTATTGGATAGCCTGACCTACCTGTGTTACTTGTGGGCGTATACCTATTATGGAGAACTACCTGTGTAAGGTTGAGTGCCTTATGCTGTTAAAATGTAATTCTCTAAAATATTTATTTTATTATATGTATGTATATAGCCTTGCTGGTACCCTATTCACCATAGACTAATGATTTAGTAGATAAACAAGTGAAAGAAAAAGAAAAAGATATATAAACTAATTAGATAATTGAGTTTCCAAACGATTACTACTAATCTAATCGCATTGTATGATGAATATATACCAAATTTTGCTTGTGATCATACATTTTTACTGCTTATTATAGAAAGTAGCAACTCAGTTATATTCAACTTTCACTGATTCTAAGTAGGTGAGTGTGGGGTTAATGTGCTAAGTGCTGGATACATATTTGAATAACCTAAGAGTGGTTTTTAGTTGGTAAACAAGAGGGCATGTAACCAATCACAACAACTACTGTATTATTGGATTCATCCTTATATCTATATTAACTTTATATTTTTTGCAAATCCAAATGTTATCGTGTCATGATATATATATATATAAAAGCAATGTTTGAAAGAGAAAGAAACAGTAGTACAAATAAGTCTACTAATATAAAGACAGGGAATATAGCACTCTTTTAAGAATATGTACAACAATCTCTCTGCAGGGGGCCTAGCCACACTACAAAGTAAGCAGAACATTAAAAAGATTAACAAGAATGCATAGAAATGTGCTACATCCGGACAGGTGTATAATATAAAAAGTATCCACAACCAACGTTGTTGTATTAGTAGTATGTCCCAAAAGAGGCAGCGTTTAGTGCAGGTAAAGCAAATAGTCAGTGTATACATGTACCCAAGTTGGGCAAGCGAAGTCAGTCCTTGACAAGTGCAGGTTACAGCGATACACCAAGCATAAGGATAATAGAGCAAAAAGGAGCAGAGTTTGTATTGCCAAGCAGCATCACAGCGGTCACATATCCATCTGTCGGCTTCAAATGCAAATAGCAGCTGCCTGCAAATTCAAGTATAACACTCACATATTATATATTATATAAAGATGGTGCAAAGTTGCAGAACTCAATGTGCAGACTTCTATTTTAACATCCTACTGTACACACTGTGATTCCCAAACCTCACGCTAACTGTACAGAAAAGGGTTTCTCTTTTTATCAAATACTTAATTCCTGAACAAATCATAACAATTGCCAAATGAAACCCTGTTCCTAAAGATGAAAACATTGAACTTTACTATCCTGAAAATGTGAGTATGGAATAAAAACAAATATATTAACCCGTTAAGGACAAGGCCATTTTTCAATTTCTTTCCCTTAAGGACTAGGGCTATTTTTACATTTCTGCGATGTTTGTGTTTAGCTGTAATTTTCCTCTTACTTATTTGCTGTATCCACACATATTATATACCATTTTTCACGCCATTAAATGGAATTATGGGGAGCGATCAAATATACGGCGCAGGTTTCGGCGCAAGCGTGGGAACCTACGCCGCCTGTATTTTCACCTTGCACAACGGCATATTACATATACTGCACCGTTAGATGCTTATCTGGCGTAAGTAGGACAAACTGGCGATCTTCCGAAATGTGCACAAATACACATTTTAGTCGTCGCAAGTAACTTACACGAGTATTTTGTCCACGGAAATTCTCAATAAAGAGTAGTTTTATGCAAATTAGGCTAACACTCGTAAAAATGAACCGCGACTTCATAGAAAAATGCGACACGTAATTACGCTATTCAAAATTCATTTTTAAAGGGGGGCGGAGCCAACCGCCGTAGCTGATGGACGCATATCTGCAGAGCTCCAGACTCTCAGTCTGGCTTATTAACATTTATCACCATTCTCTAAAGTGCAGAAATTATTTCTAATTGGGACAGAACATTTATTTTGGCTGTGGTCAAGGATGCACGAAACCAGAACTTTCCTAGCATTTTTAGATACACATTTAGAGAGGGACTGAAATCAAACAGCAGAAGCGCGAATCGCCATTTTGGATTTCAGCTGATCTGTCGTATACGCAGAAACCACCCAACTCAGTGAAGTAGTTATATACCCCATTGGGGTGTATAGAGCCGCACATGGAAGAAGTGAGCAGATGGGAGCTTAGAATGGACCAGCTCCTACAGAACCACTTTCGGAGCATGGAGGCGGAGATCAGTCAGCTCCTTCTTCTAGCGCAACCTCCAAGGAAACACTACAGATAAGAATAAAGGAACTGATCTCTAGGACGCTGCCTACCGAAACAGACCTACCTAATGTAAGGAACCTCCCTATTCGTAACCCGATGGCAGATGAGAGCTCCCTACTCAATTGGGAACCCCAGCCAGAGTACTATAGGACATCAAAGGCACAAATTGACATAGGAGGCGAGATCGCGCTTACAGAGGATCTCCAAGTCACGTCTAAAGCTGCAATTAAGTGCTGGTTCCAGCCACTTGCTCCACAGCACCTTGGGCCTAGGATTTCCTCCCTGCAGATCTTTGTCCCCTCCGAGATCAATGTGGGGATTCCCTTCCCGGGGCCGGCTCACATCTGGCTTGTCTACATGACGCTTTACAAGATAACAGCGGTCATATTATTGAAGGCAAAGAACATACACCATAAGATGAGCCAGACTGATATATGGGATCCTGGAGGCTATAACTTTAATATGACAGTGGAGCAGCAAGACACGCAGCGCTGGTTTCATTGTGTCCCAGCAAGAGATGTTCTCTTGAGAGCGTCCCCTCACTATGTGCCTTGGCCCTTATCTAAAGTTCATTAGCGGTCTGAAACTGCTTGAGATGAATCACCGTTTGCAGACCTGCTGGAGCTGGAAAATTGATGGTGGCTGAACATTGTTACTCATAACTGGGGACACTCCCACATGTTGCAGTGGATCCTAACCCTGTATGTTAATAAAGTTAGACCTTATGCTTCTAAATATTACCCAGCTCTTAGACAAGTTAAGTTGTTATAATGCCATATTAGTCCTTTAAAGTATTATCTTTTCTTGTTGGGGGTAATAGCTATATTAGATGACCATGCAACCTTAGCCCTATCACAATAGCTTGCTCTGGATTCCACATGAGTCTGTTTTATAGCACTAGCGCATATATGTCTACCTGATGTATTTTATCTTTTCATATGTACCTGCTGGGAAATTGATAGAGTGACACTGTCTATATAAACCCACACCAGAAATGCAGTTTGAGACAGGCTTAGATGTGTACATATTTATGTCTCAGAAACAGTGGACTAAGTGCTGACTATTACCTTGCATGTGTGCGTATGTGTATATTTGTACCTGCATACGTGTGTATGTATATGTCTACTCTAATTGGATCAGCACTAATATTCACCCAAATAGTATGATTAGTCCACTTATTGCAGTTGTTGTTGAAAGTACTTATTAACCAGTCATACTTATTTCACCCTTATATAGCTTTACAAATTGTTTATTTGCTGGAATAATATACATTCCTTATTATTGATGTTTAAATATTAGCAATTTCTGTTTATTATAGATTAGCACACAGTGGAACCTGCCTCCATTATCTAACGAACTCAGTTACTAGGTTTGCTTCATTCTACAATATTTTGAACATATCTAACAGTATCCCTAGTTCTTTATACATAACTCTAGCCGGTATCAGTTTAGACATATATCGGAAAGCCGACATAACTTGGGACATGGGTATAATACTAGACTTCCCAGCTTTGTGTTCTGCTGCAAATTAACTATACTAGAACCTTTCTTACTAAATCACTTCTACAGTTAGATATGTTTTTTTTTTCTAGCCCTGTTTCTTATAGCTAAAGGGTGGATATGTTTATTTGCACAAAAAAGGTACCTGCATATTAGGCTAGTTAAATGTTTCATTTAAATATAAGGTAGACTGTGAATATACAAATGATATGCTACCGATCGCATGTAACACTGATTCCTATTATCTCAGACAGTTATTATAAATACAGTAATCTTTTCTGTTTGAACTTATGATTGTCTGCCGTTAAACTGTTGTAGCATTACTGGTATAAGGTATGTTTTGTGGCCCCTTTTTAAAGCACTCCTATATCTTCATGTCTCCTAGAATTTTGCTCAGTCAAGGCAACTTTTTTTTTTTAACCTCTATACTATTATGAACCTCTAACAATAACTTCTCTGCTAGTGTATGCATACAACTTAGATAAGGTCTCAGATATTCCTGTCAATTATACATGTCTTTAATGTTACTACAGAAATGGGTTATTGCTGGCTTGCTCAATTTTATTGTATATTTTACAAACTGTAGACTTAGCTGAGAAGCATTTGAGCTATGTAGGGCACGACTACTTGGCACATTAGGGACCATCCCTTCATCGTATTTATGTCCACAAGAAAAGTTTTGATACTTCTATTAGTATTATCCTAGAGTGGCTAATTATGTAACTTCGCTAGCACATGGTATAGCTGTCTGGCTGTCTGCGGCCGGGACAGACTGGACAGTTTTAACTACTATATATCGCACATCTTTAGCTGGGACAGGGACTGTGCTGGTCTCTTAGACACCCCTATGATCACTGCCCTCATGATGATTTTCGATCTCACTATTATTATTATTATTATTATCGGTTATTTGTAGAGCGCCAACAGATTCCGCAGCGCTAACTACTACATGTATCCAGTTCTATGCTACAGTCTGAGGCCTAGATTTAGAGTTCGGCGGTAGCCGTCAAAACCAGCGTTAGAGGCTCCTAACGCTGGTTTTGGGCGCCCGCTGGTATTTGGAGTCAGTGATTAAAGGGTCTAACGCTCACTTTTCAGCCGCGACTTTTCCATACCGCAGATCCCCCTACGCCATTTGCGTAGCCTATCTTTTCAATGGGATCTTTCTAACGCTGGTATTTAGAGTCGTTTCTGCAGTGAGCGTTAGAGCTCTAACGACAAGATTCCAGCCGCCTGAAAATAGCAGGAGTTAAGAGCTTTCTGGCTAACGCTGGTTTATAAAGCTCTTAACTACTGTACCCTAAAGTACACTAACACCCATAAACTACCTATGTACCCCTAAACCGAGGTCCCCCCACATCGCCGCCACTCGATTAAAATTTTTAACCCCTAATCTGCCGACCGCCACCTACGTTATACTTATGTACCCCTAATCTGCTGCCCCTAACACCGCCGACCCCTGTATTATATCTATTAACCCCTAACTTGCCCCCCACAACGTCGCCGCAAGCTACTTAAAATAATTAACCCCTAATCTTCCGACCGCAAATCGCCGCCACCTACGTTATCCCTATGTACCCCTAATCTGCTACCCCTAACATCGCCGACCCCTATGTTATATTTATTAACCCCTAATCTGCCCCCCACAACGTCGCCGACACCTACCTACACTTATTAACCCCTAATCTGCCGAGCGGACCTGAGCGCTACTATAATAAAGTTATTAACCCCTAATCCGCCTCACTAACCCTATCATAAATAGTATTAACCCCTAATCTGCCCTCCCTAACATCGCCGACACCTACCTTCAATTATTAACCCCTAATCTGCCGACCGGAGCTCACCGCTATTCTAATAAATGTATTAACCCCTAAAGCTAAGTCTAACCCTAACACTAACACCCCCCTAAGTTAAATATAATTTTTATCTAACGAAATAAATTAACTCTTATTAAATAAATAATTCCTATTTAAAGCTAAATACTTACCTGTAAAATAAATCCTAATATAGCTACAATATAAATTATAATTATATTATACCTATTTTAGGATTAATATTTATTTTACAGGCAACTTTGTAATTATTTTAACCAGGTACAATAGCTATTAAATAGTTAAGAACTATTTAATAGTTACCTAGTTAAAATAATTACAAATTTACCTGTAAAATAAATCCTAACCTAAGATATAATTAAACCTAACACTACCCTATCAATAAAATAATTAAATAAACTACCTACAATTACCTACAATTAACCTAACACTACACTATCAATAAATTAATTAAACACAATTGCTACAAATAAATAAAATTAAATAAACTATCTAAAGTACAAAAAATAAAAAAGAACTAAGTTACAGAAAATAATAAAATATTTACAAACATAAGAAAAATATTACAACAATTTTAAACTAATTACACCTACTCTAAGCCCCCTAATAAAATAACAAAGCCCCCCAAAATAAAAAATTCCCTACCCTATTCTAAAATACAAATATTACAAGCTCTTTTACCTTACCAGCCCTGAACAGGGCCCTTTGCGGGGCATGCCCCAAGAATTTCAGCTCTTTTGCCTGTAAAAAAAAACATACTATACCCCCCCCCCCAACATTACAACCCACCACCCACATACCCCTAATCTAACCCAAACCACCCTTAAATAAACCTAACACTACCCCCCTGATGATCTTCCTACCTTGTCTTCACCATGCCAGGTTCACCGATCCGTCCTGGCTCCAAGACCTTCATCCAACCCAAGCGGGGGCTAGACATCCACTGAAGAAGTCCAGAAGAGGGTCCAAAGTCTTCCTCCTATCCGGCAAGAAGAGGACATCCGGACCGGCAAACATCTTCTCCAAGCGGCATCTTCTATCTTCTTCCATCCGATGACGACCGGCTCCATCTTGAAGACCTCCAGCGCGGATCCATCCTCTTCTTCCGACGACTAGACGACGAATGACGGTTCCTTTAAGGGACGTCATCCAAGATGGCGTCCCTCGAATTCCGATTGGCTGATAGGATTCTATCAGCCAATCGGAATTAAGGTAGGAATTTTCTGATTGGCTGATGGAATCAGCCAATCAGAATATAGTTCAATCCGATTGGCTGATCCAATCAGCCAATCAGATTGAGCTCGCATTCTATTGGCTGATCGGAACAGCCAATAGAATGCGAGCTCAATCTGATTGGCTGATTGGATCAGCCAATCGGATTGAACTATATTCTGATTGGCTGATTCCATCAGCCAATCAGAAAATTCCTACCTTAATTCCGATTGGCTGATAGAATCCTATCAGCCAATCGGAATTCGAGGGACGCCATCTTGGATGACGTCCCTTAAAGGAACCGTCATTCGTCGTCTAGTCGTCGGAAGAAGAGGATGGATCCGTGCTGGAGGTCTTCAAGATGGAGCCGGTCGTCATCGGATGGAAGAAGATAGAAGATGCCGCTTGGAGAAGATGTTTGCCGGTCCGGATGTCCTCTTCTTGCCGGATAGGAGGAAGACTTTGGACCCTCTTCTGGACTTCTTCAGTGGATGTCTAGCCCCCGCTTGGGTTGGATGAAGATCTTGGAGCCAGGACGGATCGGTGAACCTGGCATGGTGAAGACAAGGTAGGAAGATCATCAGGGGGGTAGTGTTAGGTTTATTTAAGGGTGGTTTGGGTTAGATTAGGGGTATGTGGGTGGTGGGTTGTAATGTTGGGGGGGGGGTATAGTATGTTTTTTTTTACAGGCAAAAGAGCTGAAATTCTTGGGGCATGCCCCGCAAAGGGCCCTGTTCAGGGCTGGTAAGGTAAAAGAGCTTGTAATATTTGTATTTTAGAATAGGGTAGGGAATTTTTTATTTTGGGGGGCTTTGTTATTTTATTAGGGGGCTTAGAGTAGGTGTAATTAGTTTAAAATTGTTGTAATATTTTTCTTATGTTTGTAAATATTTTATTATTTTCTGTAACTTAGTTCTTTTTTATTTTTTGTACTTTAGATAGTTTATTTAATTTTATTTATTTGTAGCAATTGTGTTTAATTAATTTATTGATAGTGTAGTGTTAGGTTAATTGTAGGTAATTGTAGGTAGTTTATTTAATTATTTTATTGATAGGGTAGTGTTAGGTTTAATTATATCTTAGGTTAGGATTTATTTTACAGGTAAATTTGTAATTATTTTAACTAGGTAACTATTAAATAGTTCTTAACTATTTAATAGCTATTGTACCTGGTTAAAATAATTACAAAGTTGCCTGTAAAATAAATATTAATCCTAAAATAGGTATAATATAATTATAATTTATATTGTAGCTATATTAGGATTTATTTTACAGGTAAGTATTTAGCTTTAAATAGGAATTATTTATTTAATAAGAGTTAATTTATTTCGTTAGATAAAAATTATATTTAACTTAGGGGGGTGTTAGTGTTAGGGTTAGACTTAGCTTTAGGGGTTAATACATTTATTAGAATAGCGGTGAGCTCCGGTCGGCAGATTAGGGGTTAATAATTGAAGGTAGGTGTCGGCGATGTTAGGGAGGGCAGATTAGGGGTTAATACTATTTATGATAGGGTTAGTGAGGCGGATTAGGGGTTAATAACTTTATTATAGTAGCGCTCAGGTCCGCTCGGCAGATTAGGGGTTAATAAGTGTAGGTAGGTGTCGGCGACGTTGTGGGGGGCAGATTAGGGGTTAATAAATATAACATAGGGGTCGGCGATGTTAGGGCAGCAGATTAGGGGTACATAGGGATAACGTAGGTGGCGGCGGTTTACGGAGCGGCAGATTAGGGGTTAAAAGTGTAATGCAGGGGTCAGCGATAGCGGGGGCGGCAGATTAGGGGTTAATAAGTGTAAGGTTAGGGGTGTTTAGACTCGGGGTACATGTTAGGGTGTTAGGTGCAGACTTAGGAGGTGTTTCCCCATAGGAAACAATGGGGCTGCGTTAGGAGCTGAACGCTGCTTTTTTGCAGGTGTTAGGTTTTTTTTCAGCTCAAACAGCCCCATTGTTTCCTATGGGAGAATCGTGCACGAGCACGTTTTTGATGCCGGCCGCGTCCGTAAGCAACTCTGGTATCGAGAGTTGCATTTGCGGTAAAAATGCTCTACGCTCCTTTTTTGGAGCCTAACGCAGCATTTGTTTGAACTCTCGATACCAGAGTTAAATTTATGGTGCGGCCAGAAAAAAACCCGCGGATCGTTAACAGCCCTTTTACCGCCGAACTCTAAATCTAGGCCATAGCCTTTTGTAAACATTACTTATGAGGAATATCTCCTATTTTCTATAACTACTCCCTCTTTGTATATACTAGGAAGCTCCCTCATAGCGCTACTATAGTATCTGCATTATTAGAACCCTTAGTTAGGGAATATTAGTGATAACTGCCTATATTGTTTAAGCTGTAGTGCATAAGATACATGTCCTTGTGTACAAAGGTTACCGTGCCATCCCAAGTTCCCCATCACCTAACCCAACTAAGGGCTAACTCTGCCATAGGTCAAAATTTTCCTTTATATCTATAAGATTTTACTCCATGTTTGTTCTGCCTCAGGTTGGTTTGTTCCAATACGCTCTATTTAGAAAGTTTTCCAAATTGTGTATACCAACACTAGCAAACCTACCATTTTTGGCAACTTTGTTATACTATACAGCTATTTCTAAAGGCTCCGCCCCCCCTATTATCCCCCCCTTATATCGAGCGGCTCTTGCCCGCTGAATTTCCCCCCTATATACTCTGACCCAAGAGAGGCCAGACAAAAGCCAACTCCCTACACCATACCATTATTAGTTTCTAGAGTACCTTTTACATCAGGGTAGGGACCATTAGATATATTATATAAAAACTGAGGTTTTCTCGTTATGTGTTCCAGACACTCTTGTTTACCATAAACTACCTTGTACTTTATGTTAATGGTTTCAGGAATAATGTTCTAACTCATGTAAGTAGCTAGTTTCTGTTTATTGAACCTGATATATCATTTAATAACAGCTCTCATCTATATACATGTGCCACTGCTTTTGTTTGAATATAGTGACATTAACAATTGTAATGCTGGTACTTTAATGCTTTAGTTTCAGCTTAATTCCTATATCAGAAATCTATAATTATTAGTCTCGTTTATGATCCGTGCCTGGACACATTTTCTGTTTTGTGATTATTTTACATTACCTCAATAAAAAATATTTAAAAAAAAAAAATCATTTTTAAACCCATGCACAGCCGCCATTTTCTTCAGTGTGTTTGAATGGTTCATTGAGCTACAGCACACTACAGTGGAGTGGAGGAATAGTAGAGAGAGAGGCGCAAACAGAAGAGTTCGTTAGGTCGCATTGTTGTTTGATTAAGCTTGTACACTTACACATATTTTTACATATTGCACACATTTTGCATACATACATATACAAAATACACCACACTTTTTTTTCTAACACCTCACACATTTTATTTAAATTTTTACATTGGGATAGGCTGAGTGTTTGGTTGTGATTGTGTGTAATTGAACTGGGAGTGAGTGTGTGTAGTGTGAGGATGGCAGGGAGAGGTAGGGCGGAGGGGAGGAGGAGAGAGGAGTGGCAGGGAGAGGAGTATTGTAGAGGACAGAAGGAGCAGTGGGGTCCCCGTCAGGGAGTAAGTGGAGTGGGGAGAGGGAGAGCTAGATGGGATGATGGGAGGGGAGATGCCCGAGAGCCCCAGAGACCAGACACATCTAGGAGAGGGACAGAGGGTGCACATGGGACAGAAGGGGGAGGAGGGAGAGGATAGGGAGGAACCCACACCCGGGACATCACAGGGAGCAAGCCAGGTGTCCATGGAGGATGAGAGGCTGAGATGTCCCAACTTCTCAATTGATGAAAATGTTGCCCTAGTCCAGGCCATCATGGACAATTACAGTGCCCTCTTTGGGCAGGAGAAGGGCAAAGGCAGTGCCAAAAGGCAAAAAACAGCATGGTTGGTGGTAGAGGATGCCGTCAACAGTGTGGCCCCGCAGAGGAGAACTGTTGAGGGCCTTAAAAAGAGGTGGAATGACTGCAAGAGACAGGTGAAAGAAAAGATGGTGCAGGAAGCTATGCACCAGAGGGGAACAGGCGGTGGTCCATCCCTGGACATAGAATATAACACCTGGCAGGAGATGATACACAGGTCCCTGAGTATCACAGCACTCCGTGGACTTCCAGGTGCTTGTGACTGAGGGCTGCAACCACAGCACATCATGCTGGTGAGTAACATCCCACACACCAGTATTATATGTATTTGAGATATAACATCCTTTAATATCACACATTTGTGTACACAATGATGAGCATGGTATTTGGCCTACTAACAAAAACATCTACAATTATATTTGACATTAATGCTACTTAGCACAATGCAATTCGTGATATGAGGTGGAATAGTGCAATACTAACATGTCTCAGAGTAACACAGGCCGCAAGCCACATGTAGAGTTTTCAGTACATGGACACTATAGCCATCACAATACAGGTTCTTTGCCTACATCAGGCTAAAGTAAATTGTGTGACCATAGTGTCACTTAAAGAACACATTTTTTCCATCATTGACATGTACACATAACTATTGTATGAAACACATACCTGTATACTGCGCATATTAAAATCCCTCATATCACAAATCACAATGTGCACATGCATGTTATAGATTTTGACATAAGAATCAGTACAGGCCTAGCATGTATCAATGAACATTGTATGCCCACATGGACATATATATGACTGTACTAATACCTCTCATCATTTGACTCCTCCACAGAACCTCCTGTCACGAGGATACAAACAGGCATGCCGCCACCACCACCACCACCAGTCACAGGCATGCAGCCACAACCATCAGTCACAGGCATGCAGCCACCACCACCAGTCTTCAGGCAAACACATGAACAGTGTGCTCCCAGGCATGAGCAGGGTTGGATGGCTTCAGTTGAGGACCCGGGAGTGATGCCACCACTGTTGCCATATGACCCCTGGCAAGATTCCTGGCCAGAGGAATATTCTTCTTCTGGCTTTGAGGGGGAGCCAAGACAGCCACAAAGGGTCCATGTATTTACCCCCCCCCAACACAATCTCAGGGCAGTCATGGCTTTTACCCACATACTATGTCACAAGTAGTGCCAACTGGACAGGCTGAGTGGTCACACACTGGTCATCAGTGGGACTATCAATCCACCCTGAGAGCCCCACCATCCTCATCACTTGGGAGAGCTCCACCATCCTCATCACTTGGGAGAGCTCCACCATCCTCATCTCTTGGGAGAGCTCCACCATCTGCAGATGAAAATATTGCTGAAAGTACTCAAGCACCAGCAGATGCAGCTGAACCTGTCCAACCAGAACCAGCAGATGCAGCTGAACCTGTCCAACCAGAACCAGCAGATGCAGCTGAACCTGTCCAACCAGAACCAGCAGATGCAGCTGAACCTGTCCAACCAGAACCAGCATATGCAGCTGAACCTGTCCAACCAGAACCAGTAGATGCAGCTGAACCTGCACCTTAAGCAACTAGAAGTCCTGCTGTTCAAGAGCCTGTGGATGCATTGTATTCTCCCCTGGGTGAGGAATACATTGCACTCCAGAGGAGGCTCATAACAAGCTCTGAGAGCAGACAAAGAGGCCAAGAGAGGTTCCACAGGAGCCAAGAGAGGTTCTTCAGGAGCCAAGATAGGTTCTTCAGGAGCCAAGAGAGGTTACACAAATGTAGCATAGAGCTGCACAGGGACATGGCAGCATCATTAAGTGGATGTGTTCAAAACCAGTCATAGATGATGCAAATTCTGTATGATATGCAGATGCAGATGGACAATAGATGGCGAGAACAAAATCAACTCTTGAGTGTGTTGGTTGAGCACTTTACACACCAGCAGGACAATGCCTTCAGCCTATCATCTGTGGCCAGCACACCAGCAGAAACATCAGAATCTTCTCAAACCAGGAGAACAAGGAAATCCACTACAGTCACCTCAGCTCCCTCATCGAAGAAGCCTAAAAATAAATAAAAATTCTTATAGTTCACCATAAATCTTGTCCTCTGTTATTTACCATATAACTGTCATCCACATCCATGTGGGGTGTGTTTTAATACAGTAATATTGTTAAAACATATAATAAGACATGTGTGAAAATGGCCCAAAAAAGGTAATATTATCATGTTTATGACATATTCATGTTCTATAAACCACATCACATAGTTGTGTATGAAGGGTACATATAGTAATATTCACTTCTAAGATGTAAATCAAGGTTTCTCACATCCAATATAAATTGACACATGGGTATATATATATATAAATAATAATGTATTTACAGAAGGTGTGAACATAAGGTATAAACATCCATTTTCATTCTTCTTAATGATAGTCAATAAATCATAGTGATGAAACATGAATTAAACAAATGAGATATTTTCAGTAATAAGGGTTTTTAAGGGAAGGGTTGTGGGATGTAGTAGTTTCACTTACATGCAGTGGAAATATGCAGTGTGTAATTCTATGACCAGCTGCAGCAACAACAGCAGCAGGGGCAGCACCAGGAACAGGGACAGCAGCATGAGGATCAGGGACAGCAGCAGCAGGAGCAGGGACGGCTACAGCACCATGACCAGGGACCTCAGCAGCAACTAGAGCATCACTAGAGCATCTGCGGGTATATCATGAACTACAGGGGCTTGTAGGGCTTCCAGCACCCCTTGTGCCCCAGGATGCACCCCTTCTGCCCCACGATGCTGTCTCTCTATGTAAAGCAGGGGGAACATGGTGGCTAATGAGGGTGTGCATTGGCAGGTGTTTTAAGGCTTCCAATTGAGAGGTTGTGCTGTTTGTGATTGGTTTGATACACTTGCAGGGGCAGGAATAATACATGCTTAGAAGAGGTTTAACTGTTTGAGATTTGTGGCTGATATGTATGTGATTACGCATGCGTTTGTTAGGCCTTCAGGGAGTTACGTTGCTTTTCTAGTCAGTGCAAGGGTTGATACGCCTGCAATATGTGGCGACTCGCGAGATGAGAATGGAGTAGATTTTCTGAATTCTGCACGCGTAAGTCCTTACGCTGTATATTGGATACCAAATTGCGCGTCTGTTCTATGTTAGTCTATGGGTAAAAAAAATATATATCCGAAGGGTGAAATATCCGCGTGTAACTTGTATGCTACACCGTATATGTAATACCAAAATCGAGTAAAAACTGGCGGAGGAGGATTTTGCGGGCGACGATACATATTTAATGGAGGCCATGATATTTTTATCATATCTTATAATTTACTATAAAAAAATATAAAATATGAGTAAAAAATTGAAAAAAACACACTTTTTCTAACTTTGACCCCCAAAATCTGTTACACATCTACAACCACCAAAAAACAACCAAAATAAATAGTTTCTAAATTTTTACCTGAGTTTAGAAATACCCAATGTTTACATGTTCTTTGCTTTTTTGCAAGTTATAGGGCAATAAATACAAGTAGCACTTTGCTATTTCCAAACTATTTTTTTTTTTTTCAAAATTAGCGATTGTTACATTGGATCATTGATATCTGTCAGGAATCCCTGAATATCCCTTGACATGTATATATTTTTTTTTAGTAGACAACCCAAAGTATTGATCTAGGCCATCAGGGCCGGCCCTAGCCATTGCGGGGCCCAAGGCAGGAAGACAAAGCGGGGCCCCCCTTTCACCCCACCCCCAACCCCGCCCCAACTCCGCCCAATCTCTGCCCCAACTCCGCCCAATCCCCGCCCCAACCACGCCCAATCTCCATCCCCAACTCTGCTCCACAGCTTTTAAAATGAAAAAATAAAATAAACATTTAAGGTAATGCACAACATTTTAAATATAAAACTGTTTATATATATAATGTTTATGTATATAATGAAGAATTATGCTGACAATTAGGAACAGTTGAGTTGAACTGGGCCTTATTTGTATGTGTTTTTCTTATGATAACAAGAACATTACAGAGACGCCAAGGCCGTCCTAGTGAGTGCAGGTCCCTAGGCAGATTGACAGCCCAGGGCCTCTACCCAGAACAAAAAATACTTAAAAGAAATGGGGCAATGCACTGTACCACACAAACACACAGAGATACTTATATACACATATATCCACACATTGTCTCAGACACATACACAGCTGTACACACAACACACACACACACCACAGCCCAAACATACACACACACCCCAGCCCCCACACACACACACACACACCACAGCCCACACACACACACACCACAGCCCACACACACACACATACACCACAGCCCACACACACACACACACCACAGCCCACACACACACACCAAAGCCCCCCCACACACACACACCACAGCCCACACATGCACACACACCACAGCCCCCCCCACACACACACCACAGCCCCCCCACACACACACACACACCACAGCCCACACACACACACACACCACAGCCCATACACACACACACACACCACAGCCCACACACACACACACCACAGCCCAAACACACAGTCCACACAAACACAGCCCACACACACACACACACACACACACCACACACACACACAACCCACACACACACACACAAACACACACACACACACACACCACAGCGCACACACACACACACCACATCCCACACACACACACCACAACCCACATACACACACACCACAGCCCAAACACACAGTCCACACACACACAGCCTACACCCCCCCACACACACAGCCCACACACACACACACACACACCACACACACACACAGCCCCCCCCCCCCCACACACACACACACAGCCCACACACACAACCCACACACACAGCCCACACACTCACACAATAAATAAATAAAATAAATGGCAATAAAAGGATGCCCCATCTCCCCTGCTATAAAATGATGCCCCCAACAAAAATATGATGTCCTCAACCCCCCAGCAATAAAATGAATGCCCCTGCAATAAAATGATGCCCCAGCTCCCTGCAATAAAACGAAGCACAGTCCCCCTGCAATAAAATTATGCCCGAGCCCCCTGCACAAAAATTATGCCCCTGCAATAAAATTATGCCCCCAGCAAAAATAATGATGCCCCAGCAATAAAATTATGCCCCAGCTCCCCTGCAATTAAATGATGTCCCCAGCCCCTGCAATAAATTGATGCCCCCAACAAAAATATGATGCCCCCAGCAATAAAATGAAGCCCCCAGCGCCACAGCAATAAAATGATGCCCCAGCCCCACTGCAATAAAATTATGCCCCCAGTCCCCCTGCAATAAAATGATGTCCCATCCCCACTGCAATAAAATGATGCCCCATCCCCTCTGCAATAAAATGATGCCCCCCGCCCTGCCCCCTGCAATAAAATGATGCCCCCAACAAAAATATGATGCCCCAAGCACCCCTGCAATAAATGATGCACCCAGCAATAAAATGATGCCCCCAGCCCCCTGCAATAAAATGATGCCCCCAGCCCCACTGCAATAAAATGATGCCACCAGCAATGCAATGAAGCCCCTCTGCAATAAAATGATGCCCAGCCCCCTGCAATAAGATGATGCCCAGCCCCCTGCAATAAAATGATGCCCCCAACAAAAATATGATGCCCCCAGCCCCCCTGCAAAAAATGATGCCCCAGCAATAAAATAATGCCCCAGCTCCCCTGCAATAAATTGATGCCCCCAACAAAAATATGATGCCCCCAGCACCCCTGCAATAAATAATGCACCAAGCAATAAAATGATGCCCCCAGCCCCCTGCAATAAAATTATGCCCCCAGCCCCACTGCAATAAAATGATGCCACCAGCAATGCAATGAAGCCCCCCTGCAATAAAATGATGCCCATCCCCCTGCAATAAGATGATGCCCAGCCCCCTGCAATAAGATGATGCCCCTGCAATAAAATGATGCCCAGCCCCCTGCAATAAGATGATGCCCAGCCCCCTGCAATAAGATGATGCCCCTGCAATAAAATGATGCCCCCAACAAAAATATGATGCCCCCAGCGCTCCTGCAATAAATGATGCACCCAGCAATAAAATGATGCCCCCAGCCCCCCTGCAAAAAAATGATGCCCCAGCAATAAAATAATGCCCCAGCTCCCCTGCAATAAAATGATGCCCCCAACAAAAATGTGATGCCCCCAGCACCCCTGCAATAAATGATGCACCAAGCAATAAAATGAAGCCCCCAGCCCTATTGCAATAAAATGGTGCCCCAGCCCCACTGCAATAAAATAGTTCCCCCAGCCCCACTGCAATAAAATTACGCCTCCTGCAATAAAAATATGCCCCCAGGCCCCCCTGCAAAAAAATTATGCTCCCTGCACAATAATGATGCCCCAGCAATAAAATTATGTCCCATCTCCCCTGCAATAAAATTATGCCCCCAACAAAAATATGATGCTCCAAGCAATAAAATTATTTCCCCAGCCCCCCAACAATAAAATTAATCCCCCCTGCAATAAAATTATGCCCCAGCCCCCGCCCCCCCTTCAATTGCCCCCAGTAATAAAATAAAGCCCCCCTGCAATAAAATGAAGCCCAGTCCCCACCCGCAATAGAATTATACCCCAGCCCCATGCAATTAAATTATGCCCAGGGCCCAGGCCACCTGCCAGAGTGCCTTTGAATAATTAAAATGTGGCACTAGTCACACTCACTGTGTCTGACTGACAGTCTGGGGGCCTGGGCCAAAGCAGGGCTCCTACCTGGCTACGATAGGGTGACCACATTTCCAAACTGCTATTCAGAGATACCCCCCAAAAAAAATGATGATAATGAATACCAACTGTATTTTTTACAGGCTTTATTATATTCATATGCACAGCTACTGGCAAGCTCTAGAGTGAAGGCATCTGCTAATCCTCACCCACAGATACAACAGTGGACATAGTCCCCTACCATACTGCTGACAGTAAAGAAATAGTAATGGAGACATATTGTGCCATAATTTGACACCACTCTGTGTATTGCTATAAAAACATTAGTATATAGACCATAAAATCTGCAGTCATTTTTATAAGGTAAATCTTTTATATTCAGCTGTATAAAATATGAATTATGCACCATTAAACATATTACTGCTTCAATAAGACTTATACACAGATACAGGTAACAGCACAGCAATAACACAAGGTTTAGGACAGACTTCTATGAGGTATGGCTAATTGGCTATAGAGACATACTTCTGGTTTAATATTTTGCAGTTCATATACTATAGATATAATAAGATATTTAAAGACAGTTATTTTAAGCATCCCTTTTGCACGTTATATACATCAGAAGTTTGTCATCTTGATCCCTCATATCCAATGCTGTGGTCCCATCTATACTCACAGACAAGCGTAATAGGCAGCAGGGGAATCGTAGCACTGTGCAGATATCATAACATACAAGAAAATGGCACATGCTGAATGGGCCTCCCACTCACAATCAGCTATTCAGTAGTCAACCTTACCCTCCTACTAGGGGATGGCAGACAGTACAGACATACGTCATCCTGCCGAAGCCCGCTTCCCTCCATACTGGCATTGCCGCGTCCATCCCCGGCAGAGTCAGACAGATGGCATGGCACGACTCGGACTGCTGCTCACTCTGCTGCCTGCTGCTCACTGAAGTCCCTAGTGAGCATGACAGGCAGCAGGCAGCTATGCTCCGCCCTACGGTGCCAAATGAAAAAATTATTGCGCCCAAAAATAGGCGCTAAAAAAATACATTAAAAAAAATACAATTAAAAAAAATATTAAAATAAAAAAAGGCAAATATTACATTTGCTGGGCCCCCCTGACCGCGGGAACCGAGGTGGTCGCCTTGCCCAAAGGCAGACCCTGTAGGCCATTTTAGTATATTTCATGCCACCATTTAACCGCCAAATGCGATCAAATAAAAAAATTGTTCACTTTTTCACAAACTTTTTCACAAACTTTAGGTTTCTCACTGAAATTATTTACAAACAGCTTGTGCATTTATGGCATAAATGGTTGTATATGCATTTCTGGGATCCCCTTTGTTCATAAATAGCAGACATTTATGACTTTGGCATTACTTTTTGGTAATTAGAAGGCCGCTAAATTCCGCTGCACATTACACTTGTATTATGCCCAGCAGTGAAGGGTTTAATTAGGTAGCTTGTAGGGTTAATTTTAGATTTAGTGCAGTGTAGTAGACAACCCAAAGTTTTGATCTAGGCCCATTTTGGCATATTTCATGCCACCATTTCACCGCCAAATGCGATCAAATAAAAAAAAAGTTCACTTTTTCACAAACTTTTCACTAACTTTAGGTTTCTCACTGAAATGATTTACAAACAGCTTGTGCAATTATGGCACAAATGGTTGTAAATGCTTTTCTGGGATCCCCTTTGTTCAGAAATAGCTCACATATATGGCTTTAGCATTGCTTTTTGTTAATTAGAAGGCTGCTAAATGCTGCTGCGCAACACACTTGTATTATTCCCAGAAGTGAAGGGGTTAATTAGGTAGCTTGTAGAGAGCTTGAAGGGTTAATTTTAGCTTTAGAGTAGAGATCAGCCTCCCACCTGACACACCCCACCCCCTAATCCCTCCCAAACAATTATTTTTCCTCCCCCACCCCACAAATGTCCCCACCATCTTAAGTACTGGCAGAAGGTTTGTGTGTTTTTTTAATTATATATTTTCTGCAGTGTAGGATCCCCCCTTACCACCCAACTTCCCTGAGCCCCCCCCAAATAGTTCTCTAACTCTCCCCCTTCTCACTATTTGGTGCCATTTTGGGTACTGGCAGCTGTCTGCCAGTACCCACTTTTCAAAATAATGTGCATTTTTTTAATAAAAAAACATATTTTTCTTTAGTGTAGCTGGCCCCCCTCAATACACCCTCCCCTCTCCACAATCCCTTTTTTAATCATAATTTTCCCCCCACTCCCACCACCACTCCCATCAACACCACTATCGGTGCATATCGCAGATTGCACTCACCAGGGACTAATCTGAACGGAAGTGATCCAGCGATGGGCCGCCCACCTGCCTCCCTGCAACTGCTCCCACCCATAAATGATCGGCACCATCGCTGGCTGATACAGAGAGGGCCGTGAGTGGCCCTCTCTGCATCAGTGCACCAGAAAAGGTATTGCAGTGATACCTCAATATCGAGGCATCACGGAAATACCTTGATCAGGATCGCTTCC
Source organism: Bombina bombina (assembly GCF_027579735.1). Taxonomy (NCBI): domain Eukaryota; kingdom Metazoa; phylum Chordata; class Amphibia; order Anura; family Bombinatoridae; genus Bombina; species Bombina bombina. Next base: position 1,097,495,145 of record NC_069503.1, on the reverse strand, counting down.
AGCTGCTTTAAACCCCTGATGAAGACCAGTTTGTATAAGATGTACCTTGTACGATGTGTGTCGTTAAGGGATTAAATGCATGATTATTAATCACCTTGGCCCCTATTTATCAAAGTCTGGTGGACCTGATCCGACAGTGCAGATCAGGTCCGCCAGACCTCGCTGAATACGGAGAGCAATACGCTCTCCATATTCAGCATTGCACCAGCAGCTCACAAGAGCTGCTGGTGCAACGCCGCCCCCTGCAGACTCGCGGCCAATGGGTCACCAACAGGGGGTGTCAATCAACCCGATCGTACTCGATCAGGGTTGATTTCTGGCTATGTCTGTCCGCCCGCTCAGAGCAGACGGACAGGGTTATGAAGCAGCTGTCTTTGTGACACGGGCCGTCAAGCTCCTTTCGGAGCTTGATAGATAGGCCCCATGATCTCAATGTTGCGGTCATGACTTCCATTTTTTCAGCGTTTCCATTTTCTCACATTAGCTGTATGAGATATCATGTATGTATATTAGAGGGATATAAAACCCCAACATTTTCTTTTGTAATTCATACAGAACATACAATTTAAAAAAAAATCCAATTTACTTCTATTATCAAATTTGCTTTGTTTACATTAAATATAATTTGTTGAAGAGATACCTAGGAAGGCATCTGGAGCACTAAAAGACAGGAATTAGTGCTACCATCCTAGTGCTGTTGCAAATGGATAACATTGTTGCTGCCATTTAGTGCTCCAGAAATGGGCAGGCTTCTAAACATACAATCCTACTTTTCAACCAAGAGAATAAAACAAACAAAAAAAGATAATAGAAGAAAATCTTAAATAACATCTGTAGTCTGTAGCTTTTTTAGAGTGTATTGCTCAAACAGAAGATAATACAATTATTCTAAATCATCTTGGAATACTATCACACGTAAATAAATCAAGTTTTCCACTTTATCAGAACCATTTGTGTGTTGAATTTCATGAGTCCAGTTTGTTGCCAAAATAAAGTGCAAACTCTTGGTTGGGAGAATAATGATTGCCAAAGCTACTGCTGTGTATAAATTGTATGGGAGATGTTCCTGCTATCTGCTTGGATTTGATCCAATCTTTTCCCAATATGGAAATGGTGTTATCTATTGGATTGGGATCACTCAGAACTTTAAAAAACTCATGGAGAGCCAAACCTCCCACAGGATTAGAAAATCATTAAAATCACCCCTATATTAGTTGTTTAAATATAAAAAGATATGAGTAAAGGTTTTGTTTCTATAAATTATTTGTTTCTATAAAGTATTCTAATTTTACTAAAGTAATGGGTGTTGCCATGTTCAAACTAGTTTTCTATTTATTTCTGGCATCTGATGAGAACAATTAGGAACAGATATCAATTAGACATTAACATAGTTATAAATATGTCCCTTTCTCTATGTCACATAGCTAATATTAAAGTATATAACAGTATCAAAATATAGAATCCCCTTTAGAGCAGTGCACTATGTTATGTTTGTCTGTGCCTCTGTATGGAAAGGATACTGATAATGTCCCAGTCTTTTGTTGGAATCGCTTAAATCAATAGCATTAGTCAAACATTCATATATGACTTACTATGGCTTGCTTGTTACGTTCCTCTTTCTTTTTTTTCTTTTTAAATCTTTTTATTAATTTTTAAAGAAACTCTCCATGGTTACAAATTCCACAATTTGTAGGTAATTAACACATTCAAAAACGAAATTCCTTCGAACTACTATTAAATACAACACCAAGATACAGTCCAGTGAAGTGTATCATACTTCACTGGCACACAATTCATAATCCCAATATTACCAAATCGTTCAGGCGCCAGGACCCGGGGAAGAGAGAAAAAAAAAAAAAAAAAAAAAAGGGGGGGGGGGGGGGGAGAGGAGAGAGAGGGAGGGGGAGGAAGAGGAAGGGAACATACTATTCTATCCCGACTTGCCATAATCTTAATCAGATATCCAGGCTCTAGGAAACCCTCCTGCTTGTATTTGCTGGAGAAACCACTGGGACTTCTTAAAGGCTGCCACTATTTGCCTCTGGGTAGTTAAGGGGAGAGATATAATCATTAGCTTCCATTTAGTAAAGAATAGTCGTAGTTGCTTATTGTTACCACCTTTTATATTATGCTGATCCAGTATTATTTGATACTGAGCTTTCCTGCAAAATTCCGAAAGCTTAAGGTCCCCCCTATTCTTCCAGTTGGTAAAAATCACATTCCTCCCTACTAATATCATTGTATTCAGAAATTTATGGTTAATTCCAGGTTTAGTGTACTGGAATAAGAAGAAGACCTTGAGCTGTGAAAACTCAATCTGGACTCCCATAACCTTATTGCACCAATAATTAACCTTCATCCAAAATTGCCTAACTTTGGGGCACGACCATAGACAGTGGATTAAGTCTGCCTTGTCTTGTCTGCACTTAGGGCAATCCCCTGAAGTTACACTACCGCTCCATTTAGCTACCCGGGCGGGGGTAAAGTATGCCATATTGAGTAATTTAATATGGGATTCGTGCCAGGTAACTAAAGTTGTTGCTTTCATTGATAACCTGACACTGGTGGTAATCCGCTCTTTCTCCACTAATGGTATCACCTTACCCCATTTTCCAAGTAATTTATGTATATGGATTTCCCCTTGAAAACCAATTAAAGTTTTATACACATGCGAAATTCTATTAAATCCATCTGTATAAAGTTGAATTATTTTACCTAGTTCTCCCTTTTCTAGATCCATTCCTGTTTCAGTTCTTAAATTCGAGATCCAGTGGCTTGCTTGCAAGTAAGCATAGAAGGATGACCCTACTATGTTATATTTACCTTTCAGCTCTTCAAAGGACCTTAGTACTAACTTATTTTCCTGGCATAGTTGGCCCAGTGAGTGTAAACCCGCTTGCGCCCACTTCGAGAAGACCGACATGTTCAGCCCTGGTGAGAAGCTTGGGTTTCCTATTAGTGGTAAAAACACAGACTTACGAAAGTTAGTTTTACATCCTATACACACTTTCTGCCATGTCTTCACAATATCTTTAATAGTGACATATTGTGCTATATTAGCAGGTAAATCTGTCACTGGGTTGTGTAAAATAGCTTTTAAGTCAAAAGGGGAGATCAGGTGCGACTCCAGGTCATATAATGTAACAAGTCCCTTCTCAGTGATCCAATCTAACGCATACTTACATACAGCTGCGTAGTTATAAAATTTGATGTTTGGACATGCTAAGCCTCCCAAAAATTTCGGGAGTGTTAGAGTTGCAAAAGCTACTCGTGGCTTTTTCCCTTGCCATATAAATTTATTAAACGTCCTCTGTAACAATAGAATATCTTTGTTATATAAGAGCAATGGAAAATTTTGGAGGAAATATAACAGTTTGGGAAATACAATAGCTTTTATCAGCATAATTCTAGCCGAAATGCTAAGTGGTAAGTTAGTCCAAGTTTGGACTTTTTCTTGTATCCCCTTAATACATTTAGGAAAGTTCAGTCCATACCATTCTCGAGGATTTCTACTTAGGTTTATGCCCAAGTATTGGATACATGGGGTTTCTTGGAACGGATGGCTTATTGCCTGGGATGGTTTATGTAACCATAATAATTCTGATTTACCATTATTAATTTTGAAGCCCGAAAAAGATCCAAACAACTTGAGTATAGCTAAGACTTGAGGTATGGACCGGACTGTATCACTTAAAAATAACAAGAGATCGTCTGCAAATAGTGATACCACCATATCCTGTGAACCTATTCTGATCCCTTTCAACTCCTGTCTTAAATAAATTGCCAGAGGTTCTAAGGACAAATTAAAGAGTAAAGGGGAGAGCAGGCATACCTGTCGTGTCCCTCGCCCCAAAGGGAATCTTTCTGATGTTTCGCCATTCACTATGATGGCTGATAGTGGGTTGCTGTAAATTCTCTGTACAAACTGCTGGAATGCCCCTAGTAGGCCAAATCCATCCAATGATCTGAAAAGATGCTCCCACCCAATCGAGTCGAATGCCTTTTCGGCATCGACTGTAAGAATTGCCAGATCAGGTTTGGAGTGCGCAGCCTTGTACGTTTTATTTGCAAAATAGTCTAGTATCAATTGTACTCTCCTTATGTTCTTAACTGGATTGCGTCCTATCATAAAACCTGACTGATCTGTGTGTATAATATAGTGGAGACACTTTTTGAGTCGGTTGGAAATAATAGTCGTCATCAACTTGTAGTCCTGATTCAAGAGGGAAATAGGTCTGTATGATGCAGGGGAGCTAGGATCTTTTCCCTTCTTTAAAATCAGGACCACATTCGATGCTGTGAACAGTGGAGATTGTGGATTATTCCCGCTAAAATAGTCATTAAACAACACCTGTAAGAGAGGAAGGATTGGCTCACGTAGGAGTTTATAAAATTCAGCTGGCAGGCCATCCGGGCCTGGAGCTTTGCCTCCTTTAAGATTGGTTATGGCGTCTGATATCTCTTTCAAAGTGATTGGTTCGTTCATCATTTGTAGGTCTTGTTTTGAAATCTGTGGTAGCTTAATCTTCTGCCAGAACTTCTCTTGTCCCTCCTGATCAGCTACACTAGGGGAATATAGCCTTTGATAATAGTCTAGAAAGATCTGCCTAATTTCTGAACTCTTAGTATACCTTACATTCTGAGAATCAATGGCTGAAATAAAGTTTTTTTGTTGTCTGATTTTTGTAATTTTAGCTAATATCTTTGCTGAAATACCTTGATTCCCCCCAAAAAAGTCTCTCTGCTTCTGATCCTCTTCTACCATCTTTTGTTTAAGAAAGAGATCACGTTCCCCTCTAGCCTTTCTATATTTGTTCCAATTAAATGTCGAGGTATCTTGAATATAGTGTGTATATGCTTTTTTAAGTGTATTGGCAAGTTGTTCCTCTCTCTGGTCCCTTTTCTTCTTCACCTTAATTAAATATGATTTTATTTCCCCCCTCAAGACCGCCTTTGCAGTTTCACAGAGAATTTCGGGCTTGTCCAGATAGTCTTTATTATGGTTAAAACATTCCTTCCATCTTTCTTGTAGCCATGACCTGAATTTAATATTCTGATCAAGGTATTGTGGAAAATAAAAACGTGCATTGGTACTCCGTATGGGAGCCCTTTGTTGTATTTCTAATGAGATAATTGCATGGTCTGATACCACGATTTCTTTGATATCTGCTTTCATGTCATACTTCATCAGTTGGTTAGAAACTAAGAAAAAGTCTATCCGAGAGAAAGATTTAAATGACCTGGACTCGCACGTATATCTCCTCTGATCTGGATATTGCAGTCGCCATACATCTTTAAGCGCTAGTTTCTGGCAGAATTTATGTAGGATCCTAACTTCCCTGGTCTTTTTATCCGTTGACCTGCTATTAAACCTGTCTAGAATATGAGAAAAGGTCATATTGTAGTCCCCTACCACTATTATATTTTTACCCACAAACTGAAAAAGTTTCAGACCCAATGTATCCCAAAAATCCCTATCGGTTTTATTGGGGCCGTAAAGATTACACAAAACATATAGATTTTTGTTTATTTCAATTTCTAAGATTTGATACCTTCCATCAGGGTCATTAAATATTGTTATAATTTGATAGTCTAAGTTCTTATTAAGAAGTATAGCTAATCCCCTTTTCCTCTGACTATATGATGTGAATAGAACCTCTCCTACCCATTTGGATTGTAGTTTAGCTGCCTCTACCGGGGGGAGATGGGTTTCTTGGATGAAAGCTAGATCTGGTTTATGGGAGCCCAGAAGCTTTATCATAACTTTACGTTTAATAGGTGAGGAGATCCCTCCTATATTCCAGGACAATATATTAAGTTTATTCATTCTTATTTATTTATCATATCATATATTAGATTATGGCAAAGAAGGGGGGGGAAGGGAGAAGAGAGAGAGAAAGAGAGGAGAAAAAAAAAAAAAAAAAAAAAAAAAAAAAAGGGGGGGGGGGGGGAGAAAGGAAAGGATAAACTGAGTCCTAACAGGGATCCTCGGGTCCTGGTCATCAAAATAGTAAGACAATAAAACTTAAATTTAACACTCAGCTGGTTAAGACAATTGACATATTTCGATATTTGTTTCAGCATATACCTAAAAAAGAAGACAAGGTTATCACGGAAATTATACAAACAAACTGAGCCATAGAACTCCATAGACCTAAAAAAAAACAACATTCTCATCATTAAGACTGGCATTGAACCAATTTTTCCGTAATCTTGTCTAAGACATCTAATAACATCACAAGGCTCCTTTCCTTACCCCTTCGGGAAACCCTTTGCTCACTAATCAACCTAACACAGGGCATAAAAAAAAACATGGCAAAAAAGAGAAAACCATCAACGTCCGTAGACCTAATAGCAACGACAATCTTAATATTAAAAAATAACATATTTCCAATCAAAACAGATTACTGTCTTAGATACCTAGTAATCTTACTGTATTCCATTCTTATGACAATAAGCTTTAATTTCCTCTACTTTCAAAAATGTGAGTATGGAGCCATCCTTCTCCAGCACTATTTTGGCTGGATATACTAGTCTAGCCTTCAAATTAGCATTAATCAGTCTGGAGCAGTATGGCGCCATTTCTCTTCGCTTTGATTGAGTTTCCATCGAAAAGTCTTGGAATAATAATAATCTCGTTTGGCCTATCTTAATTCCATTGTTCTTGCGGTATAATCGCAAGATGTGGAACTTGTCTTGGAAATTTAAAAATCTTATTATTACTGGTCTAGGTTTATAGACAGGATCAGATTTATCCCGGGCTGGTCCTAATCTGTGTGCTCTTTCTACTGGGATCACTAGATTTTCTATATGGCTACCTACCATTTGTGGGAGCATAGTGGAGGCAAATTTTAAGAGGTCAGAATACTCGGCCGTTTCAGGGAGCCCAATAACCCTAAGGTTATTACGGCGCGACCTATCTTCCAAATCTTCAATCTTGGCTTGTAATGTGTGTAAGATCTTATCCTGTCCCTCATATTTCTGTTCCTGATTGGAGAGTTTATCCTCCACATCAGAAACTCTCGATTCTAGCTCTAGAAGTCTAGGGGAAAATTGTTTGACTTCTGTTGATAGATTACTGATTTCTTGTTTCAAACCATCAAACTGGGGCATTAATAATTCAGATATTTGATTAAGTAATGCTGCGGTATCGATGTTGCTGAGACTTATATCACTACATACTTCCGGCTCGCTGTTCTTGGTCTTTTTGTCCTTCTGTCTGGGTGGCATCGCTGGTGAATTAGATTTAGAGTGAGACATATATTTGTCCATGGGTGAGAAAATTTAGAAGAATCGAGATCCAGTGCACTGTGTAAAAAAAAATAAGTGGAACCCAATGTGTCTTAAGAATGAATCTGTGATATTATAAGATATATAGAGAGTGAGTAAAGTGTGTAAATAGTGAGGAAAAAGGTGAACAAAAATAACAAACAACTTGAGAAGAGGGGGAAAGAAATACAAAAAGACCCCCACGAAGTTCCCCAAGTACCGATTAGTGGGTGCTTTTTATCGCGTCACCACCCGAAATCTGGACCTATAATTTCAAGACCTCCTGGCGCCGTTGTACTAGATCCCCAGCATTTTTATCTGCAGCCTCGATTAATTGCTAAAATTTTGACAAGCAGCACAGAAACAAACAAGAGGAAACAACTCTTAAGGAGTTATGTTATCCTGTGCCCGCCGGGCCGTGATTTCACAATTTCTAATCACTATTCCTAAATAGCAGTCACCCTAGCACTTATTTTCACTTATAAAGCTTATAACCTGTTAACCTATGGCTGTGCCTTCCACCGGTATTAAATGCAGATAACTTTATCTCTCCTCTTCTCCTCCAGAAAAGGAGAGGATGTACAACCAATAGAGGGGGCTTTGTCAATACCTAATAGCCCCTAGATTACATATTCAAAACCTCTAATAGGGTACATACTGAAGACAACCAAATACACATATTCCGCATCTGCAAAGCCTATAGAAGGTTAATTTGTATTCGTAAGGATATAACATATATCATTAAATAGCAATCAGTCCAGCTAAAGACAATATCTCATAAAGTCTATCTGGTCAGTCCAGCCTCCCAGGGTAGAGTGCCTGGGTTCACACCCCAAACCTGACCAGGTATAGGCCCACTAAAAGAAGAAATAGGCTCTGAGTCCAGTATGACTTCACTTATAGGGTGGGTATATCAAAATGGGCCAGTAGCCCTATTCCTGGCTGGTTTAGATAATTTGAATGGGGACCGTGTCACCCAGTGCTTCACAGCCAAAGATGGAATTCCCAGCTCCTGTTGAGACTTAATCAACCCTTATCACTCTGTCATATCCCACTATGTTATGTTATAGGGGGGATCCTCAGGGACCCTATAGAAAGGTGAGGCCCGGCAGTCTAGCTAAAAGGAGACTTCAACTGCAGCCCCCATCTATGCTTCACAGTTTTTGTGCCCTTTTATTATCGTATCCAGGCTTTAAGGCATATGGACAACACACTTATCTTCTGGTTGCCTATCCACAAGAGGATCCTCTTTTCCTTGTTTTTATATAGGATTGTACAGGGATATTCGCCTACTTAAACAGACTGCTTGTCCAGCCTGTTTATACAACTCTTTATCCTCCAGCCTTGAAAGAAAAAGTTAAAAAAAAATTTTTATTTTTTTTTAGTAGGCAGCCCTGGATAGTTATCAGTCCCGCTACAAATCTGGGTCACTGCCGCTCTATGGCCACTGAAAAGGCAGGCAGGGTTCTTCAAGTTTGCAGAGGTATATTAAATATGGTAGTTGCACACACTCTTCATAGTATTGGCCTTACCTGAAGCTCCCAGAAACGTCACTTATATATTACTCACTGTCCAGTCCTATGTCGCCTCGAAGCTGGTAGTTGCAGTGACTCAGTGTCCGCCCTTTTCTCGGCTGCTGTTCCGCTGGGTATCGGCCCTTTTATATACCGGCCAGTGTGGTACCACCAAGGGGGATAGTATCTGCCTTTGTCCGGGAGCGGCACCTACAACTCCTAGCGATGCTCCTCCGGGGAGTTAGCCCCGGCACCTCTGTTGTTTTCAAAACAGCTCCACCATCTCTTGCAGTCCCGCAACTGGTCTGGATCACTGCAGCTCTGTAATCACTGGAGAGGCAGGCAGGTCTCCCGAATTTACAGAAAGTTGTAATAGATGAGGCGGTTATGTACACTCTTCGTAATTTAGCGCAACTTATAGCTCCCAGCGAGGACAACGAAATCAACGGTGTACTACTCACTGCCCGTTCCTGTGTCGCCTCAGGGAGACTGTAGTGGCTCAGCGCCCGCTCTCTTTCTCAGCTGTCGTTCCGTCAGGTATCGCTCCTTTTATGTGCCGACCAATGCTGCAACCAGCTGGGATAATAGCTCTCTTTGTCAGGAGACGGCTCCTGCAGCTCCCAGCAACGCTCCTCCGATGAGTCAGCCCCGGCAATATTGTATGCCGTCTATTGGCGCCTCTGTTACTTCTGACGCGGCTTCACCTGATGCTTGCTTGTTCCGGTCTTAGATCATTGCCGGCTCTCTTTAGAATAACTATGGAGGGGTAAGTCCTTAATCGAGTCCAATGCTGTGCCCTTGCCGATAGGGCCTCTAGGCAAGATTTGGCTTCTCAAGGGCAGTAGTTATATTCCGAATCCGAAAGTTTTCGGATTAAGGAATCCAAATGCCTGGGGTCGATGTAACGCTGCTCTTTTCCCTTAGAGCATGTAGCTAGCGCGTTCTCTGCTAGCTCCTCCCCAACCGGAAGCCCGATGACGTTCCTCTTTCTAACTGCCTCCTTGCTAAATATTATCGGCAAAAGTAAACCAAACAGTTCCGTTGTCTCTATGCTCTTCGCTAAGTGTTAGGCTCCACTCGCTTTCCTCTTACAGAAAACATCCGCTTGCAAACCGCTTGATTGGGTCCCAAACCAAAGGTAACATTATATACAAAAAGCGAGGCAGCGGATGTAAAAGTATAAAATGTAACTTTTATTCTAATGTTTAAAAAATGCAAGACAGGATCAACAGGCGCAGTGCAGCATCGGTCCGATGCTGCACTGGCCTCTTGATCCTGTCTTGCATTTTTTAAGCATTGGGATAAAAGTTACATTTGATACATTTACATCTGCTGCCTCACTTTTTGTATATAATATTAAAGGAACCTGAACCCTCTTAAGATTGTAATAAAATATTTAATTATGTATAATATATAGTTTAACTCTGAAAATTATGGATCTTCCAATTCTGAGAACTGGAAGTAATCACTGCAAAATTCACCAGGAACTCCCTGTAAGATATTTGTCTGTGTGTCCTTAAAGAAGAAATGTATTTTTTTTTTTGCTAACTAAATGGAAGTGGCAAAGCCTTGTCTATTCCAGTGACAATTGGGATTGGATACTCCAAATAAGTCAAGGGGTCGGTAGAGTTTGTCAATTGCTGTGAGGTGTTAATATATTCAGAAAGTTTTCACACACTGCATGTGTGTAATGTGAAAGCACAGAAAATTCTTGTCACTGCAAAGTTTTATATCCCTTTAAATATTTTTTTTTTCACTTTATAAGAAGTTTCCATAGCTTTTTGACTTACACCAATAAGTTAATATTTCAAGAACAAAATGAAAGTCCTTGTTTAATTAAGTTTTCTATGTGATTCACTAGAGCAAACGCTTAGAACAGACTGTATTCATCAACCATCATTAAGATCTAGATGTAGACTGTAATTACGTTTATTCCCAAGACATTTATTTTGCTAGCAATGATGGAAAGCATTCACTACCTCTAATTTTACTATAGGATAATGCTTTCATGATTATGTAAGCTGCACTCAATTTCGATTTTATTAGTAAAATTACAAAAAATTATTCCTTCCTTCATTTATAATTTCTAAAAAAAAAAAATCATTATATGCTCTGGAGTTTTCCAGCAAACATTTACTTTGATTAACTTCTCTTTGTTGTTTCATATTACCAGTTTATTATTCTTAATGTGCTGCAGTAAGTTGGAAAACAGTTATTTTTACTGTGCAGAAAAATGAGACAAATCTTATGTTAGTTAATTATTAGTAACACATATTTTTCTTTCTTTTCTCTCTCTCTCTTTTTGACAGAGGTATAAGATGAGTTGTTTAGTAATAAATCAGTTATTTGCATGGTTAAAGTGACATGAAACTGAAAACTATTCTTTCATGATTCAGATAGAAATTCTTGCACAGACAATTAGCACATCTAGGCAAGTATCTAATTATTGCACAGACAATTAGCACATCTAGGCAAGTATCCCCACTTGCCTTTATCCAATAAAACTCCATATATATTGTAACCAATGCACAAGAGGATTCTGGGTAAGATATGCAAATTAGATATGCAACAGCTCAGGATATTTGCTTCAAATACTGTGTTAATACACAGCCGTCCCTTAATGGGGTGACTGCAGCCGCTGTGTGTGAACACAGTATTTGAAGCAAAAAGCCTGAGATGTTGCATAGATAATTTGCATATATTACCCAGAATGCATTGGTAACAATATATATGGAGTTTTACTGGGTAAAGGCAAGCGGGGATACTTGCCTAGATGTGCTAATTGCCTGTGCAATACTTTCTATTGATTTACTTTTGCGAAACGGGGGATTTTAATCTCATGCTTTTATCTCCACTTTAATTTTAATGAATTATGATTCAGATAGAGAATACTAACCCGACCGCTCAAAAAAACTAACTTTGAATACTGCGACCACATTAAAGTATTTACCCATAGGGATATATTTATCAAAGTGCAAGCGGACATGATACTCTGTCGGCATTTATCATTACACAAACAGTTCACCAGTTCACCCTGCTAGTAGCCATTATCCACTAGCAGGGGGTGTCAATGAACCCAATCGTATTCGATCGGGTTGGTTTCTCTCCGCCGCCTCAGAGCAGGCGGACAAGTTATGGAGCAGTGGTCAGTCTTTAGCATTCAGGCTCACCGGAAACAAGGGGCATCAAGCTCCATTCGGAGCTTGATAATTCGGCCCTATAGACTTCAATAGAGCAGGAGAAGAGGAAAACCTGACACCCTACTCATGCGCAAAACTGATCACATTTTCTCAAGTGCACTTAATGGACATAAAATATGAATATTTCACATTCCAATGTTCATCACATAGCAGAATATGTTCTATTTATTAATAAATATATATATATATATATTTATCATCTGTCTCAAATACATTACCATATACCATATACCTTTTAACCCTTATAAAAAAATGTGTGAATTCATTGAATATTTTTATCAGATAGTTTTTATAGGAGTGTAACAGTATATTTTAATATATTTATGTTGTGTTTGGCTAGCCCTAACTCTTTACGCAAGGTCTTCAGTCTCGCTATCCCAATGCACATTTAATTCAATTGCGCTTGAGCAAATTGGTTTACTTTCAACTTGTAATATACGTGCAAATTATAGACACATATAATCTAACCCTAAATCTGCTGAACACAAATAATAATAAAAAATAATATTGGTACCCTATTTTAAATCAAAGCCTATTTTATTTTAGTATAAAACATAGCTTAAGCACTTTCTACAATGTTGTAATCAAAGTGAATGATAAAATTTATTGTCTTCACAAAAAAACTTTTTTTTTTAAATTAGAGACCATTGTTACTTGTAACATAACATTGACATTTGAATTTAACAGATTTATTGATTTGATTTCAGTAACACTGATAGTTCATTAAATATACATATGACATGCAAAGGCAACCTGAAGAATTAGTAATTACCACTAAGGGCATTAATCAATAGTGAACTATCAGTGATAGTATAAATCTGGAATCTAAAGTTAAATATTTGTATTGATCTATTTAAATTTTTAAAGTAAGTACTTTATACAATTGTGTATTGCATGAAAGATTTAAAACATAAGTTTGTGTTATGATACATTATTTATTTCAGAAACAATTTGTACTGCTTCCCGTGAGTGCTAGAGAAAGACAATTTTAATGATATTTATACAGAACTAAAAAAAAACAATTATATAAAAAGAAATGTTGTTTGTTTTAAGGTTTATAAAATAGCATACACAATATTTACAAAATAAATTTTTACTACTGTACAAATGAGATATAATATAACAATAAACATTAAACACAGGAAAAAAATAAACATTCCAATAACATTGAAATAAAGTTATGAATAGAAAAATCTTAATGTAAAGTACATAGATTATAACTTAAATGTTCCCTAGACTGTATCGTGATTAAAGCACTTAGCAGTGCAAACTCAGATATGAATGTAGTGTTATTCCATTTTCCATTTTTTTTTCCCAGCTATCATATAACAATTACAAAAACATAAAAATTGGAAAATTGCAACAATCTCCACCAACTAATTGTTTGCCTCAAATTAAAAATGATAAGACCGTAATATGAATTATGACTAATACATACACTGTAAAATGTTGGGTCCGTTTACAAAGTTGTGAACCCGCTTGCTCCACTGAAAGTGAATCTTCCTTCCATTGCTCGCTCCTTGTTGACATGACTCAGCCAAACGAATTTATAAATATATATATATACTTTTCACATCAAATTCATTGTCAAGCACAATTGATGTCTTTGAAGTTTTAGTGTACATATGTAAAATTTATCATTACTTTGACTCAATAACAAGCAAATACAGAATCCTACATGACTTTAACCCTTTAAGGACACAGCTTTCAGTTTGCTCAATTGTTTTATGACGGAAAAATTCCGTCATATGTCCTTAAGAGGTTAAAGATGTCATATGTGTCACAATAATGTGTGACAGTACAAAGTATAACAGAAAAGCTTCAAGCAATTATCATAGCTTCTGCAAGCCGATATGGCAAAAAGCTGGAGTGTCATAAAGTTTCAACATTCAAGGGGTGGCTTGTGACCATGATGTTAGTGGCTCCATAGTTTATCTGACCTCATTGTACAGCGTCAATATCAATTCATTGTTGTGCCAGAACCTCTACATGATCTCTCTGTCCACGAGGGCTTTGAATCCACACCTGGGAATGAATACCCTTGGAACATATGTAAGTCTTCTTACAGAGATGACTGTTGACAATTTATTATTTTTAACCCTTCTTCTTTGGTCATAAAGAAGCAGAAAAATAAGCACACTGAGGATATCATACTTCATTCATACCTCACTAGTTTGTTCATGATCTTAACAATCCTAATTTACCAATATTTATGTAAATAGTAACACTGCTGTTCTTAACTAGCTTTGTTTTGAACATTTTTTTTTTTAGAATACTTGGAATATACTAAGGACTCCATAAAAATTACTATTGTGTGAAGCATATAAGAAATAAAATTGCATTTATAATATATTATATATATAAGTAGTAATGAAAAGTTTAATTTCAAGACAGGAAACAATAAATAAATACATAATAGAATCAGAAGAGTTTGTGAGGACAGGTTCCTATTTGAAAATACATATGCATAGTAACGGACGTTGCCGCATATTTTTTAAATTAGCTAATGTGCAGAATACTAGTGGAGAGCAATTTAGCAATCTCTTGCTCTCGCATTAACTTTACTAGACTGAGACTTTTTGCTGCTGTTGAGTTGCGCTCATATTACAAGCTGAAAGAGCCGAACTTTGAATATCTTCTGCGCGTTAATATGACTTAAATGGAGCACAAAAATGTGGAAAAAAAACTAACACCCATACTCACTCGCTAACTATATAGCGTTTAACCAAGTGCACTGACCCAATATGAAATATGAATATTTCACATTCCAATGTTCTTCACATGAAAATATGTTCCATTTATTCTGAGGTGTACATGAGATATCATTGTTCAAGATAAACCCAGGCTGCAGTTCACTAAAGAAAACAGTGCTATTATATTCCTGCATTTAAGCCATGTGGAGTCATAGCGGTAGATTTATCAAATGTCGGGCAGAAATGATCCGCTGTAGCGGATTATGTCCGCCCGACAGTGATAAATGCCTACAGCATACTTTGTCTGCATTTATTATTGCACAAGCATTTCTTGTGAAATGCTTGTGCAATGCCGCCACCTTCACATTCGCGGCCAATCGGCCACTAGCAAGGGGTACCAATCATCCCGATCCTATCCGATCGGGATGATTACTGTCCACCACCTCAGTGGTGGCGGATAAGTTAAGGAGCAGCGGTCTTACGACCGCTGCTTCTTAACTTAGGTTTCAGACAGACCTGAAACTTCAGGGGTAGATTGCAGCATCCACTGCTTGATATATCTACCCCATAGTCTTGAGTTTCTAAATCCAATGGGTTTCACAATGCAACAGTTTTATGTTCCAGTCCCCACTGCTTGGTAAAGGAGGTACATGGTCAGTTAGGATAAACCTAAGGTCCATTACTGTGGATGTTGAAAAGTCTAACCATGCAACATGCTATTACAGGTGGTACAGTCTAAACAATAAAAGCATCCTACCTTTTTTTTTTGGTAACCATGTGTCTTTTTTGTAGTAATAGCAGGCTCCAGTAATCATCACCATATCTCTTATGTTCCTTCCCTTGTGATTACCAATTCTAGGTGGTTGCCCATTATTAAACGATAACTGAGGGTCTGAGGCCAAAATTCTCTGATTATTTCTGAAGCGCGTTCCTATATCATCTTGTCTCCTATTGTAGGTAGTGACAATAGTGATTTACACCCCCTGCTAGCGGCCGATTGGCCACAAACCTACAGGGGCAGTATTGCACAAACAGTTCGCAAGAATGATGTATATCATGTCCGCTCGCACTTTCATAAATCGGTCCCCATATCTTCAGAAAGATATAAATAAACTAGAAGCTGTCCAAAAGAGGGCTACTAAAGTGATAAATGGTCTAAAATATAAAATGTACAAAGAAAGACTATGATCTAAATATGTATAGTTTAGAGCAGTGTTTTTCAACCAGTGTGCCGTGGCACACTAGTGTGCCGTGAGAGATCCTCAGGTGTGCCATGGCAGACTGACAACAGTGTGACATATTTTTTAAACTTTGCTTGTTTTTTACTCCCAGTGCAGGGATAGTTTGTAGGAGGCATGGCATAACAGTACAATACATGCAGTATGTGTGTGTTTGTGTGTATGTGTATATATATATGCTGTATTAGGCTACAATGTGTGATTTTTTTTAAAAATTTTGGGATGGTGGTGTGCCACAGGATTTTTTAATGTAAAAAAGTGTGCCACGGCAAAAAAAAAAAAAAGGTTAAAAATCACTGGTTTAGAGGATAGAAGGCAAAGAGGTGGCATGATAGAAACCTTCAAATATATGAAGGGATTTAATAAAGTAGAAGCTGAAAGCATTTTCCACAAAAAAATAAATGCCAAAACAATCTAAAGTAAGAGAAATTTAGGAGAAATTTGAGGAAGCATTTTTTTACAGAAAGGGTGGTGGATTCATGGAATACATTTCCATTTGAGGCGGTAAACACAAAGACTGTAAAGAAATTCAAAAATGCCTGGGACATGCATAAGGCTATCCTAAGAAAAAAGTAACATGTAATATGGGTAGACTTGATGGGCCTTTTTGGTTCTTATCTACCGTCAAATTCTATGTTTCTATATTTCTATAAGAAGAATCTTTAATGGGTTGTTGTTTTGCCTACAATATTTTTTTGCCTGAGGAACAAAACAGTTAAAAAAATAATCTTTAAAAATGCTTTTGTTTATCAGGATTCTCTAAGTGGTAGATTATGAAAGGCTTTAATTTGAACTCTGTAACATTTCTACCCAAAAAGCAGTATTACTCAGGGTTTGAATGCCTTGAATCCTAGCATTGTCTTGGACTCTTAAAATGTATGCATGCTTCGGTATACGCTTCCAGAAAAAGCTTGTTTCATCAGCATTAAATATTTGTTCTGGCAAATATTTCTCATCCACAATTATCCTATACAGCTCTTACTTAAAAGTTATGGCACCTTCAATGCTGGCACTTGCTGCCTCACTTCTTACCTTCACATTATTTCAATTATGATGCCTTTGGAACCACCCATGACTTGCTACAATCAGTTGCATACATGCATAGTATAATCAGCATGATCTATTAGCGTACTGAAAAGACTTGCTGAAGCTTGTATCGTTAGAAGGCTAAGCAATATGAGCTTCTGTATCTCCTCTTCCATCCACGTGACAAGTCATTTTTCCATGACAGTGGATTTAACCAAAATCAGACAATTTTACTGCATCATTGATTCACTTCTTGTCCTTTAAAATGGTCGAGATTGGTGATTGGGAAAGTCCTAAGTCATGTGCAATGGTCATTACTGGTTTACTGCCTTCATGCTGGACAATTATCTTGAGTTTCATCTCAAGAGTAACTGCCTTCCTCTTCTTCTCACCAGAAGCAGAAGACACAGATGTGTGTTTTGTAGACATGATTGGATGTGAAAACACAATAAAGGTACTGTATATAAAAACACTTTTGCACCATTGTAAGTTGAAAAATTGCAAGTTGAACCATGGTAGGGTAAGGAGTATCTGTACACTTTTGGGCCTTAATCAGTCAAATACCTTAAAACATGGAAAATTGTTTTAATCCATTTTTAAATTTAAATGTGTTTTAATGTAAATATTTAACATTCCAATGTTCTTAACTTAAAAGAAAATGTTATTTGTATTTCTGAATATATATATATATATATATATATATATATATATATTTATATACATTTTATTTTATATGAAAAACATTGGAATATTAAATATTCAATATTCATAAATACTTTCGTTTTTGCGCTATTGGTCTAATGCTTGATGGGTTAGCGTGTGATCTATGTGTTCATTTATTTTTTGAACAGTGCTCTCCATTGAAGTCTATGGGGGGAAAAGTTTACGTAGTTGCATTAATCCAAATTTCTGAAGTTAGCGTGTATTGGGTTTTACTCATGCACAAACGTTTTACTTTTAACTTGTAATACATGCATGTTAAAACTTACTACTAGAGAAGTTTGTGCACTAGCGGAAAAAAGAAAAATAGCATGCCACTTGTAATGGCCCAAAGTGTTAGATGTTAATGTATTAACCCCTGGTGAACTGGGTAGGTGGCACAGATGCTCATACTTATTATTCACAAGCATATTCCTATGCAGTACAGCACCCTACTATTGCCTTAAAATAAGGCCTGTCCATCTCCTGGACATATTAGTTCAGATTTGTTTAACATGTTACTTTATTACTGATTCTTAACTAATAGCAGGTTCACATGAGCGAGCAAGTAATGTACCTTTCTCTACTGCACAATATGTTGAGGTCATAGTTACCAGTGAGCATTCATGCAATATTAAAATGCAAACTCAAGGATTTTATAACTAAAATAGAATGTCCCCCTCACTATCTCAATGGAAGAGACATTATATAATTAATTTTGATTCTGACAATGCAAAGAAAAAAAAACAACAAAAAATTATTTAAAATTTAAATATCTGAGAAATATTTAACAAATAGAATTCAACATCCATTCTAGTAGAAAAACAGTTAACTAAATATCTATGTCAAACTTAGACTACAAACATGCTGTTTTTCATGTCTTTCCTTTAGCCCAATTTAGTCTAAAAGTACTAAATAAATTAATAAATAAATAGTAGAAATTAAACCCCCCCAAAAAAACAACCTCTTGTCATTTATTGATTTGTTCAAAAGACTGCAGTTTGCTATATCCGTTTCTAAAACATCACTACAAATGAATTCATCTCTGTTTTTCCTTGTTTGGGATAGTTTGATTATTCTATACTAAGCTACATTGTTTTTTTTTTTTAGATATTGTAAACTCAGATTGCTAAATAGTACATTTTGATTTAGACTTCAATAACAGCAATCTTAAGTTTTTATTTACATTTTCTTAGCACTCTTTGTGCTTTCAATCTTGGACGCTTAATACCAATTGTTGGTTTTCTAATTCTAACCTCCTCCTATATTTCAGAAGAATATTAGAATCATTAGAGATTATTTATTAGAATGATTAGATAGCTTTGGTACACTGCTATGTGTGCTTTATACTTGCTTGCTGCTGTTTGGCATGCCAGTCGTGAGTGTGGCCCCTATTAAATGCTATGATATTTGTGAGTTTTTAAGTTCCAAATAATTTGCATTATTAGACTTAATGAATAAATTATAACATTGAAAATAGTAAATGTACAAGACAAACCAGCCAAGTGATCAAAAGCAGAACTCACTGTTAGTCATATAATAAAACACTTAGCTTAAACATCCAGTATAATGTGATCCTGCTTACGAGCTCCAGCTTGTCCACACAGCCAAGAGTAGCATCATAACAATGGGAATGTTCATAAGCTGCATTTACCTTTCCCAGAGCTAAGTGGTAATTTATTCAACCTCTCATAGAATGAATGACATGGTCATGCTTACAGTACCACTCCCTTTGAGATAGTTGGATCACTAATCAAAACATAGGACAAACTTGATTCCATCAGAAGCAAAATTATGTCTCAACATACTACCAGTCTCCAACCCCCTCGACCAATTGCAATCATCAAATCCCACAAATTCAGTTTTTTTACCCCTGTTACTAAGGAAGACGTTTCTGCCCTTATACATTACTCTCACATCACTACCTGTCCCCTGGATCTCATTCCCTAACAACTACTCCTCTTCTTCTCTCCTGCTCTTACTCCAATCCTCACACATATTTTCAATCTCTTCCTCAGCACTGGTATATTTTCCTCATCCCTTAAACATACACTTATAACACCTATCCTCAATAAATCTTCTCTCAATCTAACCTCCCTTTTACAAAAACTGTGCTATTTTCGTACTTCATCTTGCCTATTTTTGAAAGGCTTGTATATACACATTTCTCACATTTCCTTTCATTAAACTCCCTCTGTGATCATTGTAATCTGGATTGTGTCCCAAAAAACTCCACAGAGATTGCAATTGTTAAGCTTACTAATGACCTACTTACAGCAAAAATGAAAAGCCAACTTCTCTTTTTTAATCCTTCTGAATCTGTCTGCTGCCTTTCATAATGTTGACCACCCTCTATTTCTACAGGCTGTCTAATCCTTCAGCATTTTCAACACAGCCCTTTTGTGGTTCTCCTCCTACCTGTCTAACTGTACATTTAAACAAGTCTACTTTGGCATTTTCCTCTGCCCATTTACAATATTTTTGGGGAACCACAAGGCTCTGAGCTTGGTCCCCTTCTCTTCTCAATGTATACATCATCCTTAGGTTCCTTAACAAAGTCCTATGGGTTTCAACATAATTTGAATGATCATCATTACCCCAACCCTGCCTGTCTTGGGTTAACACTTGACTCAGATCTTTCTTTCAGATATTCCTGCTGTTTTAACCTTAAAAAACATCTCCAAAATTTGAATCCACTATTTCACCATTTCCTGCCTTGACTATTGCAACACCATCCTCTCTGGTTTCTCTAGCTGCCGTCTATCTCCTTTACAATCCATAATTAATGCCTCTGCCAGGCTGATCTTCCTTACATATCAGTCCTTATCTGTTGCACATCTCTGCAAATCCATTCACTGGCTTCATCTAGCCTACAGAGTTAAACACAAAATCCCAAAATCTGACATTCAAGGCCATCAGTAACATTGCTCCCCCTATTTCTCAGACCTCATCTTCAGATACTTTCTCTCTCATACAATTGTTTTTCCCCTCATGACATCCTTTTTTGTCACCTCCTCTAATTCCCGTCTACAGGACTTCTCCAAAATTGTCCTTATTTTGTTAAACTATCTCCCTTGCTCCACAAGACTCTCCCATAATTTTCAGTTTCAAGCACTCCTTAAAGACTCTATTGTTCAGGGATGCATACAATGTACGCTAACCCTTTCTTACCTCAGTTACTCTCCTCCTTTTTGTTATCGCCTTAAGACTCCTTAGCATGTAAGTCTACGAGCCCAGATGTTTTGTAGATCACCTTCGTGAGAGCTGATATAAAACAGTGCAACTCTTGTCATGGCCCTCTACCCATTTGTCTCCTACGAATGCTACCTTGCAAGTCAAACCCATATTTAAAGCTAAGCGGAATCTGTTGGTGCTCTATAAATAACTGATAATAATAATCATAAAAATAGTAGGATGGCTGTTATGGAACCAGATAATTTAAAATGAGTTCAAGAAAGTTGGCACTCCTCAATAAGTGCATAAAATGAAACCTTTATTGGTCACATTTAAATTAAAAACAGAAATTATGCTTACCTGATAATTTCATTTCCTTGTGTATGAGGAGAGTCCATGGCATCATTCCTTACTGTTGGGAATACTGAGCCTGGCCAACAGGAGGAAACAAGGACACCCCAGCAAAAGGCTTAAATACTCCCCCCTACTTCCCTCATATCCTTGTCATTATGGAAAGGGAACAAGGAACAGTAGGAGAAATATCAGGGTATAAATGGTGCCAGAAGAGAACAAACACTAATTTTGGTCCGCCCATCGGAGTATACGGGCGGGGGCCGTGCACTCCCCTCATACAGAAGGAAATGAAATTATCAGGTAAGCACATTTTATGTTTTCCTTCTTAATATGAGGAGAGTCCACGGCATCCTCCCTTACTGTTGGGAAAACTATACCCAAGCTCTAGAGGATACTGAATGATAAGTGGAGGGGTAACGTAAAGGCAGACCCTAATCTGAGGGCACCCCAGCCTGTAAAACCTTTCTCCAAATAGCTGCTTCAGCTGAAGCAAAAACATAAAATTTGTAGATTTTTTAAAAAGTATGTAAGGAGGACCAGCTAGCCACCTTACAAATCTGATCCATAGAGGCCTCATTCTTAAAGGCCCAAAAGGAAGCCACCACTCTAGTGGAATGAGCCGTAATCCTCTGAGGAGGTTTAAGTCCAGCTGACTCATAAGCTAAGCGTATAACACTCCTCAACCAAAAAGATAAGGAAGTCAAAGAAGCCTTCAGACCCTTCCGCTTCCCAGAATAGATCACAAACAAGGAAGAGGTTTGCCGAAAATCCTTAGTAGCTTGAAGATAAAACTTCAAAGTTCGAACCACATCCAGATTATGAAGTAAATGTTCATTCAAAGAAGAAGGATTAGGACATAAGGAAGGAACCACAATCTTCTGATTGATGTTACGATCAGACATCACCTTAGGTAGAAAACCCAAGCGGATACGAAGGACAGCATTATCAGTGTGGAATGCCAGATATGGAGGCTCACATTGCAAGGCAGCCATTTCAGAAACTCTGTGTGCCAACACAATAACTAAAAGAAAAAGAACATTCCAGGACAACAATTTGATGTCAACCGAATGCATAGGCTCACACGGAGTACGTTGTAAAAACTTAAGAACAAGATTCAAGCTCCAAGGTGGAACGTTAGATCTAAACACAGGCCTGATCCTAATCAGAGCCTTAACGAAAGATTGCACATCAGGGAGCTCTGCGAGCCTCTTGTGCAGCAAAACAGAAAGGGCCGAAATATGTCACCTCAGGGAACTGGCAGAAAGGCCCTTCTCCAGACCCTCCTGGAGAAATGAAAGAATCCTGACAGCTTTAACCTTATGCCAGGCTAAACCACGCTCTTCACACAGAAATGGTAAGTTCTCCACACCTTATGATAGTTGCGAGAAGTAACAGGATTATAAACCTGAATGAGAGTGTCAATAACCCTCTCAGAGAAACCTCTCTTGGCTAAGACTAAGCGGTTCATCACAATCTAGATCCTCTGAGGCTAACTGCATGGAGATTGAACAAAAGGACCCTGTTCCAGCAAATCCCTGCAACAAGGTAACTTCCACGAAGGAGATGAGGATGTCCCCACCAGGTCCGAGAACCACATCCTTCATGGCCACGATGAAACAATCAGTATCACTGATGCCTGCTCATGCTTGATGCGGGCCACTACATGAGGATGAAGTTGTAACGGTGGAAAAATTTAAATTAGATTGAACCTACAAGGCACTGCTAATTCATCTATTAGCTCCACCTGAGGATCCCTGGACCCCGAACCATATCTGGGTAGCTTGGAATTAAGCCGGTAAGCCATGAGATCTATATCCGGCATCCCCCACCTGTTGCAAATCTCTGCACACACCTCGGGATGGAGAGACCATTTCCCCGGATGAAAGGATTGTCTGCTGAGGAAATCTGCTTCCCAGTTGTCCACACCCAGAATGTGGATCAGTGACAGTGAACAGTTGTGGGCCTCCCCGATGGTTGCTGTAAGTCTGATTAGAATCTGATAAACTGGGGCAAACCCAGAAGAGGCCAAGCCTTCAGAGCATTGAAGATCGCTCAAAGTTCCAAAATTTTGATCGGGAGGAGGGATTCCTCTCAAGTCCACAGTCCATGTGCCTTACTGGCACCCCAAACATCTCCCCATCTGGATAGACTTGCGTCCGTAGTCACAATCTCCCAGGATGGTCTCAAGAAGGATGTCCCGTGGGACAGTTTATCTAGACAGAGCCACCAGGAGAGCGATTCTCTTGACCGGTTGTCCAGAGAAATCTGTTGAGACGGATCTGAATGAATGACATTCCACTGTCTCAGCTTGCACAGCTGAAGAGGGCTTTAAGGAGGTCTGGAGGGCAAGACAAGCGGAAGTTAGCTTGTAACGTCTCTGGTCTGTAAGGAATATCCTCATGGAAATGGAGTCTATTATAGTACTCAGAAATTCCACCCTGGTACTGGGAATAAGAGAACTCTTTTCTAAGTTAATCTTCCACCCATGAGATCAAAGAAGAAACAGAAGAGATTTTGAATGGTCTTCTGCCAGATAACAGGATTGTGCTTGAACCAGGATATCGTCCAAGTATGGAGCTACTGCTATACCTCTGGTTCTGGCCACTGCAAGCAGAGCCCCTAGAACCTTTGTAAAATACTCTTGGAGCAGTAGCTAGACCAAAGTGCAATAAACTGGAAGTGCTGGTCCAGGAACACAAACCTTAGGATTTTGAATTGTTCCTTGTGTATTGGAACATGAAGGTAAGCATCCTTCAGATTTATAGTGGTCATTAACTGTCCTTCCTAAACTAAGGGAAGGATGGACCTTATTGTCTCCATCTTGAACGAGGGGACAGATAGAAATTTGTTTAAGCACTTTAGGTCCAGAATCGGGAGGAAAGTTCCCTCCTGCTTTGGAATAAAAAAAAAGGTTTGAATAGTACCCTAGACCTCTTTCTGCGAGAGGTACCAGGACAATGACTCCTAGGGAGGAGATATCCCTCATGCACCCCAGAAAGGCTTCTCTCTTTTCTGGCCTTGAAGACAGCTTTGAGAGGAGGAATCTGCCCCTGGGTGGATGAGACTTGAAACTTATCTTGTATCCCTGAGCGATGACCTCCAGGACCCACGGGTCTTGCGTGTCCCCAAACTAAGCATCTGAAAAGAGCAACAGTCTGCCCCCTACAAGATCCAGAGCTGGATCGGGGGCCGCCCCTTCATGCCGACTTTGTCTCGGCGGGCTTCTTACTCTGCTTGGATTTATTCAAGGACTGACCCGGCTTCCAAGTCCCCTTAGATTTCTCGGGCTTTGTGGAGGGCTGCTGACATTGGGATTTATCCGAACAAAAGGAACGAAAATTAGGACCTTGTCCCTTAGGTTTGTTCTTCTTATCCTGTGGTAAAAGACACCTTTGCCTCCAGTAACCATGGAAATAATTGAGTCTAGGCCTGAGCCCTACGGCTTGAACAGAAAAACCTGAAGCCTTAGCATTCAGACAAATAATTTGCATATTTGCATCACAAATAAAAGATTTGGCCACCCTTAAGGCCTTAATTCTTTCCTGGATAATGTCAAGGGGACCCTCCACCTCGATCAACTCAGATAAGGAGTCATACCAGTAGGTAGCCGCTTCAGGAACTGCAGCAAAAGCCGCTGCCAGTTGAAAAAATATCCTGTATGTTGAAACATCTTTCTTAACAAAGTTTCTATCTTCTTATACATGGGTTCTTTAAATGACTAACTATCCTCAAGCGGAATAGTAGTGCATTTAGCAAGCATGGAGATAGCGCAATCCACCTTGGGTTGGAACCCCACAACTCCAATTGAGAGTCCAGGACCGGGAACAATTTTTTAAAGGAAGAAGTAGGGAAAAATGAAGAACCAATCCTTTCCCATTCATTCTTAATAATATTCACCGGGAAAGTTTGTGGTAAAACCCTGTCCTCGTAGACCTTATCTAATTTAGGGATCAAAGGTTCCTCAGGCAATTTTGGCTCTGGAACCTCTAACGTAGCCAAAACTTCCTTCAACAGGAAGCGTAAATGTTCAATCCTAAATCTGAAGTCTAGTTTCTCCGTAGCTGGAGGTTTAGAGGCAGCAGATTCCGACCCAGAAAAAGTGCCCTCTGAAGTATCAGAGGTGCCCTCATCATTGGATAAATCCAATAAACTAGTTGATGACCCCTGGGAAGGATAGCAATAATTGACCTTGTGCTTAGCAGTGTGAGGTAAAGTACTAAAGGCCACAGACACTGCGGTTTGTAACTGCTCAGTAAGGTCTGGTGGTAAAAGGCCCCCTCCAGATGGAGGATTATGAGTGCTACGGGAAGCTGCATGTGTATTAGGAGATGACTGTAGGGTGCACACCTCATGGTACGGAGACCCCTCAGAGTTGGATGGCTCAGTGGTATCAAACATATTAACCTTCTTTGACATGATTACTTTATCAAGGCATGTGGAACATAGTTGAGTGGGCGGGTATACCGTGGCCTCCTCACAATATAGACAGGTATTAGACTTAGGTAAAGAGGGAGTACCCTCTAACGCATCAGAATCCTCCATAGTTTGCGGTTGCAAAGCAGACTACTGATTGATAATACAAAACAGCACCTTTATAACCCCTCACCACCTCCTATGACCCAGGCAAAACAGAGAAACCGCTTCTTCTCTGGAAAACCGCATGGTCAGAAGAGAGAAAATAAGTGTGACCACACCCGGTCATGTGGTGCTTAATGCAGGACCGCCCATGCTATAATAGCAAAAAAGCACAACAAGTCTTTCAGGCTGGGCAGCTCTCAAAATAAAAGTAAAAACCATGTATGTTCCAACCTATATGTTCCAATAGCAAAAAAGCACAATAAGTCTTTCAGGCTGGGCAGCTCTCAGTATTTCCAAACAGTGAGAAATGATGCCGTGGACTCTCCTCATATTAAGACAGAAATGTATTTTAAATGTGACCAATAAAGCATTCATTTCAAGCATTTCTTTTGGGGAGTGATAATTTTCTTGAACTCAAAATACAAGATGATATTCACACAAGGTTAGACTTGTATGACAAATTGTGTATATCAGTCTCTCTAAACTTACCCTCTAACGCATCAGAATCCTTCATAGTTTGTGGTTGCAAAGCAGACTACTGATTGATAATACAAAACAGCACCTTTATAACCCCTCACCACCTCCTATGACCCAGGCAAAACAGAGAAACCGCTTCTTCTCTGGAAAACCGCATGGTCAGAAGAGAGAAAATAAGTGTGACCACACCCGGTCACGTGGTGCTTAATGCAGGACCACCCATGCTATAATAGCAAAAAAGCACAAGTCTTTCAGGCTGGGCAGCTCTCAAAATGAAAGTAAAAACCATGTATGTTCCAACCTGTATGTTCCAAGATCTGCCTGAGCCTCATCTCACACATGTCGCAAATAAAGTTATGTGATTAAACCCCACTGTTCAATAACCCCCTCAGGAGATAATAAAGATAAAAGAAGCCACACTGTGACCCTGTCTTCTTGCGTTATCATATGTGTAAAATAAAATGAAATAATCTTACCAGAATCTATGCCGTGGAACAGAAACACAGCCTCTCAAGTTTGACAGTCTTGTAGCATCGCTCCTGACATGGACTTGAGTGATGGAAGCAGGCAGTGAAACTTGTCAACACTGATCGCTTAGGAGCTGTTAATACGAGTCTGGATGCGTTCGCAGAAAGACCCTCTCTGCATCTCCAGACTCTAACATTTGTCAATGCTCTCATTGAGAGGCTGACAAGACTACTTAAAACTCCAGTCCCATTTCGAAGGGTAGATACACTTCATGAGGAACTACTCCGAATCTACTGACACTTCTCTGCCAACCTCCTGTAATGAAAGGCAAAGAATGACTGGGATATGAGGGAAGTACGGGGTGTATTTAAGCCTTTGGCTGGGGTGTCTTTGCCTCCTCCTGGTGGCCAGGTTCAGTATTTCCAAACAGTGAGAAATGATGCCGTGGACTCTCCTCATATTAAGACAGAAATGTATTTAAATGTGACCAATAAAGCATTCATTTCAAGCATTTCTTTTGGGGAGTGATAATTTTCTTGAACTCAAAATACAAGATGATATTCACACAAGGTTAGACTTGTATGACAAATTGTGTAGATCAGTCTCTCTAAACTTACCTTTGCATTTCTCTGCATGAACCCATACACAAAATATATTTTTTATTTGTTGAATTTTTCTTTCTTAATTGTTAAATGTATAATAGGATCACATTTTAACATTGGGCAATTAAATTATTTAATTTGAGCACTATCATATTTATCAGCATTCTGGTTGACTTGTATGTCCTACTTGTTAGAGTGAACTCTGAACAAAATTGTAGCTTTATAAAATTAAATTTCAATTTTGTATAAGTGATTGCATTCCATACACTTCTTTAAAAAAGACAGTTTATTAACACCTGTTTAATTTTTAGTAGAACATGTTAACACAATTCAATTACAAATGAAACATGATTAAATTGCAAGAAGTAAAACTTCTCACAGCTTTCCTAATCTTCCCAGTATTTATAATAAGTATTTTCCAACTTTGTTCTACCAAGTGGCATATTGGGATATGATCTCCTGAGAAATTACAGCTCAGCTATAAACAGAAGGTTATAAATTAAAAGGCTAAACAAATACAGATTTTATGTTTGAAACAAGTACAAAAACATATTAAAATGCTTACCATATAAACAGTAGCTTTCTAAAACATGTTAAATAATTCATGCAAATTGCAAACATGCCATTCTAGTTTCAAATATCCCAGAACAGTTTATTTTCAACATAAAAAAGAACCAATGCTTTTATTCTTCAGATTTTGTTGATCTCAGGAATGAAGTTATCACATAGCCAAATGATATATCCTGAGAGAACATACATTGTTCGTTTCATTACTGATACAAAATGATGCCAACAGAGAAGAGATTTAGATGAAATATGTGACAAACTCTAGAAATTAAAACATACCTTGTAAGTTAAAAATTTTTTCATAGATTGTGTATTTATGACAATAAAAAAGACCATCTATCTTTTTTATACTCTTTACACATCAGTCCACCAAGAGATATGCAAACTACAGAAAGTGTAAATATTTTCTTTTAAAGCGAACCATGCACACCACTTGCAAAGGTTTCTGTGTTCTATGACAACAAAAGGAGAAAACAGGACGTTTCAAAGATGTCTTTCAAGACAGTATACTTTAGAAGTTTGCCAGATTTGGTATATTAATGGGCTTGATAGCATTTGAGGATAAGGTGATTGACAAACACAGATAAAAGGGACTGAACTTTATATTGGAGAAACATATTTTAACAAGCTCTGTAATCATTTGGTTTTAAGATAACACTTCACAAAAAAATGAAAAATAACAATTAATTTTTGGTAAGATGTTAATAAATTGTTTTAAAAATGATCACATATATAAGAAATAGTTTTACATTTTCTCTGAATTCATTTGATCTTATGAAACCGTATTCAATCTGATAACATTTGGTATGTTTGAAACAAAACAAAATCTGTTTTATTTCAAATACAAAAAATAGATCAATTTATCCAACTTTTAGTTATGTAGCTATGTCAGTATCTCTATGTGTATCACAGTGTCTATATATGGAGCATATTGTATTGTCAATATGAAAAATGTTTCTAGACGGTATGTTAGTATCTATATTTTTATTACATTGTCTATATGCGTATATGTAGCTTATTATATTATCAACATCTAGAGGTTTTACTAAAACTGTAGGGGCCTTACAAATATTGTATTTACTACAATATTCTTGTATGAAAATATAGACTTAAATTACAAGTGGAGCAGTATTTTGCATGATATGTCTAGTGTAAACTATGCAGCTGTGAAAATGCTACAGGGAGTAAATTGCTAGCATCTGTATTCTTATTGAAAGTAACGTTTTCCTGAAATAAAATATAGTGCCTTTTTCCAAAACACATTTTACAGTGTGAGAAACAAACTAAGAAACATGACTGGGAAGAGTGGCATCCATTTTTTATGCAAGATATTAATATCCACAATAAACAAGCATAAAAAAAGAATAATGCGTAATGAACATTTTTACACTATAATGAAAATAAATTACACATAATAGACTTGTGTACCCACATGTCCATCTTAAATGGATTAAACAATGATGTATGTTTTCCTTAAAAAAAAAACAAATACTGTACATTGCTCAATCTCTAAGGCTTAGATTTAACAACGAGCAGGTGGGTAGGGGGGGTACTTCTTCACCCCTGTCTTCCTGGAGTTGCGTCTAGCAGGTAGCAATACAGCATTTATCATTGCACACTACGGGAAGTGTTCAATGCCACCCCCTGCTTGTGCATGGCCAATAGCATATGAGCAAGTGATGCCAATGTGCGTGGTCGGAAAAGACTAGGGCCTAGATTTAGAGTTTGGCGGTAGCCATGAAAACCAGCGTTAGAGGCTCCTAACGCTGGTTTTAGGCTACCGCCGGTATTTGGAGTCAGTCAGGAAAGGGTCTAACGCTCACTTTTCAGCCGCGACTTTTCCATACCGCAGATCCCCTTACGTCAATTGCGTATCCTATCTTTTCAATGGGATCTTTCTAACTCCGGTATTTAGAGTCGTGTCTGAAGTGAAGGTTAGAAATCTAACGACAAAACTCCAGCCGCAGAAAAAAGTCAGTAGTTAAGAGCTTTCTGGGCTAACGCCGGTTCATAATGCTATTAACTACTGTGCTCTAAAGTACACTAACACCCATAAACTATCTATGTACCCCTAAACCGAGGCCCCCCCACATCGCCGCCACTCTATAAAAATTTTTAACCCCTAATCTTCCGCTCCGTACACTGCAGCCAACTATGTTATCCCTATGTACCCCTAATCTGCTGCCCCTAAAACCGCCGACCTCTATATTATATTTATTAACCCCTAATCTGACGCCCCGCTATCGCTGACCCCTGCATATTATTATTAACCCCTAATCTGCCGTCCGCACGCCGCCGCCAGCTACATTATAGCTATGTACCCCTAATCTGCTGCCCCTAACACCGCCGACCCCTATATTATATTTATTAACACCTAATCTGCCCCCCTCAACGTTGCTTCCACCTGCCTACACTTATTAACCCCTAATCTGCCGAGCGGACCGCATCGCTACTATAATAAAGTTATTAACCCCTAATCCGCCTCACTCCCGCCTCAATAACCCTATAATAAATAGTATTAACCCCTAATCTGCCCTCCCTAACATCGCCGACACCTAACTTCAAGTATTAACTCCTAATCTGCCGACTGGAGCTCACCGCTATTCTAATAAATGTATTAACCCCTAAAGCTAAGTCTAACCCTAACACTAACACCCCCCTAAGTTAAATATAATTTTTATCTAACGAAATAAATTAAGTTTTATTAAATAAATTATTCCTATTTAAATCTAAATACTTACTTGTAAAATAAATCCTAATATAGCTACAATATAAATTATAATTATATGTTAGCCATTTTAGGATTAATATTTATTTTACAGGTAACTTTGTAATTATTTTAACCAGGTACAATAGCTATTAAATAGTTAAGAACTATTTAATAGCTACCTAGTTAAAATAATTACAAAATTACCTGTAAAATAAATCCTAACCTAAGTTACAATTACAACACTACACTATCAATAAATTAATTAAATAAAATACCTACAATTACCTACAATTAAACCTTACACTACACTATCAATAAATTAATTAAATACAATACCTACAAATAACTACAATTAAATAAACTAACTAAAGTACAAAAAAATAAAAAAGAACTAAGTTACAAAAATAAAAAAAATATTAACAAACATTAGAAAAATATTACAACAATTTTAAACTAATTACACCTACTCTAAGCCCCCTAATAAAATAACAAAGACCCCCAAAATAAAAAAATGCCCTACCCTATTCTAAATTACAAAAGTTCGAAGCTCTTTTACATTACCAGCCCTTAAAAGGGCCCTTTGCGGGGCATGCCCCAAAGAATTCAGCTCTTTTGCCTGTAAAAAAAACACATACAATACCCCCCCTCAACATTACAACCCACCACCCACATATCCCTAATCTAACCCAAACCCCCCTTAAATAAACCTAACACTAAGCCCCTGAAGATCTTCCTACCTTGTCTTCACCATGCCAGGTATCACCGATCGTTCCAGGCTCCAAAATCTTCATCCAAGCCCAAGCGGGGGCTAGACATCCATCATCCGACGGCTGAAGAAGTCCAGAAGAGGCTCCAAAGTCTTCATCCTATCCGGGAAGAAGAGTAGGTCCGGACCGGCAACCATCTTCTTCCAAGCGGCATCTTCTATGTTCATCCGATGAGGACTGGCTCCATCTTGAAGACCTCCACCGCGGACCCATCTTCTTCTTCCGACGACTTCCCGACGAATGACGGTTCCATTAAGGGACGTCATCCAAGATGGCGTCCCTCGAATTCCGATTGGCTGATAGGATTGTATCAGCCAATCGGAATTAAGGTAGGAAAATTCTGATTGGCGGATGGAATCAGCCAATCAGAATCAAGTTCAATCCGATTGGCTGATCCGATCAGCCAATCAGATTAAGCTCGCATTCTATTGGCTGATCGGATAGAATCAGTCAATCGGATTGAACTTGATTCTGATTGGGTGATTCCATCAGCCAATATGAATTTTCCTACCTTAATTCCGATTGGCTGATAGAATCCTATCAGCCAATCGGAATTTGAGGAACGCCATCTTGGATGACGTCCCTTAAAGGAATCATCATTCATCGGGAAGTTGTCGGAAGAAGAAGATGGGTCCGCGGTGGAGGTCTTCAAAATGGAGCCGGTCCTCATCGGATGAAGATAGAAGATGCCGCTTGGAAGAAGATGGTTGCCGGTCTGGATCTACTCTTCTTCCCGGATAGGATGAAGACTTTGGATTCTCTTCTGGACTTCTTCAGCCGCCGGTATTAAGGTAGGAATATTCTGATTGGCTGATGGAATCAGCCAATCAGAATCAAGTTCAATCCGATTGGCTGATTGGATCAGCCAATCGGATTGATCTTGATTCTGATTGGCTGATTCCATCAGCCAATCAGAATATTCCTACCTTAATTCCGATTGGCTGATAGAATCCTATCAGCCAATCGGAATTCGAGGGACGCCATCTTGGATGACGTCATTTAAAGGAACCATCATTCGTCGTTCAGTCGTCGGCCAGGATGGATGTTCCGCGTCGGAGGTCTTCAGGACCTTGGATGACGTCATTTAAAGGAACCGTCATTCGTCGTTCAGTCGTCGGCCAGGATGTATGTTCCGCTCCGGATGGATGACGATAGAAGATCCCGCTTGGATGAAGACTTCAATCGGATGGAAGACCTCTTCTGCCCCGCTTGGATGAAGACTTCTACCGGATGGAGGACCTCTTCTTGCTCCGCTTGGATGAAGAATTTGGCTCGGCTGGGTGAAGACGACTCAAGGTAGGGAGATCTTCAGGGGCTTAGTGTTAGGTTTATTTAAGGGGGGTTTGGGTTAGATTAGGGGTATGTGGGTGGTGGGTTGTAATGTTGGGGGGGGGGTATTGTATGTTTTTTTTTACAGGCAAAAGAGCTGAACTTCTTGGGGCATGCCCCGCTAAGGGCCCTGTTCAGGGCTGGTAAGGTAAAAGAGCTTTGAACTTTAGTAATTTAGAATAGGGTAGGGCATTTTTTTATTTTGGGGGGCTTTGTTATATTATTAGGGGGCTTAGAGTAGGTGTAATTAGTTTAAAATTGTTGTAATATATTTCTAATGTTTGTAAATATTTTTTTATTTTTTGTAACTTAGTTCTTTTTTATTTTTTGTACTTTAGTTAGTTTATTTCATTGTAGTTATTTGTAGGTATTGTATTTAATTAATGTATTGATAGTGTAGTGTTAGGTTTAATTGTAAGTAATTGTAGGTATTCTATTTAATTAATTTAATGATAGTATAGTGTTAGGTTTAATTGTAACTTAGGTTAGGATTTATTTTACAGGTAATTTTGTACTTATTTTAACTAGGTAACTATTAAATAGTTCTTAACTATTTAATAGCTATTGTACCTGGTTAAAATAAATACAAATCCTAAAATAGCTATAATATAATTATAATTTATATTGTAGCTATATTAGGATTTATTTTACAGGTAAGTATTTAGCTTTAAATAGGAATAATTTATTTAATAAGAGTTAATTTATTTCGCTAGATTTAAATTATATTTAAGTTAGGGGGGTGTTAGTGTTAGGGTTAAACTTAGCTTTAGGGGTTAATACATTTATTAGAATAGCAGTGAGCTCCAGTCGGCAGATTAGGGGTTAATGTTTGAAGTTAGGTGTCGGCGATGTTAGGGAGGGCAGATTAGGGGTTAATACTATTTATTATAGGGTTAGTGAGGCGGATTAGGGGTTAATAACTTTATTATAATAGCGGTGCGGTCCGGTCGGCAGATTAGGGGTTAATAAGTGTAGGCAGGTGGAGGCGACGTTGTGGGGGGCAGATTAGGGGTTAATAAATATAATATAGGGGTCGGCGATGTTAGGGCAGCAGATTAGGGGTACATAGGGATAATGTAAGTAGCGGCGGTTTACGGACCGGCAGATTAGGGGTTAATAATAATATGCAGGGGTCAGCGATAGCGGGAGCGGCAGATTAGGGCTTAATAAGTGTAACTTTAGGGGTGTTTAGACTCGTGGTACATGTTAGAGTGTTAGGTGCAGACGTAGGAAGTGTTTCCCCATAGCAAACAATGGGGCTGCGTTAGGAGCTAAACGCGGCTTTTTTGCAGGTGTTAGTTTTTTTTCCAGCTCAAACAGCCCCATTGTTTCCTATGGGGGAATCGTGCACAAGCACGTTTTTGAGGCTGGCTGCGTCCGTAAGCAACTCTGGTATCGAGAGTTGCAGTTGCGTTAAATATGCTCTACACTCCTTTTTTGGAGCCTAACGCAGCTATTCTGTGGACTCTCAATACCAGAGTTATTTTAAAGGTGCGGCCAGAAAAAAGCCAGCGTTAGCTACGCGGGTCGTTACCGACAAAACTCTAAATCTAGCTGATAGTGTTCTTGTAAACTAGTAAGATTTGTCCTGGGATTAGTTGCATTTGGAATAATTTGTAAACCCTGACAGATAGATAGATAGATAGATAGATAGATAGATAGATAGATTTTGGCCCATTTACTTTTTTTGCCCTCCCCACAAAAGAAAAAAATTATTAAAAAAATACTGCGGATGCCTATAATTGTTATATACTTAAAGCATCTTGTTTTAGATACCAAAAATAATCATGGCATTATTATTTATCTCGTTCATTGTATAATTACTAAAAATCTTATAGAGGTTTAGTCTGGATATAATATGAATGGATAAAGACATTTAATTAATTCTCCATTCTCCATTAGTTTTGCTTAGAAAATGTTAACAACAATATTTATAAAAATCTATAGATACGTCTGCATGTTATAAAGGCCATAAAGAATGTGAAAGAAATTCATTTTGCAAACTACATTAGCAGTGACATTTTGATTTGCGTACTTCTCTGTCAAAACAGGCAAACAGGTACATTTGACCTTGACAGTTACTCAATAACAAGCTATGCTGTCTGCATTTCTTTACTTTTTTATTTTCCATAGATTAATTTATGTGGAGTAGTAAATAGTTGTAGCACATTTTCAATCTGTTTTATAGCAGTTTCTTTTTTGTTTTATAGCCTAAAGGTAGTGGTTACTAATGTATTTATATTGTATTAGTACCTTGAAACAATCAACCATATCATTCAGTTATTATAAGTTAAGTTATAAATACCTATTCAACTTTAAAGAGAGCACATAAATCTGTCTAGATATTATTTTTCTAAGTGGTGTAAGGATTTTTCGTGTGTGTCAGTATCCACAGATCCAACACAAAAGAAATATTTCCTTTAATGGATGAACAGGCAGGATGTACTTCTATGCAAATGTGACCTTCAGGAAAAGTGGAATCGGAAAAAAAGAGACATGCTTTCTAAAAGTATTATGGTGCTTATTTTCAGACAAAGAAGTGACTTCATGCTTTTAGCTCTCATGTTTAATCAGCAAAATAATCTTTTTATACTCTTTGCAACATAAAAGCCAGATTGTGAAATGTCATTTCTTAGTGTAATGGGAAAATTTGAGCAGAAACAAAGTAACTCAAGGATCCCTTAGGCTTAACTGATATTTTTTGTAATTTTAAAGATTTCATGCAAGTGCTTTGGTTTGCAAAAAACGCTGGAAGAGGAGCAATATTTTAACAAATATTACAATATATTTTACAATAATTACATCATTAAAAAATCTAAATATTCCTTTATACTCTATATCTATCTATCAGTCTATCTATCTATCTATCTATCTATCTATCTATCTATCTATCATCTATCTGTCTGTCTGTCTGTCTGTCTGTCTATCTGTCTGTCTGTCGGTCTGCCTATCTCTCTCTCTTTCTCTATATCTATCTATCTATCTATCTATCTATCATCTATCTGTCTATCTGTCTGTCTGTCGGTCTGCCTATCTCTCTCTCTATCTCTCTATCTATCTATCAATCTATCTATCTATCTATCTATCTATCTATCTATCTATCTCTACCTGTACCATAAGGTCCCCATACAGTTCTACTAAGGCAAATGTAACATTGGAAGCTTTGTATCTAATTAATGTTTTTATCATACTTTTCTGTCTGTTAGATAAATTGGCATCACATTATAATACCCAATGAAAACAGAGTATAATACGGTTTAGACTTTTTAGCTTGCTTTTGTGTTTTAACCCTTAGGAACTATACATTTTGTGTAACATAACATATTTAGGATTGTAACCGCAGAACATTTGTTTTTCTGTCTATCTTTAACAAAGAAAAATGTAATGGATATAGGAAAGTTCTTGTGATTTTACATTATTTAGAATTAGAATGTTCATGTCTATCAAACAGCACTGAGAACAATACAGTTTCTATTGCATATGCAATAAATGGAAAATTATCATCAATAATTATTTTCCCATGTTACAAGTCATTGCCATTTTTGCACAATATATATCAGCAATTTCTATCTTATCTGTGAAAGATCAGAATAACACAAATTAAAATACTCATTTTATATATATTTAAAATTGTACTTTTGTTAGTAAAAAATCAAACAAAGTATACACTCCTTGAACATTCTGGGCCAGATTACGAGTGGAGCACAAATCTTTGCGCGTGAGTGATAAGGGGTTATTGCAGGTGTTTCCCCCCCTCATATATACCGCTGGCATTACAAGTTGAAAGTAAACTCGATCGATTGAGTACAATCGCGATTTATGCAAGAAGAATTATCATGTCCTCAGAGCTCTGGATAAGTGTTTCACAAAACTAAAAAAAGTGTCACAAAACACATCAAATGTGCATTACAAAGTGCAGTTACAATATAAAATATATTGCACAAAACAGTTATAAGGGCTCATTTGAGATCTCAGGAGTTAAGAGGAAAAGGGAGGCAAAGGGCTTTAACATAGAGATACATACATATACATGTCTAAATATGTACAGTATCTCACAAAAGTGAGTACACCCCTCACATTTTTGTAAATATTTTATTATATCTTTTCATGTGACAACACTAAAGAAATGACACTTTGCTACAATGTAAAGTAGTGAGTGTACAGCCTGTATAACAGTGTAAATTTGCTGTCCCCTCAAAATAACTCAACACACAGCCATTAATGTCTAAACCATTGGCAACAAAAGTGAGTACACCCCTAAGTGGAAATGTCCAAATTGGGCCCAAAGTGTCAATATTTTGTGTGGCCACCATTATTTCCCAGCACTGCCTTAACCCTTTTGGGCATGGAGTTCAACACAGATTCACAGGTTGCCACTGGAATTCTCTCCTACTCCTCCATGATGACATCACAGAGCTGGTGGATTTTAGAGACCTTGTGCTCCCCCACCTTCTGTTTGAAGATGCCCCACAGATGTTCAATAGGGTTTAGGTCTGGAGACATGCTTTGTCAGTCCATCACCTTTACCCTCAGCTTCTTTAGCAAGGCAGTGGTCATCTTGGAGGTGTTTAGGGTCATTATCATGTTGGAATACTGCCCTGCGCCCCAGTCTTCTTAGGTAGGGGATCATGCTCTGCTTCAGTATGTCACACTACATGTTGGCATTCATGGTTATCTCAATAAACTGTAGCTCCCCAGTGCCGGCAGCACTCATGCAGGCCCAGACCATGACACTCCCACCACCATGCTTGACTGTCGGCAAGACACACTTGTCTTTGTACTCCTCAGCTGGTTGCGCCACACACGCTTGACACCATCTGAAGCAAATAACTTTATCTTGGTCTCATCGGACCACAGGACATGGTTCCAGTAATCTATGTCCTTAGTCTGCTTGTCTTCAGCAAACTGTTTGCAGACTTTCTTGTGCTTCATCTTTAGAAGAGGCTTCCTTCTGGGACAACAGCCATGCAAATCAATTTTATGCAGTGTGTGGCATATGGACTGAGCACTGACAGGCTGACCCCCCACCCCTTCAACCTCTGCAGCAATGCTGGCAGCACTCATATGTCTATTTTCCAAAGACAACCTCTGGATATGACTCTGAGCACATGCACTCAACTTCTTTGGTCGACCATGGTGAAGCTTGTTCTGAGTGGAACCTGTACTGTGAAACCACTGTATGGTCTTGCCCACCATGCTGCAGCTCAGTTTCAGGGTCTTGGCAATCTTCTTATAACCTAGGCCATCTTTATGTAAATCAACAATTCTTTTTTTCAGATACTCAGAGAGTTCTTTGCCATGAGGTGCAATGTTGAACTTCCAGTGACCAGTATGAGAGAGTGTGAAAGCGATAACACCAAATTTAACACACCTGCTCCTCAAATGGTTAATTGGGCCCAATTTGGACAGTTCCACTTAGGGGTGTTCTCACTTTTGCCAACGGTTTAGACATTAATGGCTGTGTGTTGAATTATTTTGAGGGGACAGCAAATTTACACTGGAATACAGGCTGTACACTCACTACTTTACATTGTATCAAAGTTTTATTCCTTTAGTGTTGTCACATCAAAATATATAATAAAATATTTACAAAAATGTGAGGGGTGTACTCACTTTTGTGAGATACTGTACATGTTACAGGGTCATAGGATGTGTACCCGGTCCGGCCTGAGAGTGCTGACCCCTCCCGTGTTTTGTATATGTTTGGGGAGATTACATAAGCCTGTGCACCCTTCATTTTTACACAGTTGTTTGATTGTGAGCCTGCATTGTGTGGCTGTTTAGGGACCCAGGTTTTTGGAAGAGACCTTGACGAGGTACCTGGGCTTTTCCCATTTGGCCAGATGTGGTAACTAACGGCTAGATTTAGAGTTTGGCGTTAGCCATCAAAACCAGCGTTAGAGGCTCCTAACGCTGGTTTTGGGCTACTGCTGGTATTTAGAGTCAGTCAGGAAAGGGTCTAACGCTCACTTTCCACCCGCGACTTTTCCATACCACCGACAGCTATATTATATTTATTAACCCCTAATCTGCCGCCCCCACTATCGCTGACACCTGCAAATTTTTTTAACCCCTAATCTGCCGCTCTGTACACCGCCGCAACCTACATTATACCTATGTACCTACAAATAAATACAATGAAATAAACTAACTAAAGTACAAAAAATAAAAAAGGACTAAGTTACAAAAAATAAAAAAATATTTACAAACATTAGAAAAATATTACAACAATTTTAAACTAATTACACCTACTCTAAGCCCCCTAATAAAATAACAAAGACCCCCAAAATAAAAAAAATGCCCTACCCTATTCTAAAATTAAAATAGAAAAGTTCTTTTACCTTACCAGCCCTGAAAAGGGCCCTTTGCGGGGCATGCCCCAAAGAATTCAGCTCTTTTGCCTGTAAAAAAAAACATACAATACCCCCCCAACATTACAACCCACCACCCACATACCCCTAATCTAACCCAAACCCCCCTTAAATAAACCTAACACTAAGCCCCTGAAGATCTCCCTACCTTGTCTTCACCACGCCGGGTTCACCGATCGATCCAGAAGAGCCTCCGATGTCTTGATCCAAGCCCAAGCGGGGGGCTGAAGATGTCCATGATCCGGCTGAAGTCTTCATCCAAGCGGGAGCTGAAGAGGTCCATGATCCGACTGAAGTCTTCTATCAAGCGGCATCTTCAATCTTCTTTCTTCCGGATCCATGTAGTTCATCCCGCTGATGCGGAACATCCATCTTCACCGATGACTTCCCGACGAATGACGGTTCCTTTAAGGGACGTCATCCAAGATGGCGTCCCTCGAATTCCGATTGGCTGATAGGATTCTATCAACCAATCGGAAATTAAGGTAGGAAAATTCTGATTGGCTGATGGAATCAGATCGAGCTCGCATTCTATTGGCTGTTCCGATGTTTAAACAAAAAATGAAATTAGTAAGTGCTAACACTGATATCAATGAACAAATTTACATGCACACTCAGTGTTGCTCAATTCTATACCTTTAAAAAAAATATTGTTTCTTGAAATGCCGAAATCCTTTTAGAGAATACACATGACAATTGATTAAAACACTGTAAACAATATAAACAATATATTTAAACTATATATTTAAAAGATACTTAGGGGCAGAGCCAACAGCCGAAGCAGAAAGACGTGCAATCTTAGAGCTCCTAGTATTTGATCATTAAATTATCAATTAATGGCACGCTAAGAATTTATATATTTCTATTTTTGGCTCTTAACATGTCCCAGACCATAGATTACATGATCTGAGACAAAGGGACAAAATAATTGATGCAATATCTGCACAATGAGCTTCTATCTCATTGTGACCAGGACACGGAGTAAACCGCCATACTTGCAGATACCCACACTCCATCTTGATTGACAGAGATATAGCTTCTACACTCCTCAGTATTATAATGGAGAAACATATCCTATTTGCGCTACAAGACCTAATGCGCTCCCTGGACTATCATCAGCAAGTCCTTATCGCGGAGCTGAGAACTGCTATGGCCCCGCTGCAGACTACTATATCGTCAAGGGAAGTTGCGGAGGAAGCCAGTCGGTATGAACCAGACCCGCCACCACTGACGGCAGATCCGCCAAAAGACCCAGAAGAGTTGTACATGACTGAAACAAGGGGCTCCAGTCTCAAGATGGCAGGACAGATAGATATGCCTGAGCGGAACAGTGCCTTCCAGCCCTCCTCCATTCATGCAGGACTGATGCAGTATAGCACAGCGCAGTTGGAGGTCTTCTGGGTACAGCAGTACAGTTTGACTCAAGTTTGCAGTCTGCTAACATCAGCCCACACTCCCTTCAATATTGCAGAGACGGACTTGTCTGGGAGCCATTCGGCAGCTACTGAGGTTATGTCACGTGGGACATCTAAGCCAGGGATAGAGCTGAGCACAATGGATCTAGGATATACTGTCCTGCAAAAGAGAATGAAAAGCACGATTACCAGTGGAGTATCTACAGCACAATCTCCTTCCTACTATGTCAAGAGCTGGTGCAAAATACACCAGAAGCCCGCCAGGGCCATCACCCGGAGTATAAGCCTTCATCAGACACGCAGTTTCCGTTCCCAAATCCTGCTGGTGGACTCTCTCATAAAGATGACTAAGTCCCATTTTCTACGCCTTTGTGCTCCAGGGAGGTCGTCATGGGATCCTGGGAGGTCTCCCTACCGCAGCCTAACCCACAGACAACCCTA
This sequence comes from Bombina bombina, assembly GCF_027579735.1. Lineage (NCBI taxonomy): Eukaryota > Metazoa > Chordata > Amphibia > Anura > Bombinatoridae > Bombina > Bombina bombina. The sequence goes on along the minus strand of NC_069503.1, from coordinate 1,097,454,253 downwards.
AGTCCATGTAACAGGAGGTACGGAACTTAGCCAGACAGAACCTCATAAGGACACTCTATAAGAACTGGTGTGGGGTAATGGTTTGGCACCCCCGATATGAGTTCTGCATAATTTTGGGCTATGTTGGATAATGTGGCCCGCCTTTCCAATTTTACACCTGAGACCCATGCAGCAATCATAAAAATTCCCCACTTAGCATTTGCTATGGTGCCTACCTGATAGTTCACATCAGAACTGGAACATTGGACTACTCATATCCTATTTGGCCACTATTTTTGTTATATACATGTTTCCTGTTAAATTTAATCCCTTGTTATGTGGACACTTGAGTATTAGGTGTGCTTTCATATATTTGATAAAATTACAGTAATTTCAGCATTAGTCTTATATGTTTTCTATACAGAGTTAATAATAAGGGACTATGCATAGGCTGATCTTTAGGTCTTTGCTGACATAATAACCTTTAAGTAATCTTAAATAGTTAGTCAAGTCATGTACCTAACCTCTCCTCTCTAACCCATTCCTAGTTTTACTACCACTGAATAGTGCTCTGCTAACAACTGTATCTTTGTGTTTGGGCTAGAGATAATGTTATGTTATATATATACATCTGAAAGATAGGTGGGACCCTAATTACAGTATATCTATTTTGCTATACCTTATTCAGTTTCTAGTTGTGTTTATACCAGATGTTATTTTTACCATTACTATATAAGATAGGGGGAGCTAGTATCATCCTGTCTCCTGTGCTATTGTTATTTTTTTAGGTATGCACTTGGCTGAAAGAATTACTGACGGAACAGGCTGGTCAATCAAATAAGGCACCCTAAAAGCAAACGGTCTGGTATAGGCTAATCCCCTCCTGACCTCATGGCCATCTGCATGCTTAAAGCCAGCTGCAGATGGTCTCTTTAAATTTGTTCACTAGGGGGTCCTTTAGGTTAGCACTAATACCTTTATTTTCTGTAATTTGAGAGACCTAACTTATACATGCCTAAGAGCTCGGAGAATGTTTAACCACAACTTTGAGTTATGGGGAACCATACCCTGCCCTATGCATCTAATAAATTCTCTAATGTTATATTTACTTTGCATAGCTTTAATATAAGGTCACTAGTTATCTGAATATGCTTCCCTTTATTACATAGATGGTGGGGAGTGTACTTTTAGGTTTAGGTTTCATCGCCTAATCCCCTGAGCTAATGATCCACTTTGTTTGAACTAAACCCTTGACCCCCATTTGTAATTTTTTTTTTTAACAAAGCTTCACAAGGGCTACATTGACCTAGTGACAAGGCTCAGTTTCCCTCTTATTTCTTATACTTGTTGACTTATTTTGGGACTAATCCGGAGCTCTCTATATCCACACTATTATAAACACACTTGCAAACTCCCCTTTATGTATATATGGATAAATGAAAGTGGTCTCCCTGTTTAAACATTTATGTATCTCCTTTAGAGATACCCAGGTGCCTTAGTACCCACTTGTGTTAGGGTCTCTAATATCTGTTTTACATTTATAATTCCTATTGGACCCCCAACATGGATATAGGTTGGTGTAGATCAGCAAAAGCCCCAGTAGTATGCTAGTGCGGAAATATTATATACAACCCAGACTCAGATCCTCACTGATAACATTAAATCTATGTAGAGATATTTAAGCTCCTTGGGAGAGAGTCAAGACTACAGGGTCCGAGTTTATGCACACATCCTATATAGGTTATTACATCCATATTTACTCCCCGTCTCATTGTATGTTTAACAACTGCTATTATTATATTGTGGTACATGTTTGTACTCTTCTGTGTAAATTGCACCCCTCAGTTTAGTGTTGTTTCTTACTATTCCTGTTGCACTTGTTGTGGGGACAATATTTCAAACTTATTATTCTATAGCTAGGAGCTCAGGTATGTTTATTCTTATTGTTAGCTATTCCTAAAAATAATATATTCATCACTAACATGTGAGGCCAGTAGTATGACAGCTGTATGTTTGAGACTTTAATTGGCATTCTCCATTTGTATATATTCTGATGAAAATATATTGTGATTGTTGGTTGTCATGTCGCTGATTAACCCACTTTAAATATATTACTGGCAAGCTCTGTCACTAGAAGAATACTACTAGTCTTTGATATTTACAGAGGGGCCTCAACACTTATACCCTTAGTTTCTATGCTCAAATGTTTGGAGGCTCAAGAGTATCTACCAGCCTGACAATCTAACTAGCTCCGCCCTCCCTCTCCTCCCCCTTTAAACTCACTTTGAGCAGCTCTCGCCCGCTGATTTCCCCCTCCCCAAAATTTATAAAGCCAACCCCCGCCTTGCCTCAATATTTTTCAAATCAACATACTAATATGTTTTCCTAGTGCAACACGGGGATCATTTTTTATCTTCACATTATGCAAAAAATACAAAACTGAAATCTCAGCCTAGATATTCCAAATTCCTTGTTTATGCTTTTAAATAAAGGGGCTCGAAGGGTCCCTTCTATTTACTTTTACTGTCTAGTCAACCCTATTGCTCCTCCATAACTCTAGTCAACATGGGTTTCATCACTCTGATATTACTTGTCATTATGCACTACATTTTAAACTCATAAATGTATCTCAGGTAGACATAATCTGTATTAGTTGACTTGGCAGTACTCTTGTAATAGCATTGTATATCTTTTACTTGTCATTGTTTTTTTAGGATATATCTCCTTTGTTACATTTGTTTTTGACTTCAATAAAAAATTAATAAAAAAATAAAAAAAAAGATACTTAGTCCATAATATTGGATAAGTAGTTAGATGAATCTGGGTGCAGCTCCCAAAAACTGGAAATTCCTTGGTCTAGCTAGAAATAGTAGGCAGAGTCTAGTAAAAGAACAAGAAAGCGCAGCTCCGATTCAGATTATTTATTAACAATATCATTCATAACTTACACTTAAAATTATCAAGTTGCATTCAAGTACTTCACCGGTTTCCTCCTGAAGTTGTGGTGCCGGATCCGGAGTTTGTGTGTCCAAAGCATAAAACAAAGTTTCAAAACAGTGCTTTGCTACTAATCCCTGTTTAGCATCCTTAGCCACCAGCATCGGAAACATGTGACCACGCTGACAGGTACGATACCGGAAGTGCGTCACCTCTACATGTTTCATTCAGATTTGTCCAAACTTCTTCAAGGAGGATGTGTCGATTGTGAATACCACATTGCCGGTCTTCCTTTATAATATCCATAGCAGATAATTAGCCAATTGCCATACAAAGTCCTTATCACATGATATAGGGATCCGTTATTCATACAATTAATGTGAAAATATACGGAAAATACTTTTAAGCTAAATACCACCTAATATAAAATAAAAAATGACTTGATATCACTAAAACAGCTATAAAAACATAAATTAAACATATTAACACACATACACATATAATATGCCAATACAAATACAAGCATCAGTCACTAAAAATTTGACATTAACCTTTAAAAATATGTCCACTACATAAATGCCTCAATATCTAGATCTGAATTTAGACCCTTTAGTTTCATTGTATCCAGTCTATAGATCCAGAAGGATTCTTGCTCCCTTAATCTTAATAGTTTATTGTTTAAAGATGGTGGGATCCAATCAATTACTTGCATTCTTAAATAGGCAGGATCACTATTATGGTGCTCTAGATAGTTTATCGGTATGCTATGCTGTACTTGTTTTTTAGTTGGCTCCCTTGTGTTATTAATGTTATAGATGTGCTCATTTACTCTAGTTCTAATATTTCTTTTTGTGCGCCCTACATAAAGGAGGCTACAGCCACAGATCAGTAGATACACCACGTATTGTAAATCACAGTTGCATTTATTTAGAATCTCGAATTTTTGAGTTCCGGAAGAATTAAAAAATTCTGTCTACTTATTTACGTGTTTGCACATCTTACAGACAGTTTTTCCACATTTAAACGTGCCCTTACCAAGTGTTAACCACCGGTCATTACCATTTTCTGTCACTACTTTCCTGAGTTTACTCAGTGCTAATAGGTTCTTTAAATTCCTATTTCTTTTAAATATAACTTTTGGGGAGTCCTCGTGGCTGGTACCCAAAATAGGATCCGACTTGAGGATACTCCAATGTTTGAAAAAGTTGTGGTTTTCTCACAGCGCCTACCCTGTGTCCTACTGGCTCCCCAGGAAGACAAGACACCTAGTATATCTTGAAAGTGTTTACAGATACAAGAGAGTCCAGAAAGTATGGCAGCAATAAGTAGTTTAATCAATGGTCTTTATTGGAGCACAACAAACAAGATAGCGACGTTTCGGGAGCTTCCTCCCTTTGTCCCTTTTTATTTTCATAGGGATTAGGTTTATTTTTAATTTTTTTTCTGTAATTTTAGCTTAATTTAAATTTAGATTAATTTTTTCCTTTTTGGGGATTAGACAAGTTTTTTTTATGTGTTTTTTTTAGATTAGGGTTATGGGCACTTCTTAAAAGAGCTGAATGCCCTTTTAAGGCAATGCCCATACAATGCCCATACAAATTCCCTTTTCAGGGCAATGGGTAGTTTAGGTGTTTTAGTGTTTATTTACTTTGGGGGGTTTGGTGGGTGGTGGATTTTACTGTTAGGCAGGACTTAGAATTTTTTGTAACTGCAAAAGAGCTGTTTAATTTAGGGCATTTCCCTACTAAAAGACCTTTTAGGACTATTGGTAGTTAAGCATTAGATTAGGGGGTGTTTTTATTTTGGGGGTCTTTTTTATTTTCATAGGGATTAGTTTTAATTTTTAAATTTTGGGGGGGTTAGATTTAGTTTTATTTTTTTTGGGGGGGTTGTTTTTTTAGATTAGGGTTATGGGCACCTCTTAAAAGAGCTGAATGCCATTTTAAGGGTAGCAAAAGAGCAGAATGCCCTTTTAAGGGCAATGCCCATACAAATGCACTTTTCAGGGCAATGGATAGTTTAGGTTTTTTAGTGTTAGGTTTATTTACTTTGGGGGGTTTGGTGGGTGGTGGGTTTTACTGTTAAGCGATGTGGCGTGAGGCTAAGCAGCTGCTTCGCTCCGCGTCGCATCGCTTCTGAAGTTCAAATATTTCATCTCTGAGCGCTCAGCTAGGCGTCCTGATGCAGCAGAGTGCTCAGAGATGAAAAGGCAGGACACACTGAGCGCGCACAGCTGCATGTACACGCTGCGCGTCGCTCTGCTTGCAGTGTGTCACAGCCTTTTGTAACTGCAACACAGCTGTTTAACTTAGGGCAATGCCCTACAAAAAGCCCTTTTAAGGGTTATTGGTAGTTTAGCATTAGATTAGGGGGTGTTTTTATTTGGGGGGGGGGCTTTTTATTTTTATAGGGATTAGGTTGAATTTTTTTATTTTGGATATTGTGTTTTTTTCTGTAGTTCTATTTTTTATTTTTTGCATTTACAACACATAGACTGCCCTCTAAGCAGGCTTAGCAACTAGTATACATATAAGTGCATTTGCCATTGAACAGATGAACACATAATAAAACATATTTATGCAATATTCATATTTAAAGTGAATGTAGACTCAGCCTTCGTTCTAAACAGCAGTCTATCAAATATCAATAAAAAACCTGAGTTTCATTCATCAAATTTTAATTTTCTAAATCGATACCTTTATTTTCATAAATTTATATCAATTTGCAGCTAAACCGTCCTCTGCCCGGCATTCGCGCTCTGTTGCTCACCTTTTTGATTGATGTCTTAATAGCCAATAACGGCTCTAACCACGGGGGGACCCACCCTCTTCTCATTACGTAATAGGTCCTTATTGCGCATGCGTTCGTCTTTGGTGCCAAGCTAATCTATTGTAAGCTCGTGCACATTTCGCGCATGCGCAATACTAATAAACACGGGTAGCGTTACATTCTTATACGGATTCCTTTCATTTCCTCTGTATTGTCAATTTTGGATTAGTGGATGTGAAAGGTCTCCGTAAAAGTAACGCATGCGCAATGTAAAATAGACACAGGAGCGCGCAGTGCCTATACGTAAACAGCGGGTGGGACCGCTGTTTACGTAATATGGATGAAAATTAGGAAGCAGTGAGTGGGAGGAGCGGGTAAGCGAATGAGCGCTATGCCATATATAAAATAAACATTAAAATACACATTTTATTAAAAATTTATTGCGGCGGTATGCTTAATCTCAGTAATCACTACAAAACTAGATTACACAAAACGGAAAAATTGACATTCACTTTAATAAAGCTTTTAACTATGTATTTACTGTAAATATTTCATATTTGTTAATGTGAATATGTTATGTTGTTTGCGCAATGGGTGTTTGTTTTTTTATCAAAAAACTTTTCTCCATTGGGAAATGCGAAAAGGTGATGGCATTTGCGCAATCTCATGTTAGATAGATGATAGATTGATAGATAGATAGATAGATAGATAGATAGATAGATAGATAGAGCAATGGACCTCTCTTGTTATTAAATTAATGTTACTTTTCTAAAAAAAAATTCTATTTAGAATTGTAATCCACTAAATGTTATGTATCCTGCTTTAGAGAAAATATTAAAGTTACATTTTATGTTTATTATATATATTCAGTGAGTAAAAGCAGTAAGTTTTACTCAATCATAAAACAGTTGTCAGCTTATGTTAGTTGGGCAACTGTAAATTAAGGCTGGCTGTCGTAACATTTTTTATTAATCATAAAAATATTTTTTATTGAGCAAATCTTTGTCAAATATGACCATTGATCTTTAGAAATAACAATGCATTATACATTTATTTAGAGGGTGGTTAATTGCAACATCTGTTGTATAATGTTTTGTTGGTTTTAAGCATGTACTTTACATGCAGAGCTTATCTGCCAAGGTTGATGTATAGCAGTAATATATCATCAGCCTAGCATGTTTTGTGATTTATTTTTGGCATGTGGGATTATCTGAATCCATTTGTTCCGTGATATATTTAAGTAATACATCAAGAGAACTGATGCAATGAGTTATAAAATAACCACTAAAACATTATTTTTTTTAAAAAAGTGCATTTTTATAAGGCTAATCCACGTAAAATGGCACGTAAAAGAAAACAAGTGAATGAATATTTATTTTCATTCCTTGTCTTACATGATGCAACTTGCAATCAATCCATTGTTTTCATAAATGAATATATATATGTATAGACTTGCGGTATACCAGCTCAACCCAATTTAGTAAAAATTCATGGGTCACCCTGGATAACTAAAGATACTTGTATCCAGGGGTGCATGGGGACATAATATTTAATGAATGATTATAAAAAGAGGAAAAAGAAGAAGATAGAAAGTAAGAAATAAAGTATGCCCTAGCCAGCGCTACCTTAATAAAAATTAACAAATTAAAGTGGAAAACACTGTGTGTGATTATCACTGCTCATAGATGACAGGCTCCTCTCCCATATATATATATATATATATATATATATATATATATATATATATATATATATATTAGGGTTGCACCGATACCGATACTAGTATCGGTATCGGTGCCAATACCAAGTATTTGCATGAGTACTTGTACTCGTGCAAATGCACCGATACTTAAACCAATACCTCCAATTCCTACCCATATGCCATCTTGTGGCATTTTTCAAACTGCATGTTCCCATTTCATTTTAAGCTGGAGTGGAGACTTAACTAAAAACTGTTCACTTCTGTTCTGCCAATACAAAGTGCTGTTATTTGTATTTTTGTACAACAGAGCAGTGCTCCAAAAGCTGCTACTTTACACCTGGAAACCTACCTGGGAGAGATCACTGTACCTCATTCAGACAAACCCCTGAAGTACTGGGCAGTTAACAAACTGAGATTTAATGACCCAAAAATATCTTTCTGACCCATGCAGTTGTGTGAAAAGTGAAAGACTGTTCAGCTTAGCATCAAACGTCCTTACTGATAGCAGAAACAGACTTATAGCTGAACACGCAGAGATGCTTCTTTTCCTTAATAAGAACTTGCTTTTGAAAAATTACTCTAATTGCTAGATTGCCTGTTATACTGCTAGTTCTCATCTTGCACAATTGTGCTCAAAACATACTGTACTCTGAGGAACATCCTTAGCCAGGGCTGGACTGGAACTAAAAAGCAGCCCTGGAAAAATATGAAGACCAGCCCTATTTTCTGTTTAGTCAGTAGAATACAAATGCCCCATTTTTTTCAAAGAGGATTACTGGGATACTCCTTCCCCAATATTTTTTTCAGAATTAAATTGTATTACTTTGTATTAAATACAAATGTCAGATTGATGAGTTATATAAGCACCCTACAACCCAATTGTGTCCAGTAATCACCCTTTAAAATTGTAGCTTTCCAGCCCCAGCTGCTGCAGCTGTTATTTATTGTTTTTATTATTAATTTATGTTATTGTAATATTTTTATTTATAAACATGTTCTGTAAACTTTGTGACAACAAGCACAAAAACTGTTTTATTATTTCAAAATGTCTTTTGAGATACATAATAATACTTATAAAGAAGTGATCTTAAATCATTACTCTGTAATGTGCTTGGCAAACTGTCATGACATAACAAAAGTATCAGTAATTGGTACCGGTGAGTATTTTAAAAAAGTATCGGTACTTGTACTCGGTCTTAAAAAAAACATAATTTATGTAAGAACTTACCTGATAAATTAATTTCTTTCATATTAGCAAGAGTCCATGAGCTAGTGACGTATGGGATATACATTCCTACCAGGAGGGGCAAAGTTTCCCGAACCTTAAAATGCCTATAAATACACCCCTCACCACACCCACAATTCAGTTTAACGAATAGCCAAGAAGTGGGGTGATAAGAAAGGAGCAAAAGCATAAAAAAATAAGGAATTGGAATAATTGTGCTTTATACAAAAAAATCATAATCACCACAAAAAGGGTGGGCCTCATGGACTCTTGCTAATATGAAAGAAATGAATTTTTCAGGTAAGTTCTTACATAAATTATGTTTTCTTTCATGTAATTAGCAAGAGTCCATGAGCTAGTGACGTATGGGATAGCAGATACCCAAGATGTGGAACTTCCATGCAAGAGTCACTAGAGAGGGAGGGATAAAATAAAGCCAGCCAATTCCGCTGAAAAAATAATCCACAACCCAAATCAAAAGTTTTAATCTTATAAGGAAAAAAACAGAAATTATAATCAAACAAATCAAACAGAAACAGCTGCCTGAAGTACTTTTCTACCAAAAACTGCTTCAGAAGAAGAAAACACATCAAAATGGCAGAATTTTGTAAAAGTATGCAAAGAAGACCAAGTCATTGCTTTGCAAATGTGATCAACAGAAGCTTCATTCTTAAAAAGCCCAGGAAGTAGAAACTTACCCAGTATAATGAGCCGTAATCCTCTGAGGCGGGAATCCACCCGACTCCAAATAAGCATGATGAATCAAAAGTTTAACCAAGATGCCAAATAAATGGCAGAAGCCTTTTGATCTTCCTAAAACCAGAAAATATAACAAATAGACTAGAAGTCTGTCTGAAATCTGAATAGTTTCAACATAGGATTTTAAAACTCTTACCTTATCCAAAGAATGAAAGAATCTTAACAAAGAAGTCTTAGGAAAACAATAATTCCTCCCTAATGTAGTTAGAATTTACAATTTTAGGTAAGAATTTGAAATGAGGACAGCAAAAAGCACCTTACCCTGATGAAAAAAATCAGAAAAAGGAGATTCACAAGAAAAAACAGATAATTCAAAAACTGTTCTAGCTGAAGAGATGTACAAAAAGAACAATACTTTCCATGAAAGTAATTAATGTCCAGAGCAAGCATATGCTCAAATAGAAGAGCCTGAAAAGCCTTCAGAACCAAATTAAAACTCCAAGGAGGAGAAATTGGCTTAATGACGGGTTTGATACGAATCAAAGCCTGAACAAAATGATAAATATCAGGAAGCAACACTGCCTTATTCTGATGAAAAATCAGAAAAGGGCAGTTAACAAACTGAGATTTAATGACCCAAAAATATCTTTCTGACCCATGCAGTTGTGTGAAAAGTGAAAGACTGTTCAGCTTAGCATCAAACGTCCTTACTGATAGCAGAAACAGACTTATAGCTGAACACGCAGAGATGCTTCTTTTCCTTAATAAGAACTTGCTTTTGAAAAATTACTCTAATTGCTAGATTGCCTGTTATACTGCTAGTTCTCATCTTGCACAATTGTGCTCAAAACATACTGTACTCTGAGGAACATCCTTAGCCAGGGCTGGACTGGAACTAAAAAGCAGCCATGGAAAAATATGAAGACCAGCCCTATTTTCTGTTTAGTCAGTAGAATACAAATGCCCCATTTTTTTCAAAGAGGATTACTGGGATACTCCTTCCCCAATATTATTTTCAGAATTAAATTGTATTACTTTGTATTAAATACAAATGTCAGATTGATGAGTTATATAAGCACCCTACAACCCAATTGTGTCCAGTAATCACCCTTTAAAATTGTAGCTTTCCAGCCCCAGCTGCTGCAGCTGTTATTTATTGTTGTTATTATTAATTTATGTTATTGTAATATTTTTATTTATAAACATGTTCTGTAAACTTTGTGACAACAAGCACAAAAACTGTTTTATTATTTCAAAATGTCTTTTGAGATACATAATAATACTTATAAAGAAGTGATCTTAAATCATTACTCTGTAATGTGCTTGGCAAACTGTCATGACATAACAAAAGTATCAGTAATTGGTACCGGTGAGTATTTTAAAAAAGTATCGGTACTTGTACTCGGTCTTAAAAAAAACATAATTTATGTAAGAACTTACCTGATAAATTAATTTCTTTCATATTAGCAAGAGTCCATGAGCTAGTGACGTATGGGATATACATTCCTACCAGGAGGGGCAAAGTTTCCCGAACCTTAAAATGCCTATAAATACACCCCTCACCACACCCACAATTCAGTTTAACGAATAGCCAAGAAGTGGGGTGATAAGAAAGGAGCAAAAGCATAAAAAAATAAGGAATTGGAATAATTGTGCTTTATACAAAAAAAATCATAATCACCACAAAAAGGGTGGGCCTCATGGACTCTTGCTAATATGAAAGAAATGAATTTTTCAGGTAAGTTCTTACATAAATTATGTTTTCTTTCATGTAATTAGCAAGAGTCCATGAGCTAGTGACATATGGGATAGCAGATACCCAAGATGTGGAACTTCCATGCAAGAGTCACTAGAGAGGGAGGGATAAAATAAAGCCAGCCAATTCCGCTGAAAAAATAATCCACAACCCAAATCAAAAGTTTTAATCTTATAAGGAAAAAAACAGAAATTATAATCAAACAAATCAAACAGAAACAGCTGCCTGAAGTACTTTTCTACCAAAAACTGCTTCAGAAGAAGAAAACACATCAAAATGGCAGAATTTTGTAAAAGTATGCAAAGAAGACCAAGTCATTGCTTTGCAAATGTGATCAACAGAAGCTTCATTCTTAAAAAGCCCAGGAAGTAGAAACTTACCCAGTATAATGAGCCGTAATCCTCTGAGGCGGGAATCCACCCGACTCCAAATAAGCATGATGAATCAAAAGTTTAACCAAGATGCCAAATAAATGGCAGAAGCCTTTTGATCTTCCTAAAACCAGAAAATATAACAAATAGACTAGAAGTCTGTCTGAAATCTGAATAGCTTCAACATAGGATTTTAAAACTCTTACCTTATCCAAAGAATGAAAGAATCTTGCCAAAGAAGTCTTAGGAAAACAATAATTCCTCCCTAATGTAGTTAGAATTTACAATTTTAGGTAAGAATTTGAAATGAGGACAGCAAAAAGCACCTTACCCTGATGAAAAAAATCAGAAAAAGGAGATTCACAAGAAAAAACAGATAATTCAAAAACTGTTCTAGCTGAAGAGATGTACAAAAAGAACAATACTTTCCATGAAAGTAATTAATGTCCAGAGCAAGCATATGCTCAAATAGAAGAGCCTGAAAAGCCTTCAGAACCAAATTAAAACTCCAAGGAGGAGAAATTGGCTTAATGACGGGTTTGATACGAATCAAAGCCTGAACAAAATGATAAATATCAGGAAGCAACACTGCCTTATTCTGATGAAAAATCAGAAAAGGAAATTCACAAGAAAGAGCAGATAACTCAGAAACTCTTCTAGCAGAAGAGATAGCCAAAAGGAACAATACTTTCCAAGAAAGTAATTTAATGTTCAGAGAATACATAGGTTCAAACGGAAGAGCCTGTAAAGCCCTCAGCACCAAATTGAGACTCCAAAGAGGAGAGATTAACTTAATGACAGGCTTGATACGAACCAAAGTCTGTACAAAACAATGAATATGAGGATGATTAGCAATCTTTCTGTGAAAAAAGAACAGAAAGAGTAGAAATTTGTCCTATCAAGGAACTGAAAACAAAACCTTATCCAAACCAACCTGAAGAAATTATAAAATTCTAGGAATTCTAAAAGAATGCCAAGAAAATTGAGAAAAACACTAAGAAATGTAGGTCTTCCAAACTTGATAATAAATATTTCTAGAGACAGATTTACGAGCCTGAAACATAGTATTAATCAATGAGTCAGAGAAACCTCTATGACTAAAAATCAAGCGTTCAATCTCCATCCCTTCAAATTTAAAGATTTGAGATCCTAATGGAAAAATGGGCCTTGAGAAAGAAGGTCTGTTCTTAATGGAAGAGTCCAAGGTTGGCAACTGGCCATCCAAATGAGATCCACATACCAAAACCTGAGAGGCCATGCTGGACCCACCAGCAGTACAAATAAACACTCCACTAGAATTTTGGAAATCACTTTTGGAAGAAGAACTAGAGGCGAAAGGATATAGACAAAATGATAATTCCAAGGAAATATCAATGCATACACTACTTCCGCCTGAGGATCCCCAGACCTGAATAGGCCCCTGGGAAGTTCTTTATTCAGACGAGATGCCAACAGATCTATTTCTAGAAACCCTTACATCTGAAAAATTGAAAATCATATCTGGGTAAGATAGACCATTCTCCCGGAAGTAAAGCTTGATTAACAGAGATAATTCGCTTCACAAATGTCTAAGATCACAGAATTTAGATAGGAGCTGGATTTAACCGAATCAAATATCTGAGATACTTTTGTCCCAGCTTAAGGACTGATAGTCCCACCCTGATGATTGACATATACCACAGTTGTGACATTGTCTGAAAAACAATAAACATATCTTCCTCAAAATAAACTAACTGAAGAACTCTGAGAATGCACAGAGTTCTAAAATTTCAAATGGTAATCTCACCTCCTGAGATTTCCAAACCCCTTGTGCTGACAGAGATCCTCAGACAGCCTCCCAACCAAAAATACTCACATCTGTAGAGATCATGGTCCAGGTTGAAAGAAACTAAGAGACCTGTAAAACTAAATGAAGGTGAACTTAACCATCAAATCAAGATAGTTAAACATTAGGATCTGAAGATTTAAAATGTGAAATCCTAGAATCCCTGCACCATTATTCAGCATAAAAAACTGGAAAGGTTTTCCATGAAAATGAGCAAAGGAAATTGAATCCAACGCTGCAGCCATAAAACCTAAAACTTCCATGCATATATAGCAACTGAAGGAAATAATAGAGACTGAAGGTACCGACAGACGGAACCCAATAACATTGTCACTTGTCTGTTTATAGACAAAAACAGTGACCCAAACTATCTGGAAACCTAAAAAAGGTGACCTTTGTGTGAGGAATCAAGAGCTTTTGAAAAAAAGATCCTCTAACTATGTCCTGAAAGAACAAAGATGAATCATATGAGATTCCGCAGCCTCAGAAAATAATCTGAATGAAAACAGAAAATGAAGATATGCATCTATTGTACCTAATGAAAACAAATAATGCCATCACTGACCAACAAAAGGCAGAATAGTTTTGAATAAAAACCCAAAACCCAGTTCCTAAAAATGGAACTGGAAGAAATACCCCAGAAGATTCCAGGACTGAGCAGCGCTTGAACCCCAACGGGTGATCAGCCGCGCTTCAACATTATCCAAAAATATATAGGACCGAAACACACTTAACGAAAGTGTTAGCCTTACTGGAATAGCTGGAAAATCATAGAGAAAAAAGACTTCTCACAGACGCTTTTACTCTGATCTTAATTCTGTACCCAAAATCAAAGAAATTTGCAAAACAACATATTTCAAAAAAATCTTAACCTGCCCCTTACCAGACAAACTGAAATACGGCACATACATTGCAATTTTAGGGAGCTGATTTTGAACTAAAAGATTTCCAATTAAAAACATGTTACTTGGGAATTTGTTCCTTAAAAAGAACAACCAAACTAATATAAGCTTAAAGTTTTAGTCTTAGAACTCAATCTTGAAGCCCAGAGTAACAGTTAAGAATTGAATCCAATTATAAACCAAATAATTGATTATTTTAGAAAAAAAGAAATATGGATTTTTAGAAATCACAAAATTCTTCTAGCTAAAACAGCTAAAGACATAGATTAAACCTCATTTGCAAAAATATTCAATAAAATGAAGACACAAATGGAATTATTAGCATGATAACCCAGTTAAAGGACCAGTCAACACACTGAACTTGCATAACAAATGCAAAACAACAAGACAAATGCAACAGCACCTAGTCTAGTAGATTTTGTCCCTTTAACAATGCAAAAATAAATCATAATCTGATACTTGATCTTAAAGTAAACAGAAAAATGAAGCAATTGCAACATCATTCAAATAAATCACAGGTCCAAGAAAAGAACCTGAAAATAAATAATTTTCCTTAAATAAGATACAACCATCTAAAGGGAAATAAATACTATTTTGCTATAGAAACAATAGCATAATTAGCAGGAGTAGAGATAGCCCAATTAAATTGGAGAACCCTCAAAATTGAAATTAACTGACGGCAAAGAATATAGTTTAAAAGTTTTGAAGAAGGAATAAAAGAAAATTCTCAGCCTAAAAAAAACTCTGAAAACACAGAAGAATAAATAAGCAGAAATAATGTTAGCTAGTCTTGAAAAAGAACTAGTTACCTTAATATCCAAAATAATCAACACATTTTCAACAAAGAACAAATGTACTTTAATAAAAAATAAAAAAGTAGATTTGATAGTGTCAATATCTGATGAAGAAAATTCTGAATGAGAAAAAACATCATCAGAGAAGGATAAATCAGTATGTTGTTGGTCATTTGAAACTTCAATAATTAAAAAAGAAGTTGAAAAAGACCTAAAAATTTTATTAGAAGGCACGATGTCAGACAAAGCCTTTAAAATAGAATCAGAAAAATATTCTTATAAATCAAGTATTTCGTGTACATAAGATGTAAAAAGAATAGCAATACATAAAGCATAAATACTAATGGATTCTGCATGTAAAAGTTTATCATGATAACTTATTACAAACCATAGCTAAAGATAAACATTCATAACATTTAAAATAAATGAACTTAGCTTTGATAGGACTGAACTCAGTCAACAGGAATCCCTTAGAACGTTTTGAAACAGGAACAGTGAAATCTTGCAATATGTAATAGAAAAAAACAATATTTAAAGCAAAATTATCAAAATCCTTAAATGACAGTTTCAGGAATGGGAAAAAAATGCAAAATAATAAGCTTCTAGAAACCAGAAGCAATAAAAAAGTGAGGTTTAAATAATGTGAGGAAAAAAAGTGGAACAAAAAATACGCCCACATTTTTTGGCGCCAAATATGATGCCCACATTATTGGCGCTAAATACAACGCCCATATTTTTGGCGCCAAGTATGACGCCACATACTCTGACACCAGAACCGACGCCCACATTTCTTGGCGCAAAAAAATGTCTGAATACACATGCGTCAAAAATGACGTTAACAGAATACAACTTCCGGCGTCAACTACGGCGCCGGAAATGACAACATTTTTGCACCAAAAAAGTCAGCGCCAAAAATGATGCAATAAAAAGAAACATTTTCTGCCCCCGCGAGCCTAACAGCACACAGGGAAAAATGATCAATTGAAAATTTTCAAGGTAAAGAAAAATAAATTGAATTAAAATGCATTATCCCAAATAATGAAACTGACAGTATGAATTTTAAAGGAATACTGATTATCCTGAATCATGGCAAATATAAATTTAAAGACATATATTTAGAACTTTACATATAAAGTGCCCAACCATAGCTTAGAGTGTCACAAAAAAAAAGACTTACTTACCCCAGGACACTCATCTACATATAGTAGATAGCCAAACCAGTACTGAAACGAGAATCAGTAGAGGTAATGTATATAAGAGTATATTGTCGATCTGAAAAGGGAGGTAGGAGAAGAATCTCTACGACCGATAACAGAGAACCTATGAAATAGATCCCGTAGAAGGAGACCATTGAATTCAAATAGGCAATACTCTCTTCACATCCCTCTGACATTCACTGCACTCTGAGAGGAAAACCGGGCTCCAGCCTGCTGCGAAGCGCATATCAATGTAGAATCTAGCACAAACTTACTTCACCACCTCCCTGGGAGGCAAAGTTTGTAAAACTGAATTGTGGGTGTGATGAGGGGTGTATTTATAGGCATTTTAAGGTTTGGGAAACTTTGCCCCTCCTGGTAGGAATGTATATCCCATACATCACTAGATCATGGACTCTTGCTAATTACATGAAAGAAATGGTATCGTGCAACCCTAATATATATATATATATATATATATATATATATATATATATATATATATATATACACACAACACTGCATATGAAATATACACAAAGTAATAATTTAATTCAATAGCATAATTAATACATATATAGAGGCCCATTTATCAAGCTCTGAATGGAGTTTGTAGGCCCGTGTGGACAGGAATCGCCACAATTCAACACGATCGAGTATGATCGGGTTGATTGACACTTCCCTTCTGGTGGCCCATTGGGCGCGAGTCTGCAGGGGGCGGCATTAGACCAGCAACTCTTTTGAGCTGCTGGTGCAATGCTGAATGCGGAGAGCGTATTGCTCTCCGCATTCAGCAAGGTCTTGTCGGATCAGGTCCGCAAGACCTTTAATACATAGGCCTCATAGTGTACAAATTACAAGCAAAAAATAGTGCCTATTTCTACTTAAAAAGGTACCTATACACCAATGGCCACTGGATACTATATGCATATATAGAAGCTCAGAACATCTTAAAATTTGAATGTTCTTAGTAGTAGTCATCCAAAACTATTTCCTATCTGTCAGTATGATCATATAGATGGATCGATACAAGAGTGGCTTCCAGTGTGGAGTCTTGTAAAGTTAGACTATATCAAATACCATCCGTATGAGTCAGATGTAATGTCTCTTAAATGAACAGCAGCACAGAGAAGTGATTAACTTGCTGAATAGTGGCACTTATGTTAGTACAAGCGAGGCAGTTAGAATATGCAGAGCCATAAAGCAGCAGGGAAACAAGTTCATATGCACAGTATAGTCAGTCTATGGTGTTCGTATGTGGATGCAGCCTTACAATCTCCCACCTTGTATGGGTACAACCTACTGAGGGATTTACCCTCGCCTAAGGGACCCTTTCCTGTGGGGTAACAAAGAAAGTTGTCAATCTCACCAATCTTCACTGCGGTCCGTGACCACTTCAATCAATCACAGGAATCAATCATTACACTCGGCTAGGCCAGCCGAGTTTGTTCCTGAACACCAAGGGATCAGAGGGATACACTAACACTCATATCCATCCAACCTATCTCAAATTGAATGGAGCAGCAACTGGAATATGGAGCAAAAAGCACAGATGAAGACAAAGCAGGAGAACTAATTGCATAAGGTCAGATATTTGGGACTGGACAATGCAGCGGTCACGAACCACTGTGAAGATTGGTGAAATTTACAGCTTTCTTTGTTATCCCCCCGTAAAGGGTCCCTTAGGTGAGGGAAAATCCCTCAGTAGGTTGTACCCATACAAGGTGGGAGATTGTAAGGCTGCATCCACATACAAACACCATAGACTGACTATAAAAAATATACAAAAAAATGAACAGCGCTAAATAATAATCAACATACCCCTTGGATTAGGCACAAAACTTTCCGTGAAAGAAAACTTGGACAGGACTCCCAGACGAGATGCTGCTGCACACCAACCCATAGATTCCTCTCTCCCGGATGAACAGACGTGGCTATGAAAACAAAAATGGACAGCGCAACTCGACTCAAGGTAGTATTTAATAAAATCCAAATGGACACGCACATAAAAAAAACACACTTACAAGAAGTAAGGCAATAAAAAGCCCTTCAAGGTAATATCAACAGTTCACAATAAAGCTCTGGACACTCCAGGCTCAAGAGAAGCGTCTTCACAGCGGGCAGTTACTTCCGGCGTCTGTTTGTAACTCCCGGGTAATCGGCACCTGAAGGCTGAATATGCCAAAGGATCTCCACCTGACGTCACACTCTTCCACCTACGGATGCCCAGCTGGATCAAAAAGACTCAACGCGTTTCGCCGGTTTACACACACCGGCTTTTTCAAGAGTGAATGATCCCAGTAAGAAAAAAGTCCCTTTTAACCCCTTAATGACAACTGACGTACCAGGTATGCCATGCAAAAACTAACTGTTAATGACAATAGACGTACCTGGTAAGTCAGTTGTCTAACAGAGTGCTGGAAGTGATCACAATTGCTTCCAGCAGCTCTGAGGGTATTGCAGTGATGCCTCAATATGGAGGCATCCTGCAATACCCCTTTACAAGCCTCCGATGCAGAGAGAGCCACTCTGTGGCCCTCTCTGCACTGGTAGCGATGGTGCCGATGGTGCCGATGGTGCCGTTGTCCAGGTGGGAGGAGGGAGCGTGCACGCGTGTGCACGATGCGCGTGGACGTGCACGATGTGCGTGTGTGCACGATGAACGTGCACAATGCGCGTGCGCACGGAAGCGCGCGTGCATGTGCACGTGCGCTCATTAGCCACACTGACACCAATGAAGGAACTGGAAGGAAGGGGAAATAAAAGTTATTTTTTTTTTTTTACATATAAAAGGATCTGGGAGGGAGAGGGGTGGGGGTATTGTGGGGGGGGGGGCTGCTACACTACAGAAATAATTACAAATAAAAATAAAAGTTATAAATAAAATTAAAATACTTTGGTTTGTGGGGCCAAACTGGGTACTGGCAGACAGCTGCCAGTACCCAAGATGGCGGTAATTAGGTAGGGGAGAGGGTTAGAGAGCTGGAGAGGGGGATCAGGGAGGTTGGTGCTAAGGCAGGGGTCCATCACAACTAAAATATTTTATTATTTTTATTTAAAAAAATAAAAAAACTCTTTTATTTAGTACTGGCAGACTTTCTGCCAGTACTTAAGATGGCGGAACAATTGTGGGGTGGGGGAGGGAAGAGAGCTGTTTGGGACGGATCAGGGGGTGGGATGTGTCAGGTGGGAGGCTGATCTCTAAAATTAACCCTGCAAGCTCCCTACAAGCTACCTAATTTAACCCCTTCACTGCTGGGCATAATTCACGTGTGGTGCGCAGCAGCATTTAGCGGCCTTCTAATTACCAAAAAGCAACGCCAAAGCCATATAAGTCTGCTATTTCTGAACAAAGGGGATCCCAGAGAAGCTTTTACAACAATTTCTGCCATAATAGCACAAGCTGTTTGTAAATAATTTCAGCGAGAAACCTAAAATTGTGAAAAATGTAAAGGTTTTTTTTTTTATTTGCTCGCATTTGGCGGTGAAATGGTGGCATAAAATATACCAAAATGGGCCTAGATCAATACTTGGGGTTGTCTACTACAATACACTAAAGCTAAAATTAACCCTACAAGCTCCCTACAAGCTCCCTAATTAACCCCTTCACTCCTGGGCATAAAACACGTGTGGTGCGCAGAGGCATTTAGCGGCCTTCTAATTACCAAAAAGTAACCACAAAGCATTATAAGTCTGTTATTTCTGAAAAAGGGGATCCCAGAGAAGCATTTACAACTATTTGTGCCATAATTGCAGAAGCTGTTTGTAAATAATTTCAGTGGGAAAATTAAAGTTTTTTATCGCATTTGGCGGTGAAATGGTGGCATGAAATATACCAAAATGGGCCTAGATCAATACTTTGGGATGTCTTCTAAAAAAAAATATTTACATGTCAAGGGATATTCAGGTATTCCTGACAGATATCAGGGTTCCAAAGTAACTAGCGCTAATTTTGAAAAAAAGTGGTTTGGAAATAGCAAAGTGCTACTTGTATTTATTGCCCCATAAATTGCAAAAAAAGCAAAGAACATGTAAACATTGGGTATTTCTAAACTGAGGACAAAATTTAGAAACTATTTAGCATGGGTGTTTTTTGGTGGTTGTAGATGTGTAACAGATTTTGGGGGTCAAAGTTAGAAAAAGTGCGTTTTTTTTTTTCATTTTTTCCTCATATTTTATCATTTTTTTTAATAAATTATAAGATATGATGAAAATAATGGTATCTTTAGAAAGTCCATTTAATGGCGAGAAAAACGGTATATAATATGTGTGGGTACAGTAAACAAGTAAGAGGAAAATTACAGCTAAACGCAAACACTGCAGAAATGTAAAAATAGCCATTGTCATTAAGGGTAAGAAAATTGAAAAATGGTCCGGTCATTAAGGGGTTAAAGGTCCACATTAATTAGGTAAATGGCATCACTCAACCTTCCTTAAAAATTTCTATTTAAAACACATTGACGGCACCATCGTTTCTCGCAACAAGCCTAATTATAAAATCATGATAAAATAACACATAAACTTGATCCTGCAAATAAAGATAACTAAATCCTTGTCTTATGGACATAAAAATACAGAATATTTATACATAAAATATATAAAATATATATACTTAATGAATAATCCATAAACATTCAATAAAAATAAAAATCATAACATATATTTAAAAACATACTTCATAACCAATGAATTTTAATTAAGTAAGATTTAATACTAACAGGTACCTAACTGTAAGAAATGAGATGATGTCATTGGATACAGACCACCCCATCCCCGATAAATAAATAAATTCATGAACTGGAAAAACAAGATCTATGCACTTATGTTACACCTCATTAGAATACATAAAAGGATAAAAACCTCAGAACTCCACTGTTGAACTATATACATAATTTTTTATTTAATATTTAATATATATAAATATAATCCTAGTATGCAAATGCCTGGATATCTAAATCAATATTAAGACCTAATGGAGCAAGGCTTTTTAGCCTATAAATCCATTCTGTCTCTTTCTGTCTTAATTTTAACAGTCTGTTAGAAACTCCTGGAGGTATCCAGTCGATAATCTGAATATGTAGACCATCTACACTACTACCATGACAATTACTAAAATGAACTGGCACACTATGTTTATCAAATTTGGTCCTAATGTTATAAAGGTGCTCACTAAATCTTTTACTAGTTTTCCTTTTGGTGCGCCCTATGTAAATCAGATTACATTTACATGATAGTAAATAGACTGAATACACTGTCTGGCAGTTGCATCTATATTGCATATTAAATTGTTCAGACCCATCAAAATTAAAGAAAGTATCACCCCTTTTAGCATGGGAACACATTAGACAATTTTGTTTATGACATTTAAAAGAGCCCCTTGCGGCCGATAGCCAATTGCAGAGTTCCCACCCGTAATATTTGTAGTAATATCTATCTTATTACGTAGCTTACTAGGAGCTAGAAAAGATTTTAAATTCCTATTTTTTCTAAAGGTTATTTTAGGTCTGTTCCCCATTTCCTTCCCTAAAATCGGATCCAACTTCAGGATGTCCCAATGTTTATTCAGTATTTTGGTAATAATTGGTGCCCCTTCATTATATCTAGTTATAAATCTAGTTTCTCCAAAGTTATTATTACTACAACTAATAGGGTCAGACTTGTTGTCCAATTCTCTCTTGCTTTTCAAAAGGTTGATGCGATTAGATTGTAAAGCTCTATTTTTTGCTTCTTCCATCCCTTTCTTAAAAATTTCTGTTCTAGATGAGTCACCTCTTCATTAAAATCAGATATGTTAGTACAATTCCGCCTAATGCGGATGTACTGGCTAGTGGGGATATTATCCTTCCAGCTCTTCAAATGGGCACTCCCACATCCACAAAACTGTTCCTATCCACTGTTTTTCTAAAGTTGCGTACCATAACTTTATTATTATTATTATCCACCGAAAATTCAATGTCTAAGAATTCTATTTTCCTATTTGAACTATTCCCACTAAATTTGAGGTTGAATTTGTTTTTATTGATATATTCACTAAACTCCAATAAGACTTCCTCAGTACCCCTCCAGAGAATGATCACATCATCGATGTACCGGAAATACTTCACAATATTTAACTCAAAAGGATTATTATTCCAAATATGGCACCTCTCAAAACGGTCCTAAATAAATTAGCATAAGAGGGGGCAAAGGTTGTCCCCATTGCCGTCCCCCTTAACTGTAAATAATATTTTTCCCCAAACTCAAAATAATTGTGGGTTAAAATAAAATTGATAGATTGCAAAATGAATTGTAGATGGATCTCAGGAATATCATAATTAGAGAAGGCCAGCTCAACCGCCCTAAGTTCTAGATCGTGGGGGATCATTGTATATAATGATGAAACGTCGTAAGTGGCCCATCTAAGGTCATCCTCCCACTCCAAACCCTCGAAACGTCCAATTGTCTCCGCAGTGTGTTTAAGAAAAGCCTTAGTCCTTTTGACAAGGGGCTGTAAAAAATGATCAACATACTTCGAAAGATTGTAACAAAGTGAGCCAATGCCAGAGACAATTGGACGTCCCGGGGGTCTGGTTAAACATTTATGGACTTTTGGGAGGTGATAAAATGTAGGAACTTTAGGGTCCACTATTCTAATATAGTTGTATTCATCTTGATTTAAGACACCTCTCTCCTTAGCTTGTTTTAGGATACAATCTAACTCTTTAGAAAATTTAATGGTCAGATTATAGGTAAGGCATTTATAGGTCTTGGTGTCCCCTAGGATGTTATACGCTTCTGACAGATAGTCTTCCTTATTCTGGATTACCAGACCCCCACCATTATCCCCTGCTCGTATCACCACCCCATCATTCTCTTTAAGATTTTTAAGTGCATTCCTCTCATTGATACTTAAATTATCATTATATTTATTAAGTCTGCATTTAGAAAATCCCCTTTCAATATCCTGACAAACCAATTTGTTAAAAAGGGATAATTGCTCCCCTTGCATATGTATAGGGTTAAAGCTAGAACGACCCTTAAAAGATGTATGTTGAATTTGAGGGTCCTCCTCATACATGGAAAGATCCATCAAGTTAGCCATAGTATTAGATAGATCTAGATCATCTTGATTATTGATACAAATAGATCTATTCACATCCTCCAAATCCTTAAGTGTATTAAGAGTAGTTATATCTTTAGCCTCAATATAATTATTGTTAGGTCTATTCATCCCCTTATTGTCCTTCAAAAAATACCTTTTTAAAGTCATTTTTCGAATGAATTTCTGAATATCCATATACACTTCAAACTTATTAGGTTTGGATTTGGGGGCAAAGTTTAAGCCTTTCCCTAATAATCTGATATCATTATTAGTTAATTTCAAATCAGAAATATTAATAATTTCTTTCTTGATAGTTTCTAATTCAATCTTCTTCTGTTTCCCCCTCTGAATCCTAGCTCCTCCTCTTGTTCCTCGTCTAACTCCAAGGCCCTTTTTTGTGGTCTTTCTCTCGTATTCCAATCTTTCATAGCTAGTGCCGGCTCTTCCTCCCACTGTACATTCCTGTCCCTGTAATTGGTTTCTTGACCCTTGCCTAAAAAATTTGATACTCCCGGTGACTTTGGTTTCGCCCCTAATCTATGCCAAACCAGTCCTTTGGGGGTGGTGGGCATGGCCTGATAACTTAATGCCTCATATCTGTTTCTATCCCAAAATTGGTTATGTCTATTTTCTTCTCTAAAATCCCTATGTTGTTTATTCTCGTGATTATTAAAATTTCTACGATTCCCCATATAATTTGGTACATTATAGTCAAAGTTAGAATTTGAATTGGAATATGAGTTACTTGGGCGCCAAGGTAGACTCTTATGATGATAATTATTTTTATTTTTATAATGATGCGAACCCCCTGAGTAAGTATTTTTATAATTATTCTTTGGAAAATTTTTATCCTTGGCAGGTGTCTTTTTAACCATATTTTTATCATGACCTTTTGGTTCATTAATACTAGTCCCGGATTGTGTATTAGTACCCTGTCCACTACTCAAATCTTCCTCCTGCAAGTCCTCAATAGCATTAACATTTACAATATTACTAGTGTTAGTCTTATTGTAAGTATAAACCACCTCATCCTTATAATCCTTAAAATCTCTAATTAATTTCTTCTGTTTTTTTTTATTTTAATTCTAGGTCCAGTTAAGTGATCCTATTTTGAATGTTGCTATTAAAGTTTTTCCATTCCTCTATTTCACTAAAAGGTTGGATTTTATCCACAGCCTCTTCAATATCTTTTTCTAGTTTTTTAAGCCTATATTCCCGGTAACGAATTAGGATATTTAATAATGTGATAGAGCAGGTATGGAAAGCTTTTTCCCAATCAGTGATGAACTCTACTTCATCTAATCTAAATAATGTTTTTTGTAAAATCTCAGACCCCTAGGGACTATGTCGTGTAAAATGTAGTTATCAAGTAGCAATAGATCTTGCCACTCCCTGGTGTCTTTTTTCTAAAAGATCCTCCAAATTTCTAAAAAGATCAAGTGGTCTATCATCCAAAGACACCATATCACCCTCACTGGATAATAAATTAACAGATCTCTGTCTCCCCAAACGAACCTGCAGATCCCCAAATCCCTTAGCCATATTGACTATAGGCCAATTATAATAAATGACAAAAGTAAATACAAATAAAAAAAGATATATCTGCCACTCAAATTAACGATAAAAAGATATATCACATAAGAGAATAAAAAAACAGAATGTAATAAATATTATAAAGAGGTAGTCACAGAAAAACCAAGCGATCAGATCTTAATTCAAATAGCTCATAGGGGTATATTAAAAACCAACCATTCACAATACATATAACAGTAGAGGCTTAAATCAAAAGTACAGCAGCTATTCACAGAGAAATAAAATTAGCAATAAAAAATATACAAGAAAATGAACAGCGCTAAATAATAATCAACATACCCCTTGGATTAGGCACAAAACTTTCCATAAACTGACTATACTGTGCATATGAACTTGTTTCCCTGCTGCTTTATGGCTCTGCATATTCTAACTGCCTCACTTGCACTAACATAAGTGCCACTATTCAGCAAATTAATCACTTCTCTGTGCTGCTGTTCATTTAAGAGACATTACATCTGACTCATACGGATGGTATTTGATATAGTCTAACTTTACAAGACTCCACACTGGAAGCCACTCTTGTATTGATCCATCTATACTGACAGATAGGAAATAATTTTGGATGACTACTACTAAGTACATTAAAATTCTAAGATGTTATGAGCTTCTATATATTCATATAGTATCCAGTGGCCATTGGTGTATAGGTACCTTTTTAAGTAGGTATAGGCACTATTTTTTGCTTGTACAGGGAGTGCAGAATTATTAGGCAAATGAGTATTTTGACCACATCATCCTCTTTATGCATGTTGTCTTACTCCAAGCTGTATAGGCTCGAAAGCCTACTACCAATTAAGCATATTAGGTGATGTGCATCTCTCTAATGAGAAGGGGTGTGGTCTAATGACATCAACACCCTATATCAGGTGTGCATAATTATTAGGCAACTTCCTTTCCTTTGGCAAAATGGGTCAAAAGAAGGACTTGACAGGCTCAGAAAAGTCAAAAATAGTGAGATATCTTGCAGAGGGATGCAGCGCTCTTAAAATTGCAAAGCTTCTGAAGCGTGATCATCGAACAATCAAGCGTTTCATTCAAAATAGTCAACAGGGTCGCAAGAAGCGTGTGGAAAAACCAAGGCGCAAAATAACTGCCCATGAACTGAGAAAAGTCAAGCGTGCAGCTGCCAAGATGCCACTTGCCACCAGTTTGGCCATATTTCAGAGCTGCAACATCACTGGAGTGCCCAAAAGCACAAGGTGTGCAATACTCAGAGACATGGCCAAGGTAAGAAAGGCTGAAAGACGACCACCACTGAACAAGATGCACAAGCTGAAACGTCAAGACTGGGCCAAGAAATATCTCAAGACTGATTTTTCTAAGGTTTTATGGACTGATGAAATGAGAGTGAGTCTTGATGGGCCAGATGGATGGGCCCGTGGCTGGATTGGTAAAGGGCAGAGAGCTCCAGTCCGACTCAGACGCCAGCAAGGTGGAGGTGGAGTACTGGTTTGGGCTGGTATCATCAAAGATGAGCTTGTGGGGCCTTTTCGGGTTGAGGATGGAGTCAAGCTCAACTCCCAGTCCTACTGCCAGTTTCTGGAAGACACCTTCTTCAAGCAGTGGTACAGGAAGCAGTCTGCATCCTTCAAGAAAAACATGATTTTCATGCAGGACAATGCTCCATCACACGCGTCCAAGTACTCCACAGCGTGGCTGGCAAGAAAGGGTATAAAAGAAGAAAATCTAATGACATGGCCTCCTTGTTCACCTGATCTGAACCCCATTGAGAACCTGTGGTCCATCATCAAATGTGAGATTTACAAGGAGGGAAAACAGTACACCTCTCTGAACAGTGTCTGGGAGGCTGTGGTTGCTGCTGCACGCAATGTTGATGGTGAACAGATCAAAACACTGACAGAATCCATGGATGGCAGGCTTTTGAGTGTCCTTGCAAAGAAAAGTGGCTATATTGGTCACTGATTTGTTTTTGTTTTGTTTTTGAATGTCAGAAATGTATATTTGTGAATGTTGAGATGTTATATTGGTTTCACTGTTAAAAATAAATAATTGAAATGGGTATATATTTGTTTTTTGTTAAGTTGCCTAATAATTATGCACAGTAATATATATTACTGCACAGTAATATATATAAAAAAAACTCACAGAGAAAACCCAGCACTCACTTACAAGCTCTCAGCTAAGATTTAAAAGCAAAAATGGAAAGGTTAGTTACCGCATCTGGCCAAATGGGACAAGCCCAGGTACCTCGTCAAGGTCCTTTCCAATACCTGGGACCCTAAAACAGCCACACAATGCAAGCTTTTAAATCAAAACAAACTGGGAACAAGGGAAGGGTGCACAGGCATATGCAATCACCCTAGACATATACAAAACACGGAAGGGAACTGCACTCTCATACCGGACCGGGTACACATCCCATGACCCTGCAACATGCTTAGCCCTGGGTGCCACTGGCACTCACAGGAAGCTGTTCTGTCCCCAGAGTCACAAGCAGTTAACACCAGACAGATCTGGGTGCAAGAACCATAGGGAAAATTACAAAACAAATTAATACAAAACACAGAGAAAACACAGCACTCACTTACAAGCTCTCAGCTAAGATTTAAAAGCAAAAATGGAAAGGTTAGTTACCGCAGGGTCCCAGGTTAGAACCTTGATGAGGTACCTGGGCTTGTCCCATTTGGCTAGATGCGGTAACTAACCTTTTCATTTTTGCTTTTAAATCTTAGCTGAGAGCTTGTAAGTGAGTGCTGGGTTTTCTCTGTGTGTTGTATTAAGTTGTTTTGTAATTTTCCCTATGGTTCTTGCACCCAGACCTGTCTGGGGTTAACTGCTTGTGACTCTGGGGACAGCACAGCTTCCTGTGAGTGCCAGTGGCACTCAGGGCTGAGCATGTTGCAGGGTCATAAGATGTGTACCCGGTCCAGTATGAGAGTGCATACTAAACATAGCCAAAAACAAGAAGCACTCCAGAAGTCTTTCAATTATATCACCTTTAATCAGTGAACGTTTTCGGGCAATAAACTGCCCGTCCTCAAACCTTGTAAGTTTGTGGACGGGCAGTTTATTGCCCGAAAACGTTCACTGATTAAAGCTGATATAATCTGGAGTGCTTCTTGTTTTTGGCTATATATATATATATTTATACCGCTCGGCCATTAGGATGGAGATTAAGAAGGGAGATTCAGAACAAATAGTGGCATGACATTTTCAACAATTGCAGCATAAGGTTACTGACCTGAAGTATACTATTATCGACCACATCCTACCTATGCCGAGAGGGGGCGACCGCAATAGACTTTTATTACAAAGAGAGGCGAGGTGGACATACCATCTGGAAACTTTAATCCCTAAATGTCTTAACACCCACCTAGATTGCAAAGCCTTTCTTTAAAATGTTCTCTTGAGTGTCCTGATCCATTCCTGAGAGTCCTGAACCATTTTCCTTAATATCTTAATATCTCAATAGCTCAATATCTCTATATCCTTTATAGCTGATTTACAATGATGTTCCTATGTTTGGTTCTCTTGCTGCCTTTGCCTACTGCCGTTTTCCTTAATATATTATATTATATAATATATAATATATGTATTTAATTATAATGGCTTATCTCCTATATGGTACATTCTGGTTCCAATTGTACATACCTTTTTCTGTTAAGGACGTGGCCGAACTAAACAATTCTCCCTATGATTTAGGTTTGTGATTGCTATGGCAACCGTGAGGTCTGTTTGGTCTGGCACGCCCACTTACAGAACTGTATTTACTTTCTTTTTATTTTTCTATAAATATATATTTTTTCTCATTTTTTCTCATGTGCTGCTTTATACATCTTTATTTTTCTTATGTGCTGCTGCCTATTGTATACCCCTCTCGTTGTGAGTTTAGTATTGTTTTGAAAACTTTGAGATACAGTTGCAAGAAAAAGTATGTGGACCCTTTGGAATGATATGGATTTCTGCACAAATTGGTCATATAATGTGATCTGATCATCATCTAAGTCACAACAATAGACAATCACAGTCTGCTCAAACTAATCATACACAACGAATGAAATGTTGCCATGTTTTTATTGAACACACCATGTAAACATTCACAGTGCAGGTGGAAAAAGTATGTGAACCCCTAGACTAATGACATCTCCAAGAGTTAATTGGAGTGAGATGTCAGCCAACTTGAGTCCAATCAATGAGATAAGATTGGAGGTGTTGGTTACAGCTGCCCTGCCCTATAAAAAACAAAAACCAGTTCTGGGTTTGCTTTTCACAAGAAGCATTGCCTGATGTGAATGGTGCCTCACACAAAAGAGCTCTCAGGAGACCTACGATTAAGAATTGTTGACTTGCATAAAGCTGGAAAGGGTTATAAAAGTATCTCCAAAAGCCTTGCTGTTCATCAGTCCACGGTAAGACAAATTGTCTATAAATGGAGAAAGTTCAGCACTGCTGCTACTCTCCCTAGAAGTGGCCGTCCTGTAAAGATGACTGCAAGAGCACAGCGCAGACTGCTCAATGAGGTGAAGAAGAATCCTAGAGTGTCAGCTAAAGACTTACAAAAGTTACTGGCAAATGCTAACATCCCTGTTAGCAAATCTACAATACGTAAAACACTAAACAAGAATGGATTTCATGGGAGGATACCACAGAGGAAGCCACTGCTGTCCAAACAAAACATTGCTGCACATTTACAGTTTGCACAAGAGCACCTGGATGTTCCACAGCAGTACTGGCAAATATTCTGTGGACAGATGAAACCAAAGTTGAGTTGTTTGGAAGAAACACACAACACTATGTGTGGCGAAAAAGAGGCACAGCACACCAACATCAAAACCTCAACCCAACTGTGAAGTATGGTGGTGGGAGAATCATGGTTTGGGGCTGCTTTGCTGTGTCAGGGCCTGGACGGATTGCTATCACCAAAGGAAAAATGAATTCCCAAGTTTATCAAGACATTTTGCAGGAGAACTTAAGGCCATCTGTCTACCAGCTGAAGCTCAACAGAAGATGGGTGTTGCAACAGGACCATGACCCAAAGCATAGACATAAATCAACAACAGAATGAATGGCTTAAAAAGAAGAAACTATGCCTTCTGAAGTGGCCCAGTCAGAGTCCTGACCTCAACCCAATTGAGATGCTGTGGCATGACCTCAAGAAAGCAATCACACCAGACATCCCAAGAATATTGCTGAACTGAAACAGTTCTGTAAAGAGGAATGGTCAAGAAATGAATTACTCCTGACCGTTGTGCATGTCTGAACTGCAACTACAGGAAACGTTTGGTTGAAGTTATTGCTGCCAAAGGAGGTTCAACCAGTTATTAAATCCAAGGGTTCACATACTTTTTCCACCTGCACTGTGAATGTTTACATGGTGTGTTCAATAAAAACATGGCAACATTTCATTCTTTGTGTGTTATTAGCTTAAGCAGACTGGGATTGTCTATTGTTGTGACTTAGATGATGATCAGATCACATTTTATGACCAATTTGTGCAGAAGTCCATATAATTCCAAAGGGTTCACATACTTTTTCTTGCAACTCTATGTGTGTGCCTTGATCGCCTACATACTTAGAATTATGTGTATCTACCTTTAAACTTCAATGCCTAGATTGTGGTACTGTTTTGCTACAATTTATTAGTATTATATTAGTTTAGATGTATGTGATACTGCTTATTATATTTAACTGCTAAATTTTACTGTTGAGGTCTATTTGGCTTTTCTGCTGTGGTGTTTATGTTCTTCACTCCCACATGCTATACGGTCTGGTGATTGGAGGTTTGTTTCCCAATCGCTGGCTTTCACAGATGGCTTTTGTTGTTTTGGTTACTATGGTAACCATGAGAATGTTCCGTACAGATTGTGTGTTTGGCAGAATATTAATACCAACTTTTGGTGTTTTTCTTATATTGTTATTTATGCTCTCTTGTTCCAGACATGTTTCAATGTTTTAATCACATTTTATTGTAGAATTCGTACGGCTTTGGGCCCACACTGCCCGGGATGATGACGTCATGTTTATGGACGGGTCTATCTGGGAGAGCATGGAGTTTGCAAGGTGTTATATGCATGGTGGAGGGTACGTTTACTTGATCGTACACTTATTGGTCTGAGGATGGACTGCTTTTGGTCCGAAAACATTCCCTGATTAAAAGTGACAGTATATTACAAAGTTTCCTTTGGAGTGCGCTTTTTTCTACTTTTTGTTCATGTGTTTGCTGCACCCAGGGCATTTGACTATGTTTGTAAGTTTGGAGTGCATTTTATTCCAATTCTGCATTACATATTCTTGCACCCAACCACTTTTGGAGTCTTCTACCACGGATATCATTTGTCTTTGTTTTTAAATTTATTTGATGAATATATCTGAAACCAAAGGGGCTGAGGATACTGTCTCCTTTGATTTTTGGTATACTATTACGGGAGCAAGCACCTTTCAATTCTCTTATGCAGATGCAGATCTAATCAGATTTAGCTCATTTACTACAGGCCAGAGAACAGACAAGCTTGCATATGTGTACACACCTTTTGAAACTTAAACAGAAAGAAAAGGATCTGAACTTGCACGGCACATATTTGTCTGAATACCACCGTAAGGGGTACATACCCAGGGGTTGCATGATAAAAAATGTTCCTACAATTGGCAGGAATAATCCTGCCTTCTGCGAAAAATGGTGCAAGATTGAGAATAAATGCTCCCTGGATCTTATTTTGCTGGTCATTCAAGAAGTGGGACGACTTTTGATTCAGATTAAAGCAGAAATTGCTACATATGAACAGCATTACATGCCAAAGCTAACAGCTGACACTAATGAGAATTTGCTCCAAAAACTAGAAGAACAAATAAAGAGATATGAATCGGATCTTATTGATTTAAAAAACAAGAAATTAGAAGCAGTTATTGGTGACTATCATGATAAACGGGTGTACCTGTGGTTATTGTTCACACAGGAGAGACAAAGGCAGCACCAATATCGAAGGAGACGCCAAAGGTATCAGAAACCCAGAGACATGGCCACAGTTGAAAGATCGGGCTCAGGTTCAGGCTCGGAAGGTGAACATACATCTAGCTCCAGTGCTCGAGCTGAACAAGTGAGTGGAGTAACTACACGCTAAAAAAACTCGGTAGGAAAAGAGCCAAAACCAGGAGAGGGGGGTATAAAGAAAAAGCCTCCAGCCATGCCTCAGTTTCCTGACCTTGAAATACAGGTATTAAACAAGGGGTTAACCTTTATCCCTACGACTAGGACTGACACTTTTGATCTCTTTATTGATTCAAAAAAATTTCAGAGACAGTTACTAGTTAAAGAGAAATTTGCCTCCAATCAACATGAACAAAGACAGTTCAGAAAAAAAGTCAACTTATACCCCTCAGTCGAACAATCCAAGTATCAATACATTTATGAGATTGCGTCTTAACGAGATGGAGAAATCCATAAGCCAACACCAAAATGACACTTTTAATAATTTTATGAGACAGGAATGGGCTGCACTAAAGTCGCTCTCTAATGATAGGAATTTGGTATTAGACAAGGGAGGGGCCATTGTTTTATTAAAGTATATTGATCACAAACAAGAAATTCTCTCCCAACTTGAGGAACAGAATACTTATAGAATGCTCACAGGTGACCCTACATCTGGGTTCAAGAAACAAATCGATCTCTACTTACACATGGCCTAAGACCAAGGCATACTGGACAAGGAAACACTGGCTTATCTTTCAGTTATTCATCCCAGAATTCTGGTGATTTATACTTTACCCAAAATTCACAAACAACTTCAGAAACCACCAGGGAGATCAATAGTCTCTGCAATAGGATCACTCCAACAACCTTTCGCCACATTAGTGGATTACTTCCTTCAAACTTTGGTTACAAATATGCCTTTCTATCTCAAGGATTCAGCCACATTATTGCAACTATTGTCTACTCCATCTGGAAGGGACTGATCAAGATGACTATCTTGTTACCCTGGATGTAACGAGTTTATATACCGTCATTCCCCATAATGAGGGGTTTTGAGCAGTGTTGAGACAACTGGTAAGGTACCCATATGTGGGACCACCATCAGATTTCATTTTACAGCTTTTAGAATTCTGTCTGAGTACCAATTACTTTCTGTTTAAAAACCAGTTCTATCTCCAACTAACTGAGACAGTGATGGGGTCCAATGTGACCCCATCTTATGCAAATCTTAATATGTCCATGTTTGAAGAGTTTGAAACACATCTCTTTAGGAACAAATATATCAAATTATTCAGGAGATATATTGATGATCTCTTCCTGATTTGGAGAGGAAGTGAGGAAGAATTGAAGATGTGGATTACTCTGATGAACGGTACCAATGAGGCACTTTAATAATTTAAGATTCAATATGACCAGTCACAGATTGATATCTTGGATGTGCGCCTATACAAAAGTGAAGGGAAGATCCTGTCTACCTTATTTTGCAAGGAGACTGATCGCAATGCATTGCTACATTTCACCAGCTGTCATCCTTTAAAGAAAGCGCTAACCAAGTCTCAACTGCAAAGGGTTGTGAGAAACAAAACAGATGAAGGAAACAAGATGGTCCAACTATCAGAGATGCAGGTTGACTTTCAAGAATGAAAATATCCTGTTAAACTCTTACGTGACCAATGCCAACAATTATAGGAAACCCCTAATACAACTAGAAAGTCAGATGAAAACAGAATGACTTTTGTCACAACCTATACAGGGGATAAAAATGGGATAGCACCTGCAATCAATAAACACTGGGAGATTATCAACAGTGATTGTACATTACCCCTCTTAAATATGCCTGCCCCACAAATAGGGTATAGGAGGGCAAGGTCTTTGAGAGACTTTTTGGTTCAGACTGATCCACAAAAATGTTATAAGAAAATGACGTGGTTGGATACCACCAAACCTGGTGTATATTGTTGCCTTGGCTGCACCACCTGCGGAGGTTTGATTACTGGATCTTCTTTTACGCATCCCTATAAAAGAAAGAACTATAAACACAAATACCAACTCACATGTACCGCAACATACATTGTATATTTACTTAATTGCACGTGTGGCCTCTTTTATGTCAGAAAGACTGTGGATGATCTCCGCACACGTATGGCCAATCAACACTCGGCCATTAGGATGGCGATTAAGAAGGGAGATTCAGAACAACCAGTGGCACGACATTTTCAACAATTGCAGCATAAGGTTACTGACCTGAAGAATACTATTATCGACCTCATCCCACCTATGCCGAGAGGGGGCGACCACAATAGACTTTTATTACAAAGAGAGGCGAGATGGACATACCATCTGGAAACTTTAATCCCTAAAGGTCTTAACACCCACCTAGATTGGCAAGCCTTTCTTTAAAATGTTTTCTTGAGTGTCCTGATCCATTCCTGAGAGTCCTGAACCATTTTTCTTTAATATCTTAATATCTCAATATCTTAATATCTCAATAGCTCAATATCTCTATAGCCTTTATAGCTGATTTACAATGATGTTCCTATGTTTGGTTCTCTTGCTGCCTTTGCCTATTGCCGTTTTCCTTAATATATTATATTATATAATATATAATATATTTAATTATAATGGCTTATCTCCTATATGGTACATTCTGGTTCCAATTGTACATACCTTTTTCTGTTGAGGACAAGGCCGAACTAAACAATTCTCCCTATAATTTAGGTTTGTGATTGCTATGGCAACCATGAGGTCTGTTTGGTCTGGCACGCCCACTTACAGAGCTGTATTTACTTTCTTTTTATTTTTGTATAAATATATATATTTTCTAATTTTTTCTCATGTGCTGCTTTATACATCTTTATTTTTCTTATGTGCTGCTGCCTATTGTACACCCCTCTTGTTGTGAGTTTAGTATTGTTTTGAAAACTTTGATATATGTGTGTGCCTTGATCGCCTACATACTTAGAATTATGTGTATCTACCTTTAAACTTCAATGCCTAGATTGCGTTACTGTTTTGCTACAATTTATTAGTATTATATTAGTTTAGATGTATGTGATACTGCTTATTATATTTAACTGCTAAATGTTACTGTTAAGATCACTCATATCTATTTGGCTTTTTCTGCTGTGGTGTTTATGTTCTTCACTCCCACATGCTATACGGTCTGGTGATTGGAGGTTTGTTTCCCAATCGCTGGCTTTCACAGACAGCTTTTGTTGTTTTGGTTACTATGGTAACTATGAGAATGTTCCGTACAGCTTGTGTGTTTGGCAGAATATTAATACCAACTTTTGATGTTTTTCTTATATTGTTATTTATGCTCGCTTGTTCCAGACATGTTTCAATGTTTTAATCACATTTTATTGTAGAATTTGTACGGCTTTGGGCCCACACTGCCTGGGATGATGACGACATGTTTATGGGGGGGTTTACCCGGGAGAGCGTGGAGTGCGGTCGTTTGCACGGTGTTATATGCATGGTGGAGGGTAAGTTTACTTTATTATACACTTATTGGTCTGAAGACGGACTGCTTTAGGTCCGAAAACGTTCACTGATTAAAAGTGACAGTATATTACAAAGTTTCCTTTGGAGTGCGCTTTTTTTTTACTTTTTGTTCATGTGTTTGCTGCACCCAGGGCATTTGACTATATTTGTAAGTTTGGAGTGCATTTCCTTCCAATTCTTATATATATATATATATATATATATATATTGTTTTAGGAAAAAAGAAAATGTTAGACCGTTGGCCCACACTTGTTTCCCCATTTCCAGCACCAGAGCATAAGGTCTATTATATCCTAACCATTTTAATGGTGATAGTAACAGCTGCAAAAATAGGGTTCCCTAAGACCTCCTAAACAACTTAAGCAATTCTATACTATTGCAATGTTACAAAATAAAATCAATACATTGATATACTAAGTGAATACTTTATTGCTACAAGAGATAACACAGACATTTGTTGCAAATTACTAAACGTGGGCCCACTTTAGATTATCGGTATACCGAAAAAATTCCCAGCAGACTGAGAAAAAAGTTCCATAAAGGGTATTGATATTTAAACTCCCATGCTGCTTGTCTGATAATTTATGCACCACATTTTTTTTTTTTAAAATTTTCAAAGAGCTTTATTGAGAGAAAATTTGATATTTTACAGCAAATATAAAGTCAGCAAGTCAAATGTAAATACATATAAATATACTGCAAGTTGCTTCTTGGGTAGATAAACCAGGTCCTTTTTTCTGTGATTTCACACATTCAACAGTTCATATACAAAAGCAGGACATATGGGCTGTATTTGCTGGGTGCTCTGGTGGCTGATTATTAGTATGTTATAAGCTATATAGTCTCTTGGATCCTTTGTATAAGGGTATTGTGCAACTTAGGGTAATATTGAACATATATAGAAAAGACAAATGAAGAAATTAAAACAGTAGCAACAGGAAAATTGAAAATAAAATATATTATTAGTGAGTATAGTTGACTTTGATCATATAAAAACAGGACTAGAGTTATATCCGACAGGGCCTCATAGGTAGCTTAACATGGGGGACTATAGGGGGCTTATGCCTGTAATAGAGAGCAAGTTTATAGTCTAGGAGCATGAGACCAAATAGTTATATCTTTTAGGTTCACGGTCTTATATCTTATGATTAAGTTAATTACAGCAAGCGATAAGCAGAACACAAAGCAGTCTAGTGGGGGAAGGGGGCTAAGGCTCGAAATATAACTGGAGGTTTGTTACTAGGGCAACCGAGTCCCCATCATGCCTGTTAAGTGGTGGCAGCTTAACTGTACTAAACTAAGGCATTGGTCAAAAGTTATACATTAAAGCCCTTAGTACTTGAATGTCCCTTTTTTGTCAAGAGGTAATAACGTTATGCACAAATTGTGGTCCCTGTATTACAGCAATACCAAATCAACCTCTAACTCACAAACCTTGTAATGTCCTAGTGCTGGAACATCAAACATTGAACAGTTAACTGAACTCGTGAACAAAACTTGCGGGCGGTGCTACCACACTATATAGCATATATGGTCTGCAATTCTTGTACAACCGTCTCCTCATCCTGTATCAAAACACGAGCGTGCCCGTGTCAACACCTCCACCACGCAGGGAAAGTGCTGTGTGTTCTGGTATTCGGGGCGGTATCTCCCAGCCACACACATGAGTAATCCGGTGGCTATCAGTCTCTCATCGGATGATTTTATGTCCCCGTCAGTCTGAAGTGCAGAGCAGAATAGTGGCAGTGAGTTTATGTCCGCAGCGGTCTGCAGTGAGGGGGTGCAAATGCCTTTCCCCGTGTTAGTCAGTGAGGCCACATTGTGCAGTGGTGAAACTGCCATATAAGACAGGTTAGTGAACAATGAAACCGGGGTATCGAGTTGTGGGTATTGGAGATCAGGTCGGCACCCTCGCAAAATGCTCTCAACATTATAGAGCGGCTCCCGGTCTTTGAGCTTGGCTGGTGGGGTATATATGTGAGGAGTCTCTTCAATTGGAGATGTTTGCAGACAGCGGTGTTCCCCTTTAAACAGGTCGGTGGTGTTTTCTTTATAATAAATGGGTTGTAGACTTTCGTCGTTAGCAGTAGCACCAGGGCTGAGGTATTGTTGTGTTTTCTGCTCCGTTGAAATAGTAACAGATGCCCCTTTCTGATGCTCTTTGTCCTCCTCTATAACTTGTAATCTGTGCACTAGGTAGTCGTAAGGTGCAGATTCTATGAGCCGGTGCATAAGGGCTGCAAGTTTTACTGGTACATCATCCATAGGCTCTAGGGTGTTTATTCCCGCCATGAGGTATTTCTTTGCCCTGCCAGAGTGCCCGTCAGGGTAGAATATTACTAAGTAACTTATCAGCTTCTCAGTCCAGCAGGTGTTATGGGTTGTAGAGACTCAGTAAGTCAGGTTGCTCTGACAGCACTGATCACCCGGCTCTACCCGGGGGGGAGGTGATTGCCTAGCAATAGTAGGCCGCCGCCATAGGCCTTTAAACTCCGATCTGGTCCTCCAATGTCATGAAAACAGCTAAGAATAGAAAATGATAGATCCACAATAGCCAGTACTGTGTGTTGTTTATATAGTATGTTCCATTCTTGCTGATTAAAGTTAATAACCGGCAGATTATTAAGGATTCCTCTGGAGCCCACAGAAAATGCGTCCTATCCAGAACACAGCTCGGACACGTCCCCCTTATGCACCACATTTATGTTACTTTATTGCAATCTTCAGTGGGAGATTATGGCAAGGTATTTTCAACACTCATGGGTATTTGGTCACGGGTATTTATATTCCAAAAGTCACAGCTTTAGTTATATTGTAGGTGTATCCAGAAAACTGAGTCATTATCAATTGTCTCAAAAGCTTTACTTGTATTGCATGCAAACAATGCCTCACCAGGTAGGCTTGTAGTACTCCTCCCTGCTTATTATTTCAAGCAAGTTGAGAACGCAGCTTAATCTTATCCTGCGCTTAACTTGATTGCAGATCCTCAATGACTTTGCTTTTGTTCCTACTTACAAATTAGCTGTAGTCTACAACCTCCGTTCCGTTCCGCTTCTATGGCGGTTTCCCATCCGTGAGTGTACCTGCTACTCAACCACTCCTGTGATTCAATGTCTCCGGTTAGCAAACAACATAGAGGGTACAGCTGTTACCCTCACAGAAACCGATTGCTTCTAGCTTGCAACGCGCGTTTCACCCATTGGTATGTCAAAGAACAGGGCTTCATCCGGCTTGTTTCTCATTCGTCAGTTACCTGACTTTTAAGCTGTACAATTTCTCCGCCCATACAGGTGAAATGAAAACGACACCTTAGTATATATCCATTCATATATCCAATCTTCTATTTGTTTTAGGAGTTATTTAAGTCAAAAATACACATTTTAGCATTTATAATCTTATTCAGTCTTGCAAGTGTGTACATTTATAAGAAATATCAATTTATAATAGATCGGATTTTTAATTAATCTTTAGAATACTTTTTAATCCTATATAATATTGCAAAAATATATAGGGAAATTAATCCTTATCATAAAGTTTTACAACTATGTCATAAAATTGCACACAATTATTTCACTTAACAAAATTTCAACAGACTTAAATACAGAATATTAATAAGTCAATGGTAGTTTGGGAATAATTTTAACAGATTCCTTCATTTATTCACATACAATTATTATAGAAATGGAGCGTAGTTTATTTCTTCATTTAGCCCATATGGTTTTAGAGATTTAAGGTCAAATATCCACTTACACTCCTTTTGTAGGAGTAAATTATCAAGGTTACCCCCTCTAATGTACAGGTCCACATTTTCTAGACCCAAAAACTTTAATTTGTGTTCATTGCTTTCATTAAATATTTTAAAATGTCCGGCTACGCTGCTAGTTTTAATTTAATTTAATATGTCCCTTTTATGCTTTTTAATACATTCCTTGAGTTCCCTATAGGTTTTCCCAACGTAATACATTGGGCAATTACAAAAGACTAAATAAATAATACCTACGCTTCTGCAGTTAATTTTCCCTTTTATTTTAAAAGTCTTCCAAAATTTGTCAACAAAAAATCTGCCTTCTTGCATGTTTGTGCATACCTAGCACCTCTTACATCTGATATTACCCTCTCTCTCATGGTATTGTTGTAACCATGTTCTTTTAAAATATTTTGTGAAATGGCTATGCACAGTATGTCTTTCAGGTTGGGGGCCCTTCGAGCTGACATGAGATGTTTATCTCCCACAAAATGAATAATGTCTTTGTATCTTCATCTTTAACTTTGTATAATAATAATAATCCCTACTCTTTTTAACAGCTACTGTGTATGCCTTTTTCAGGCAATTTTGGGGATAACCTCTTAATCTAAATCTATTTTAAGCTGTTTGGCTTCTTGTTTGAAAGTTTCTAGTTCTGTACAATTTCTTCTATGGCGTAAGTATTGTCCCTTATATTTGTAATTAGGGATCTAGGATGATGGCTATCTGCCATCAGCAGGTTATTACCTGCTCTTTCTTTTCTATAAGTTTCAGGAAGGTAAAGTTTATGATTATGCCAATATTCAATCAAGCACCTCTGAATCTGATACCTCAGGTAGTGAAAGTTTTAGAAGTAGAAGGGGAAATGCTAACAGAAGGGTTTTTTTATACATGAGAAGATCAAGAAGACAAGGAGAGGTGGGAAAAAAAGCACAAGAGAGGATTCTATAGAAAAAACTCCAAGGTACCCATTGAGGAACCAAATACAAAAACAGTAAAAGATGTGATTAATCTTTCAGATAGAAAACTTACGGAAAATGAATTTAAAATACTCTCAAAAGGTTTAAATTATGTTCCTACAAACAGATGCAATAAATTTGATATTATCAGGGACGTGCATCTGTTTGCCAGGAAAATTGTACTGAGAAAAGTTTATCATAGCAGAAAGTTGAAACAGCAAGAAAGTCTAAATATTCATGATAGAGTAATCCTTCAGCAACTTGAGAAATTAGCAGATGAAATTACATCTGAAACCCAGGATGAAGTTAAAAAGATTGGTCACACAACATTAAGAAACAATTCTTTATACATGCCACCTCTATCACAGGTGGCATGTGTAAATAATTTTGTCAAATTTTTAGACACTGACATTGATGAAATGAACATTAATATGGCATTTAAAGATAATTTAACTAAAGATCTGAGACTGTCCTTGAAAAAATTAATGGAAGATACAAACATTACAATAAAGCCTGCCGACAAAGGCAGCAATGTTGTAATACTAAACACCAATGATTATGTTAAAGAGTGTTTAAGGCAACTTATTGACAGAAGACAATATAACATTTTGAAAAAGGATCCAACAGAGGCATATAAGGAAATTTTAATGCAACTAATAAAGGAGGGAGTTCAGGAAGGGCTACTTAACAAAAGAGAATCTGAATTTCTAATGGTGAAATTTCCACGTATAGCTACATTTTATAATATACCAAAAATTCACAAAAATAAATTTCTACCCCTGGGCAGACCCATAGTGTCTGGCCATGGATCTATAAAAGAGAAAGCATCCCAATATATAGACTATGTTTTACGACCATCATTATTAGATCTGCCATCATATGTAAAAGACACTCAGGAAGTTTTGAAAATTATAAATGGCATGTTTTTTGAGAGGGGCTGGCTACTAGTAGCTATAGATGTTGAATCTTTATACTCTTCAATACCTCACAATGAAGGTATAGCTGCAAGTTAATATTTTCTGAAACAGAGAGGTCAGCTCTTCTCAAAACACACAGCTTTTGTGAGTAAATTACTCAGATTTGTGTTAGAGCAGAACTATTTTACATTTGATGGCAGATTCTATCAGCAGGTAAGGGGTACAGCAATGGGGACTTGCTGTGCCCCTACCTATGCTTGTTTATACTTAGGAAAATGGGAGAAATATGTTGTCTATGGAGGAAGCCAGGGAGCAAAGATAAAGCTCTGGCTTCGCTTCATAGATGATATACTATTATTCTGGACAGGCACAGCTGAGTCCTTAAATTAATTCATGAGAGAATTAAATCAAAATGAATTTAATCTGAAATTTACATTTGAACATAGTGAAACCAGAATTACGTTCTTGGATCTAATAATTACAGCCCAAGGGGAAAGAATTGTTACAGAAACTTATAGAAATGAAAGAGCAGGTAATAACCTGCTGATGGCAGATAGCCATCATCCTAGATCCCTAATTACAAATATTCCTAAGGGACAATACTTACGCCATAGAAGAAATTGTACAGAACTAGAAACTTTCAAACAAAAAGCCAAACATCTTAAAAATAGATTTAGATTAAGAGGTTACCCCCAAAATTGCCTGAAAAAGGCATACATAGTAGCTGTTAAAAAGAGTAGGGATTATTATTATACAAAGTTAAAGATGAAGATACAACCAATATGATTAGATTCATTTCCACATATAACAACAAATGGCAAAACGTAAGGGCAATTCTACAAAAGCATTGGCCAGTTCTAACAATTGACCAAGACATTATTCATTTTGTGGGAGATAGACCTCTCATGTCAGCTCAAAGGGCCCCCAACCTGAAAGACATACTGGTGCATAGCCATTTCACAAAAGATGTAAAAAGAACATGGTTACAACAATACCATGAGAGAGAGGGTAATATCAGATGTAAGAGGTGCTAGGTATGCACAAACATGCATGAAGGCAGATTTTTTTGTTGACAAATTTGGCAAGACTTTTAAAATAAAAGAGAAAGGTATTATTTATTTAGTCTTTTGTAATTGCCCAATGTATTATGTTGGGAAAACCTATAGGGAACTCAAGGAACGTATTAAAGAGCATAAAAGGGACATATCAAATGAAATTAAAACTAGCAGCGTAGCCAGACATTTTAAAATATTTCATGAAAGCAATGAACACGAATTAAAGTTTTTGGGTCTAGAAAAGGTGGACCTGTCCATTAGAGGGGGTAACCTTGATAATTTACACCTACAAAAGGAGTGTAGGTGGATATTTGACCTTAAATCTCTAAAACCATATGGGCTAGATGAAGAAATAAACTACGCTCCATTTCTATAATAATTGTATGTGAATAAATGAAGGAATCTGTTAAAATTATTCCCAAACTATCATTGACTTATTAATATTCTGTATTTAAGTCTGTTGAAATTTTGTGAAAGAATTGTGTGCAATTTTATGAAATAGTTGTAAAACTTTATAATAAGGATTCATTTCCCTATATATTTTTGCAATATTATATAGGATTAAAAAGTATTCTAAAGATTAATAAAAAATCCGATCTATTATAAATTGATATTTCTTATAAATGTACACGCTTGCAAGATTGAATAAGATTATAAATGCTAAAATGTGTATTTTTGACTTAAATAACTCCTAAAACAAATAGAATATTGGATATATGAATGGATATATCCTAAGATTTCGTTTTCCTTTCACCTGTATGGGCGGAGAAATTGTACGGCTTAAAAGTCAGGTAACTGACGAATGAGAAACTGGATGAAGCCCTGTTCTTTGACATACCAATGAGGGTGAAACGCGCGTCGCAAGCTAGAAGCAATCAGTTTCTGTTCTGCTAAACTGGCGTAAGTAGGAAAAACCAGCAATCAACTTAAATGTGCGCGAATACACATATTAGTCATCGCAAGTACTTACGCCAGTAAGCCGCCATTTTCTTTAGTGTGTTTGGTTGGTTCTTGTAGCTACAGCACACTACAGCGAGTAGAGAGATTAGTGATAAGAGCAGTGAGAGAGGAGCATTTCATTCAGTTAGTTAGGTCGGATTGTTGGATTGTTAAGTCTGTACATTTACTTACACTTTTTTTTACATATTGCACACATTTTGCATACACACATATACAGAATACACAACATTTTTTTTTATAACACCTCACACATTTTATTTATCTTTTACAGAGTGATAGGCTGAGTGTTTGGTTGTGATTGTGTGTGATTGAAGTGGGAGTGAGTGTGTGTAGTTTGAGGATGACAGGGAGAGCTAGGTCAGGGGGAGGAGGGAAGGGGAGTTGCAGGGAGAGGATTATGGACAGGAAGAGCAGCAGGGTCCCCATCAGGGAGTAAGTGGAGTGGGGAGAGGGAGAGCCAGAAGGGATGATGGGAGTGGGACTGCCCCGAGACCAGGGACACTTAGAAGAGGGACAGAAGGTGCACATGGGGATAGAAGGGGGAGGAGGGAGAGGATAGGGAGGAACCCACACCAGGGAAATCCCAGGGAGGGAGCCAGGCAGCCCAGGACGAGGAGCGCATGAGGTGCCCCAACTTCTCTTTTGCCGAAAACCTTGCGCTAGTCCAGGCCGTCATGGAGAACCACATTGCCCTCTTTGGCCAAGAGAAGGGCAAAGGAGTTGCCTGAAGGCGTAGGGATGCATGGCTGTTGGTCGAGGAGGCAGTCATCAGCGTGGCCCAGCAGAGGAGGAATGTTGATGGGCTAAAGAAAAAATGGAACTACTGCAAGAGGCGGTGAAGGAGAAAATGGGCCAAGAAGGCATTTACCAGAGGGGATCAGGCAGTGGTCCTCCCCAGCAGTCTGTGGACTTCCAGGGGCTTGTGACTCAGGGGCTGCAACATCAGCACAGCATGCTGGTGAGTAACATCCCACACACCACTATTATATGTATTTGAGATATAAAATCCTTTAATGTCACACATTCATGTACACAATGAGGAGCATAGTATTTGGCCTACTAACAAAAAGATCTACAATTATATTTCACATTAAAGGGACATTAAACCAAATATTTTATGTCATTATTCAGATAGAGAATACAGTTTTAAACAACATCCACATTTACTTCTATTATCTAATTTGCTTCATTATTTTGTTATTCTTTTTTTATTAAATATCAATGCACATGGGTGAGCCAATCGCATGAGGCATTGATGTGCAGCCACCTATCAGCAGCTTCTGAGCCTATCTAGATATGCTTTTCAGCTAAGAATATCAAGAGAATGAAGCAAATTAGGTAATGGAAGTAAATTACAAAGTTGCTTAAAATTGCATGCTCTAGCTGAATCATGAAAGAGTAAAAATGGGTTTAATGTCCATTTAATGCTACTTAACACATTGAAATTCAGGATATAAGGTGGAATAGTTAAATACTAACATGTCTCAGAGTAACACAAGCCACAAGCCACATGTAGAGTTTTTAGTAAATGGAATCTTTCGCCATCACAATACTTTTAGCTCAAGAAAGCATGTCATGTGCCTACATCAGGCTAAAGGAAATTGTGTGACCATAGTGTCACTTAAAGAACACATTTTCTCCAT
Source organism: Bombina bombina (assembly GCF_027579735.1). Lineage (NCBI taxonomy): Eukaryota > Metazoa > Chordata > Amphibia > Anura > Bombinatoridae > Bombina > Bombina bombina. The sequence continues at coordinate 1,097,409,713 of NC_069503.1, read as the reverse complement.
CACTGACATGTACACAGAACTATTGCATGAAACACATACATGTATACTTTGCATATTAAAATCCCTCATATCACAAATCACAATGTGCACATGCATGTTATAGAGTTTGACATGAGAATGAGTATAGGCCTTAGCATGTATCAATGTACATTGTATGCCCACATGGATATATATGATTATACTAATACCTCTCATCATTTGACTCCTCCACAGAACCTCCTGTCACCAGGGTGCAAACGGGCATGCCTCCACCGCAACCAATAGGCCAGAGAATGCCTCCACTGCAACCACCAGGCCAAAGAATGCCTCCACCGCAAGCACCAGGCCAGAGAATGCATCAACAGTATGCTCCCAGGCATGAGCTGGGATGAATTGCCTCTGTTGAGGACACAGACGTCATGCCACCAACATTAGAAGAGGAGTCCTGGCCGGAGGACTATTCTTTTGGTTTTGAGGGGGAGTCAAGTCATCCCCATAGGGTAGAAGTCTTTACCCCCCCCTCCTAATATCAGGCCAGTCAGGACTTTTACCAACATGACATACAAACTAGACAGGCTGAGTGGTCGCACACCAGTTGGCAATGGGACTACCAGTCCACCCAGAGAGCTCCACCATCCGATTCCCTTGGAAGAGCTCCAGCATATGAAGAGGAGCATATAGCTGCCATAGTTCCTCATGCAGCACCAGCTGTCATAGATCCTCCTGCAGCACCAGCTGTCATAGTTCCTCCTGCAGCACCAGCTGCGGTAGTTCCTCCTGCAGCACCAGCTGTTGTAGTTCCTCCTGCAGCACCAGCTGTTGTAGTTCCTCCTGAAGCACCAGCTGTCGTAGTTCCTCCTGAAGCACCAGCTGTCGTAGTTCCTCCTGAAGCACCAGCTGTCGTAGTTCCTCCTGAAGCACCAGCTGTCGTAGTTCCAGATGCAACAGCAGCTAGAGGTGAACCTGCGTCTATAATCCCTGCTGGTGAACATCCTTTAGATCCTCTGACTTCTGCCCTGGGCGACGAATACATTGCCCTCCAGAGGAGGCTCACAGCAAGCTGCAAGAGAATGCAGAGAGACCAACGCAGGTTTTACAGTAGCCAACAGACTTTGCTCCAGCGTTCCATTGAGCTGCAACGGGACATGGCAGCATCTTTAAATGGTATAGTCCAGAACCAATCTCAGATGATGAGAGTTATTTAGGATATGCAGATGCAGACTGACAACAGATGGCAGGAACAAAACCAACTGTTGGGTGTGATGGTGGAGCATTTCACACACCAGCAGGACACTGCCTTCAGCCTCTCATATGTGGCCAGCACTCCAGCTGAATCATCTGAATCCGCACAACACAGAAGAACCAGGAGATCCACTCCAGTTACCTCAGAACCCTCATTCAAGAAGCAAAGAAAAAAAAAAATATTCTTATAGTTGACCATAAATCTTGTCCTCTGTTATTTAACATATAATTGTTATCCACATCCATGTGAGGTGTGTTTTAGTACAGTAATATTGTTAAAACTTTTAATAATACCTGCATGGAAATGGCCCAAAAAGGTATTATTATCATGTTTATGACATATTCCTGTTCTATAAACCATATCACATAGTTGTGTATGAAGGGTACATATAGTAATATTCACTTATAAGATGTAAATCAAGGTTTCTTACATCCAATATAAATTGACACATGGGTATATCTAACTAATAATGTATTTACAGAAGGTGTGAACATAAGGTATAAACATCCATTTTCATCATTCTTAAAGGGACACTGAACCCAAATTTTTTCTTTCATGATTTAGATAGAGCATGAAATTTTAAGCAACTTTCTAATTTACTCCTATTATCAAATTTTCTTTATTCTCTTGGTATCTTTATTTGAAAATCAAGACTGTAAGTTTAGATGCCGGCCCATTTTGGGTGAACAACCTGGGTTGTCCTTGCTGATTGGTGGATAAATTCATCCACCAATAAAAAAGTGCTGTCCAGAGTGCTGAACTAAGAAAAAAGCTTAGATGCCTTCTTTTTCAATTAAAGATAGCGAAAGAACGAAGAAAACATGATAAAAGGAGTAAATTATTAAGTTGTTTAAAATTTAATGTTCTATCTGAATCACAAAAGAAAACATTTGGATTAAGTGTCCCTTTAATGATAGTCAATAAATCATAGTGACCTAAACTTGAATTCAACAAATGAGAAATATACAGTAATTAGGGTGGTTAAGGGAAGGGGGTTGGGATGTAGTAGTTTCACTTACATGCAGTGGAAATCTGCAGTATGTAATTCTGCAAGACATGATATATACACATGCAATGGTTAGTGAGGTACTGTCAGACATCATAATACATGTGACTGTTACGGTTTACTGTACTTATGAACAAGTAACTTAAAGGTGAAGTATTCCCGGATGACATAATCCCTCACTTCATTCCCCCTCAGTGTCCCCCTGTCCACATCCTCAGGTACAGGAACCAGCTGCTGCTGCTGCTCTTGGTTAATGTCCCCCAATAAACGTGTATCCACAGCAATGTTATGTAGAATACAACATGTATTGACAATGGAACACTTTGTTGGGGTTATACTGTAGAGCTCCGCCTGTAACATCCAGGCAACTGAATCTGGATTTTAATAGGCCAAAGCTCCTTTTAATGACCTTCCTTTTTCATATGTGGGCCTTTTTTTTTTATGGATTAATAAATATATATATTTATTCAGATCTGACTGGTCAATAGAAAATGATTAATTTCTTTCAGACAAACTGACTTCAATCATGGTTAATTCTCCCACACTGAGCATGTAAAGTTTTCAAAAGGCAACATTTGCTCCTTAATTGGAAGTGCAAACTCATGTTCAGCTCTCCCCCCATTTAGTATGCAAAAATATTCTAAACACCCCAGTGAGGGAAATAAACATTTGGCTTATTTAACTTTAACATCCATCTCAGGATACCATATGTTTTTCAAAGTGGAAATGTGTGATAAACTCCCTACTCCTCACAGAGGAACCTGTTAGTCTAGTTTAAAGTGACATGTCTTGGGAAAACCTTAGCCTCGCACTCAGGTGCAAACGAGCCCTGCTGTGTAACGCTAACACTTGAATATACGTAATGTAGACATTGCGTCTAGGGGAGGATAACACACAGTGAAAACACATGCTTTAAATTATACTCTTGGGAACCATTGTTAAAAGACAGCATAACTAAAGGTAAATACATTTTGAAAAATAAATTATGCCAATAGTTTCATGTGTATGTTTGGGGTGGTTCGGATAACCCATGTATGTATATATATTGAGCCTGGACATATTATATTAAGGGGGTAATTGCTGTATTGAATAATAACTACATTGATAATTTTGCTGATAAACATATCAAATATATGCCCCAGACTATATTGAATATATATCTGGGAGATAGATTTAAATCTGTATAGATTAAATGGCAATTGTGATGGTCCCATGTTTGGATGGTATATAACATGTTGTTTTCTGTGTTCCAGATGGGGCTAAAAGATACCAAATACAAGATTGTCTGTATGGAATAATAACCGCTTTGTCTCTATTAGTGATGTCCTGAACTGTTCGCCCACGAATGGTTCACAGCGAACACAGCTTGTTCGTGTTCGCGTTTGTGGGAGAACATATGGCAATGTTCGATCCGCCCCTATGTGTCATCATTGAGGAAACTTTGACCCTTTATGTCACAGCCGTCTGACACATTAAAGTCAATCAACATCAGACACTCCCTCACAGACCCTCCCAGCTACTCGGAATCTGCCATTTTAGACTCATAACGACCTTGCTTTCTTAATGAGAGGACGTGTTGTGTTTTTGCTCCTGACATTAATAGGAAAAACATAGCTAGGCTAGTGTATTTAGTGTCCACTACAGTCCAGAAGGACTCCACTCATCTCTGCTGCAAGCACAGCACCCCAAAAAGCCCTTTTTAGGGCTATATTTCGTGCCGTTTTTTTTTTTTTTTTCGTTTTTTTTTTATTAGCATTTGCCTGGCTTTCAGGCTGTGTGTTTAAGGCTCACAGCATATGCTGTGATTACTGCCACCACTGATATCTCCCTAACAACATTAGTTTAAATTTAACTAACCAAAAAATTTAATTATTTTGCTAGTGTAATTTTTTTCATTTTCTATCAGGCCTGTGTCACGCAGCATATACTCTGGTTCATTGATCTGTGCCAGCAACCAGTGTTAATATCCGTTTATAACATTATTTTAAACGTAAAATATATATATATATATATATATATATATATATATATATATATTTTGCTAGTGTAATCTAATTACATTTACTATCAGGCCTGTGTCTGTCAGGCTCACTCAGCATTAATATACCTAATTTTTTTCAGTCTTTTGGTTAATTGGTCTGTGCCAGGCAGCCACCCAGCACTCATATCTTCTTCACCTTAATTTAAATATAAAAAAAAAAAAAAAAGTTTAAATTTGTTTGATAGTGTAATCTAATATAATTTTCTATCAGGCCTGTGTGTTTTGCTGACATAATACAGAGCCTACTGTGTTTACTTGCTGCCCTCCCTAGTCTATGAGCCACGACTCATATGTGTTTAATCTTTTTTTAATTCCCCCCCCAAAAAAATAATTTAAATCATTTTTCTAGTGTAATCTAATAGTATTTTCTATCAGGCGTGTGTGTATGTGACTTACAGAGCCTACTGTTTTTAATAGCTGCCCTTCCAAGGCTATCAGCCACGACTCATATGTATGTGCTTAACCTTTTTCTTTAAATTCCCCAAAAAAGTCTTTAAATCATTATGCTAGTGTAATCTAATTTTATTTTCTATCAGGCCTGTGTCTAACTGTCTATCTGACTTACACAGCATACTGTTGTTAATTGCTGCCCTACGTAGCAGCCAGCCAGTGCGACCACTCATATGTGCATTTTACTTCTTAACATAATTTTAATATTCAAGTCTAAAATTTTAAAATATTTTGCTAGTGTAATCTAACTTCATTTTCTATCAGGCCTGTGTTTTTGTCACTTACACAGCATACTGTGTTAAATTGCTGCCCTACTAACCATCCACGACTCATATCTGCCAGCCTGTGTGCCAGGCCCAACTAGCCAATTAGTGGCACCAATCATAATTCTTGTAACAGTATATAAAAAAATAAAAATCATATTTTTTGGACTGCAAATAGTCTCCTAGTGCCATTGAATTGCATTTACCTCCTGCCTGCCAGCCTTTTGTGCCAGGCCGTCTAGCCAACTATTTACACCAATCATAATTGTTGTCACAGACAGTAAAGTTACTAATTAAAATTAAAAAAAATTTGATTGTTGATCTTAATCCTCAGTTTGCTTGTGCCATAGAATTGCACTTTTCTACTGCCTTCCAAGCCTGTGTGCCAGGCCTACTTTCAAAATATTTACACCAATCATATTTATTGTCACAGTATTCTTAATTAAAAATTAAAATTTTTGGTAATAGTTGTTGTGAATCCTCAGTTTGCTGGTGCCATTGAATTGCACTTTCCTCCTGCCTTGCAGCCTGCTGTGTGCCAGGCCCACCTAGTCAATTATTGCCAGTAATCATATTTCTTTTAACAGTATTGCAAAACTTGTCAATCATCACTGTTTTGACTGTCAGTAATCAGTCTCCTAGTGTCCTTGAATTGCATCTACCTCCTGCCTGCCAGCCTTTTGTGCCAGGCCGTCTTGCCCACTATTTACACCAATCATAATTGTTGTCACAGTATAGTTACTAATTAAAATTAAAAAAATTCTTGATTGTTGATCTTAATCCTCAGTTTGCTCGTGCCATAGAATTGCACTTTTCTACTGCCTTCCAAGCCTGTGTGCCAGTTCTACTTGAAAAATATGTAAACCAATCATATTTGTTGTCACAGTATTCTTAATAATTAAAAATTAAAAATTTTGGTAATAGTTGTTGTGAATCCTCAGTTTGCTGGTGCCATTGAATAGCACTTTCCTCCTGCCTTGCAGCCTGCTGTGTGCCAGGCCCACCTAGCCAATTATTGCCAGCAATCATATTTCTTTTAACAGTATTGCAAAAATTGTCAATCATCACTGTTTTGACTGTCAGTAATCAGTCTCCTAGTGTCCTTGAATTGCATCTACCTCCTGCCTGCCAGCCTTTTGTGCCAGGCCGTCTTGCCAACTATTTTCACCAATCATAATTGTTGTCACAGTATAGTTACTAATTAAAATTAAAAAATTCTTGATTGTTGATGATCTTAATCCTCAGTTTGCTCGTGCCATAGAATTGCACTTTTCTACTGCCTTCCAAGCCTGTGTGCCAGGCCTACTTGAAAAATATTTACACCAATCATATTTGTTGTCACAGTATTCTTAATAATTAAAAATTAAAAATTTTGGTAATAGTTGTTGTGAATCCTCAGTTTACTGGTGCCATTGAATTGCACTTTCCTCCTGCCTTGCAGCCTGCTGTGTGCCAGGCCCACCTAGCCAATTATTGCCAGCAATCATATTTCTTTTAACAGTATTGCAAAAAATGTCAATCATCACTGTTTTGACTGTCAGTAATCAGTCTCCTAGTGTCCTTGAATTGCATCTACCTCCTGCCTGCCAGCCTTTTGTGCCAGGCCGTCTTGCCAACTATTTACACCAATCATAATTGTTGTCACAGTATAGTTACTAATTAAAATTAAAAAATTCTTGATTGTTTATCTTAATCCTCAGTTTGCTCGTGCCATAGAATTGCACTTTTCTACTGCCTTCCAAGCCTGTGTGCCAGGCCTACTTGAAAAATATTTACACAAATCATATTTGTTGTCACAGTATTCTTAATAATTAAAAATTAAAATTTTTGTTAATAGTTGTTGTGAATCCTCAGTTTGCTGGTGCCATTGAATTGCACTTTCCTCCTGCCTTGCAGCCTGCTGTGTGCCAGGCCCACGTAACCAATTATTGCCAGCAATCATATTTCTTTTAACAGTATTTCAAAAATTGTCAATCATCACTCTTTTGACTGTCAGTATTCAGTCTCCTAGTGTCCTTGAATTGCATTTACCTCCTGCCTGCTAGCCTTTTGTGCCAGGCCGTCTTGCCAAGTATTTACACCAATCATAATTGTTGTCACAGTATAGTTACTAATTAAAATTAAAAAAAATTTGATTGTTGATCTTAATCCTCAGTTTGCTCGTGCCATTGAATTGCACTTTTCTACTGCCTGCCAGCCTGTGTGCCAGACCCAACTATCCAATTAGTGCCAGAAATCATATTTCTTTTAACAGTATTGCAAAATGTGTCAATCATCACTGTTTTGACTGTCAATCTGCAGTCTACTAGAGCCCTTGAATTGCATTTTCCTTCTTCCTGCCTGCCTGTGTGCCAGTCCCAACTAGCCAATTATTGCCACCAATCATATTTATTGTAACAGTATTGGAATTTGTGTTAATCATAACTGTTTTGACTGTGATTCTTCAGTCTCCTAGTGCCATTGAATTGCAGTTTCCTTTCTCCCAGCGTGTGTGCCAGACAGGCCCATTTGCCAACTAGTGCCAAACAATCATATTTGTTGTCACAGTACTTGTAATATTTAAAAAAATTAATTTGTGATTTTTAAAACATCCGTCTTTTTTGTTGTTGTCAGTCTCACAGCGTATACTGTGCCCACTTTCACAGTGCCACCACTCAATTGGTGTAATAGTATTGTTAGTGTTCATTTTAAAAAAAATGACAGGCAGAGGCAGGCCACCCCGCAGGTTCCGTGGTCGTGGTGCTGTGATTCCCTTAGACCCTACAAATATGCACATTGTTCAGACGCCGGGTGCCAGGGGAGACGCAAAAAGTTCTGAGGAGGACCTAGTTGAATGGCTAACACAGGACACCCAATTTTCTTCAGCTTCCGCTGCTAGTCCTCCTAACCTTGACGCACCATCTACATCCAGCTGTGCTTTGGGCAGGTCTCAAGTGACCAGTGCCACTCCCCCGCCTGTCGCCACCACCAACACTAGCACCACAGCCGCTTCACTTGATCTGTCACAGGAGTTATTGACACATCATTTGGAAGAAATGAGTGATGCGCAACCATCATTGACAGAGGATGTAGATAATAGTGATCAGTCTCAGTCAGGCAGCATTACCGACATAGAGGTATGGTGTGATGATGATGATGATGATGTTGTACCCACTGCTGCTTCCTTTTTTGATGTTTCAGATACAAGTGAAGTGGTTAAGTATGATGTGTCGGTGAATGTCACGTGGGTGCCTGCTAGAAGAGAAGAAGAAGAGGGGGAAAGTTCAGATGGGGAGACAGAGAGGAGGAGGAGACAATTTGGAAGCATGGGGAGGTCGTCTCAAGGAGCTAGTGGCACAGTCAGACAGCATGCATCGTCACCAGGGATCAGCCAGACAGCACGCCGATGCCCATCAACGCATGCTGTTGCCACCACCAGAATGCTGTCATCGCAGAGCTCAGCAGTGTGGCATTTTTTTCGTGTGTCTGCCTCTGACAACAGCGATGCCATTTGCAACCTGTGCCAAAAGAAACTGAGTCGTAAGAAGTCCAACAACCGACTAGGTACAACTGCTTTGCAAAGGCACATGGTCTCCTATCACAAATGCCGATGGGAAGAACACATGAGTAGAAGCAGCACACAAAGGGAAAGCCGCCCTCCTCCTCCTGCTCCAGCATCTTCAGCCACGTCAATCAGTGCTGTCCTTCTTGCCCCCTCTCAACCATTGTCCACTGAGTCTCTCTTACATAGCAGTTCCTGGTCATCTGCCCACAGTCAGGTGTCTGTCAAGGACATGTTTGAGCGTAAGAAGCCAATTTCTCAAAGTCACCCCCTTGCCCGGCGTCTGACAGCTGGCTTGTCTGAACTCTTAGCCCGCCAGCTTTTACCATACAAGCTGGTGGAGTCTGATGCTTTCAAAAAATGTGTATCTATTGGGAAACCGCAGTGTAAGGTACCTGGCAGAAATTTCTTTTCACAAAAGGCAATCCCAAATCTGTACTCTGTTGTTCGAAAGGAAGTTATGGCATGTCTGGCACACAGCGTTGGGCAAGGGTCCATATGACCACGGATAGCTGGTCTGCAAAGCATGGTCAGGGCAGGTATATAACCTACACTACGCATTGGGTAAACCTGCTGACTTCTGACAAGCATGGAATGCGTGGCTTTGCAGAAGAGTTGGTGACACCGCCACGACTTGCAGGCAGGCCTGCTGCTACCTTCTCTACTCCTCCTACTCCATCCTCTTCCATAACCTCTTCCTCGGCTGAGTCCTCTTCAACTTCTGCGTCTTGCTCCACATCTATGGCACCCCCCAGCTCCCCAGGTACTATGCTACATTCCGGGTACGGCAGTGTCACGCCGTCTTGGGGTTGACTTGCCTGAAAGCGGAGAGTCACACCGCACCAGCACTCCTGACCGCCCTGAACGCACAGGTGGATCAGTAGCTGACTCCGCACCAACTGGAGATTGGCAAGGTTGTTTCTGACAATGGAAGTAATTTGGTGGCGGCATTGAAATTGGGAAAGTTGACACATGTGCCGTGCATGGCACATGTGTGTAATCTAATTTTACAGTAATTTGTCCATAAGTACCCAGGCTTACAGAACGTCCTGAAGCAGGCCAAGAAGGTGTGTGGCCATTTCAGGCGTTCCTACACGGCCATGGCACTTGTCCGATATCCTGCGTCAAAACAACCTGCCAGTGAGGCGCTTGATTTGCGACAGCCCGACACAGTGGAATTCAACACTTCTTCAGCCTTCAGCCTTAGAGAAAGACTCAACCGACAGGTAGCAGACTACTTAGCTTTAACTGCGGATCTCGACACTCTCAGGAGCGATGGACCCCTTGACTACTGGGTGTGCAGGCTGGACTTGTGGCCTGAGCTATCCCAATTTGCAATGGAACTTCTGGCCTGCCCCGCTTCAAGTGTCCTGTCCGAAAAGTCTTTCAGTGCAGCAGGAGGTTTTGTCACTGAGAAGAGAAGTCACCTAGGTCAAAAAAGCCTTGACTATCTCACTTTTATAAAAATGAATGAGGGCTGGGTCCCGAAGATACTGACATTGGGCGATACATTTGAATAAAAAAGGCCTGATGATGAGATGAGCTGGCTTGGGCTACAACTGGTACACAGGCTGGCCTTTTTTTTGTTATAAAGCCGGAGGACTTGCTTGACTTATCCGCCAACTACTAGTGTTCAAGCCACAAGCTTTTAGGGCACTTTATAAATGTTTTACAAACATCAATTTTTCTGGCCGCTGCTACAGCAGTTGCTACAACAATACCCAAATTTTTCGGTCATTTGTACGTTCCTAATTTTTCTGGTCTCTGCTGCAGCTCTGTGGGTACAAAACTCAAATAAAAAAAATAAGGCACATAACACTAGTACAACTTAGCACACCACTCATATCTGGTGGACCATTAAATTGAACGCAAAATGCCACAAATATGAAGGCATTGGTTGCTCTAAATTATCTCTGTGTTCCATCTATGCCATACCTGTACTCTATTGTGCAAAACGGTGGCATATGTGGTGTTTCATGCTGTTGTGCTTGTTGCGGGTCGTGGCCCATGGTATAAAAAGGCTGAAGGAGAACGACCTGTAATGGGTGCCCCATCAAATTTTTAGAAAAATGTTCCTGGTTCCTCTCAATTATCTCTGGGTTTCTAAAATGGATGCCATATCTGTACTCGCTTGTGCAAAAGGATGGCATATGTGGTGGTGTTTCCTGCAGTTGTTTCTGTTGAGGGTGCTGGACCCTCTTATAAAAAGGCTGAAGGAGAACGACCTGGAGTGGGAGTCCAAGCATGGTTTTTGGGGCTATTTCACTTTTCCAAACAATTATCTGTGGGTTTCTAAAATCAATGCCGTACCAGTACTCTATTGTTCAAAAGGATGCCATATGTTCTCTTTCCTGCTGGTATTTTGTTTGAGGGTCCTGGACCCTCTTATAAAAAGGTCTAAGGAGAAAGATGTGTACTGGGTGTCCACTCAATTTTTTTTTCTATTTCACATTTGACCAAAATTATCTCTGGGTTTGTAAAATCAATGCTGTACCTGTACTCTATTGTTCAAAAGGATGCCATATGTCCTTTTTCCTGCTGGTGTTTTCTTTTTGAGGGTCCTGGACCCTCTTATAAAAAGGCCTAAGGAGAAAGAAGTGTACTGGGTGTCCATCAAATCATTTGTTTGATTCAAATTCCCGGTTGCAACAAATTATCTCCGGGTTTCTAAAATTAATGCCTTTCCTGTAATCAAATTTTCAAAAGGATACCATATGTCCTCTTTCCTGCTGCTGGTTTTGTTGAGGGTCCTGGAGCCTCTGCTAAAAAGGCCTAAGGATAAATAAGTGTACTGGGTGTCTAATCAATGTTCTTTTAGATTTCCCGGTTGCAACTAATTATCTCTGTGTTTCTAAAATCAATGCCTTTCCTATAATCTATTATTCACAAGGATGCCATATGTCCTCTTTCATGCTGTTGTTTCTGTTGAGGCTCCGGGACCCTCTTATAAAAAGGCCTAAGGAGAAAGAAGTGTACTGGGTGTCCATCGAATCATTTGTTTGATTCAAATTCCCGGTTGCAACAAATTATCTCCGGGTTTCTAAAATCAATGCCTTTCCTGTAATCTAATTTTCAAAAGGATACCATATGTCCTATTTCCTGCTGCTGGTTTTGTTGAGGGTCCTGGAGCCTCTGCTAAAAAGGCCTAAGGATAAATAAGTGTACTGGGTGTCTAATCAATGTTCTTTTAGATTTCCCGGTTGCAACTAATTATCTCTGTGTTTCTAAAATCAATGCCTTTCCTATAATCTATTATTCAAAAGGATGCCATATGTCCTCTTTCATGCTGTTGTTTCGGTTGAGGCTCCGGGGCCCTCTTATAAAAAGGCCTAAGGATAAAGAAGTGTACTGGGTGTCTAATCAATGTTTTTTTCTATTTCACGGTTGCAACTAATTATCTCTGTGTTTCTAAAATCAATGCCTTTCCTGTAATCGATTATTCAAAAGGATGCCATATGTCCTCTTTCATGCTGTTGTTTCGGTTGAGGCTCCGGGACCCTCTTATAAAAAGGCCTAAGGATAAAGAAGTGTACTGGGTGTCTAATCAATGTTTTTTTCTATTTCACGGTTGCAAGTAATTATCTCTGGGTTTCTAAAATCAATGCCTTTCCTGTAATCTATTATTCAAAAGCATGCCATATGTCCTCTTTCATGCTGTTGTTTCGGTTGAGGCTCCGGGGCCCTCTTATAAAAAGGCCTAAGGATAAAGAAGTGTACTGGGTGTCTCATCAATGTTTTTTTTCTATTTCCCGGTTGCAACTAATGATCTCTGGGTTTCTAAAATCAATGCCTTTCCTGTAATCTATTATTCAAAAGGATGCCATATGTCCTCTTTCATAATGTTTTTTTTCTGTTGAGGCTCCGGGACCCTCTTATAAAAAGGCCTAAGGATAAAGATGTGTACTGGGTGTCCAATCAATGTTTTTTTCTATTTCCCGGGTCAAATAAATGATCTCTGGGATTCTAAAATCAATGCCTTAACTGTAATCAATTGTTCACAAGGATTACATATGTCCTCTTTCATGCTGTTGTTTCGGTTGAGGCTCCGGGACCCTCTTATAAAAAGGCCTAAGGATAAAGAAGTGTACTGGGTGTCCAATCAATGTTTTTTTCTATTTCCCGGGTCATATAAATGATCTCTGGGATTCTAAAATCAATGCTTTAACTGTAATCAATTGTTCACAAGGATGCCATATGTCCTCTTTCATGCTGTTGTTTCTGTTGAGGCTCCGGGAGCCTCTTATAAAAAGGCCTAAGGATAAAGAAGTGTATTGGGTGTCCAATCAATGTTTTTTTTTTTATTTCACAGTTGCAAAAAAATTATCTATGGCTTTCCAAAATCTATGCCTTACCTGTCATCTATTGTTCAAAAGGATACCATATGTCCTCTTTCCTGCTTTTGTTTTTGTTGGGGGTCCGGAACACTATTCTAAAAAGGCCGAAGGAGAACAACCTGTACTGTACTGGGTGTCCAATCATGTTTTTGTTTTCAATTTCACGGTTCATAATAAATATCCCTGTGCAACTAAAATCAATGCCATACCTGTACTCTGTTGTTCAAAAGGATGGCATATGTGGTGTTTCATTCTGTTGTGGTTCTTGAGGGTCGTGGCCATGGGACAGCGTATAAAACGGCTGAAGGAGAACAACCTGTACAGCCTTGCTCCTCTTTTTAGGCAGGCCAGCTCTTTGCATACATGCCCACAGACTCTGTAACGCATGCATCTTTTAGGGAGAGGTGCAGCCATAATTCAGGGTCAGAACCTCTGCCTGCAACTGTTATACTCGATTTTGCGAAAGGAAGTAACCTTACCATGGTTCCCTGCACGCACGTATTGTTGTTATATTTTGGTGAGGGTAATCATGATGGCCATGTAGACCACCACGAGAGTCCTGGAAGTAACAGGGATGAGATGAAAGTGCTAAGAATAGTACAACTTCAAACAATAGAGTTAGCCATGGGTGTTAGTGCAAGACCCCTTGGCTTTTTTTTGGCTTTGGGTGTGGCTAATCATGCAGGCCATATAGAGCTGCCACCATTCGGTGTTGTATCAGGTATTAAACTAATAAGAACAGTACTACCAAAATACAGCCAATGAAGGGCCTTATGAAGACTGAGCCAAGGTTGGATTGTAGTATTTGGTTAGGCTAATCATGATGGCCATGTAGACCACCACCGAGAGTCCTGGAAGTAACAGGGATGATGAGATGAAAGTGCTAAGAATAGTACTATTTGAAACAACCGAGTTAGCCATGGGTGTTAATCCAAGACCGCTTGGCTTTATTTTTGTTTTGGGTGCGGCTAATCATGCAGGCCATATAGAGCTGCCACCATTCTGTGTTGTTTCAGCTATTTAACTAATAATAACAGAAAAAAATACAAAAATACAACCAATGAAGGGCCTTATCAAGACTGAGCCAAGGTTGGATTGTAGTATTTGGTTAGGCTAATCATGATGGCCATGTAGACCACCACTAAGGGTCCTGGAAGTAACAGGGATGATGAGATGAAAGTGCTAAGAATAGTACTACTTGAAAAAACCGAGTTAGCCATGGGTGTTAATCCAAGACCGCTTGGATTTATTTTTGTTTTGGGTGCGGCTAATCATGCATGCCATATAGAGCTGCCACCATTCAGTGTTGTATCAGCTATAAAAATAATATGAACTGTACTATCAAAATACAGCCAATGAAGGGCCTATGAAGACTGAGCAAAGGTTGGATTGTAGTATTTTGTTCAGCTAATCATGATGGGCATGTAGACCACCCATAACAGGGATGAAAGTGCTAAGAATAGTACTAATTGAAACAACCGAGTTAGCCATGGGTGTTAGTCTAAGACCACTCGGCTTTTTTTTGGGTTTGGGTGCAGCTAATCATGAAGGCCAGATAGACCTTCCACCATTTGGTGTTGTAACAGGTATTAAACTGCAAAGAACAGTACTACTTAACACAACCTACTTACCATGGGTCCCAGAGCATATGTTTGGTTATCATATTTTGTAAGGGTAATCATGCAGGCCATATAGACCTCCACCGATAGGGTGAGTATGAGTAACAGCTATTAAAATGCTAAGGACATTACTAATTAATACAACATAGTTACCATGGGTCGCAGACCAAGAGCAGATGTCTTATTATTATATTTTGTATGGGTAATCATCCAGGCCGTATAGACCTCACCAAATAGGGGGAGTTACAGAGATTAAAGTGCTAAGAATGGTAGTACTTAAAACACAACCTAGTTAAAATGGGTACCAGACTGCATGTCTTATTATTATATTTTTTCAGGGTAATCAGGCAGGCCATATAGACCACCCCCGATAGGGGGGGGGGGGTAACAGGGATTAAAGTGCTAAGAAAAGTACTAATTAACACAAGCTAGTTATCATGGGTCCAACACCATGTGTCTTGATGTTATACTTTGTCAGGGTAATCATGCAGGCCATATAGACGTCCCTTGATAGGGGGAGTAACAGGGATTACAGTTATAAGAATAGTACTACTTAAACACAACTTAATTACCATGGGTCCAAGACCAGATGTTTTATTATTATACTTTGTCTGTCTAATCATGCAGGCCATATAGAGCTCCAACAAAAGGGGGGGGTAAGAGGGATTCAAGTGATAAGAAAAGTTTTACTTAACACAACAAAATTACCATGGGTCCCAGACCACGTGTCTTGTTGTTATACTTTGTCAGGGTAATCATAACCGCCATATAGACCTCCACCAATAGGTGGAGTTACAGCGCCGAAAGTGCGAAGAATAGTACTACTTAACACAACCTAGTTGAGTCCAAGAACGCATGTTTAATTATTAGACTTTATCAGGGTAATTATATATCTAACAAATCTATCTATTTCTCTTCTATCGATTCTATCTAACTATCAATCTCTGTATATCTATCTATCCTATCTATCAATCTATCTTCTGTCTGGGATGTTTTGAGATGCCACTTGTGTTTCTGATAAATTTGAAGTAGGAGGACAGAACAATCATCTTCTTCCATCTCCCGGTTCCACAAATGAAGGCCATATAGACTTCATCTGATAGGGGGAGTAACAGGTTGTAGTAAAATGTTAAGAATATTACTACTTAACACACCATGGGTCACAGACCACATGTCTTATTGTTATACTCTGTCAGGGAAATTATATATATTTCAAATCCATTTATTTATATATCAAATCGATCGAACTATCAAATGTATTGATCAAATGTAGATTTCATCTATTGATCGATGTAATTCGTATCTATAAAATGTATATTACATATTTTGGTTTATGTCATTCGTATCTATAAAATGTATATTGCATCTTTGATTCAATAACATTCGTATCTATCAAATGTATATTCCATCTATTGATCAATGTAATTTGTATCGATCGAATGTATATTGCACCTATTGAGCTATGTACAGTGTATCGATCATATGTATATTGCATCGATTGAGCTATGTTATCTATGTATCTATCTATCTATCAAATCTATCTATCTATCTCGTGGTTGTGCAAGTGGACTGTGTGCGGTTGATTGTGGTGCATAACACTTGGAGTCTGTCACTGTGATGCGGCCGTAACCCTTACACTAGCTTATAGATACGACATCATAACTGATGTTTTAAAGCACGTTATTGCAAACAATTTGGGAATGTTAGTTGATTTAGGCCCATTATGGGTTAAAAGCAGACTCTGCATAAACTATGTAATTTTCCATGGGAGTCTTGCCAGGGATCCCCCTCCAGCATGCCACAGTCCAGGTGTTAGTACCCTTGAAATAACTTTTCCATCACTATTGTGGCCAGAAAGAATCCTTGTAGGTTTTAAAGTTCGCCTGCCTATTGAATTCAGTGGCGGATCGCGCGGTTCGCGGGTTCGCGAACAATAGCGGAAGTTCGAGTCCACCGTTCGCTAACCGAAAATATTAGGTTCTCGACATCACTAGTCTCTATACTTCTCAGACATATAATAATGCATGCAGAATTTGTTAGAAATGTAAAACATGCTGTAATTGTGTGAATACATATATAACAGATATATAAATGCCATTAATCTTGAATAGTTAGCAATATAAATTATTTTAATATAAAATATTGATGTTTTATGTCAAATTGATCAGAATAAAAAAATGTAATATAATACAATACATATAAACATATAACTTAATAATGTAAGGGAATTATGACAATTATTACCCATTTTAAAGAAATATTTTAAATGCTAGAAATGTTGGTTAAATGTGAATTTGTATGTATTGTCATACTGCCCCCCCCCCCCCTCCGGTGTTGCAATGCGAGAACTAAAGCCAGAAGGCTTTTTGGCTGTTTTAAAAATGAAATCTCAAAGGGCCAATCCAAGACAAGGTTTCTGTATGGGTGTTTCCAATTTTACATATGATGGAAAACTTATATAAGTTTAAGGCAAAATAGAAAGAGGACAGATTGTGCTGAGCTGTGGCTGGTAACTGGTTGCTGGGCGTGAAAATACCATTTTACTCTAGCAAAGCTGATCTACTCTTTTCTCATTGATTGCAATATATACTTATTGTTGATCTGAGGTAAAATAATTCCTATTAAGGAATATTGGATATTGATTACTTTTTACCCTAGTAACGTATTCAAGATTATTGGTAAGAGCATAGTCACTACAGTTAAATTATAATAAATAGATTGAAAAAAGCAATTTGTATTTTAAAACTGCTAGCCACAGCCCTATATAGTGTTTAAATTTGCATCTTGTAGGCTAAGTAACTTATCTGTGAAATTTCTGATGTTTTGAATTAAAATTGTATTAGGATAAATTGCAGTTAAATAGCAGAATATATATATTATCCTATTGATTATAAGCACTGTTAGAATTGTATTGCTTGGATGTTAAAAGTTAAAGATTTTAGTCTCATTGTGTTAACTGGGTGAAACTTCTATTGTTAATAAGGTAAACGTGTATAGTATTGTCTCATATTCTGGTTCCTACAAATATATTCAATATGTTCATAGATATTAACTAAATAAAATAATTCAGATCTTTGTATTAATTTTATGATTTTTAGTAGATGCATATTAATTGTTTATTTTATAGGATAATTATTAAAACATATTGTTTTATAACCCTGCCATAGGCTGATATATTATTTGGAGAGCACTACTGAAAATTCTTATAAATATACTGACAATAACATGGATTTCATTTAAAAGATATATTTAACCAAAACATTAAATTGGTGCATTGTAAGCAATCTACTTTTATGCCAGGATTAGTCTAGACCAAAATTCTATTTTAAAGGACCAGTCAACACAGTAGATTTTCATAATCAACAAATGCAAGATAACAAGACAATGCAATAGCACTTAGTCTAAAATTCAAATGAGTATTATTTTTTCTGATAATTTTAAAAGTTTTGTCTTTTTCCACTCCCCCTGTAACATGTGACATCACAAATGCATCAGCCATTCACAAATGCATACACACTTATTCTTGCACATGCTCAGTAGGAGCTGGTGACTCAAAAATATTTAAATATAAAAAGACTGTGCACAAAGTAAATTGGAAAGTTGTTTAAAATGGCATGCTCTATCTGAATAATGAAAGTTTAAAGGGACAGTCTAAGCCAAAATAAACTTTCATGATTCAGATAGAGCATGTAATTTTAAACAATTTTCAAATTTACTTTTATCACCAATTTTGCTTTGATCTCTTGGTATTCTTAGTTAAAAGCTTAGGAGGTTCATATGCTAATTTCTTAGACCTTGAAGGCCACCTCTTTTCAGAATGCATTTTAACTGTTTTTCACCACTAGAGAGTGTTAGTTCACATATTTCATATAGATAACACTGTGCTTGTGCACGTGAAGTTATCTGGGAGCAGTCACTGATTGGCTAGACTGCAAGTCTGTCAAAAGAACTGAAATAAAGGGGCAGTTTGCCGACGCTTAGATACAAGATAATCACAGAGGTTAAAAGTATATTATTATAACTGTGTTGGTTATGCAAAACTGGTGAATGGGAAATAAAGGGATTATCTATCTTTTAAAACAATAACAATTCTGGTGTAGACTGTCCCTTTACTTTTGATTGAGTGTCCCTTTAATGATTCAGATAGAACATGCCATTTTAAGAAAATGTACTTTTAAGTGAAAACCTATTTATAGTATACTGTCCCTTTAAAGGGACATGAAACACACATTTCTTGTTTCATGAGTTAAAGGGACAGTCTACCATAGAATTGCTATTGTATTAAAAGATAGATAATCCCTTTATAACCCATTCCCCAGTTTTGCATAACCAACACAGTTATATTAATATACTTTTTACCTCTGTGATTAACTTGTATCTAAGAACCTTCTTCCAGCCCCCTGATCACATGACTGTAACTATTTATTTTCTATTGTCTTAAATTTAGCATTGTTTTGTGCTAAATCTTAAATAACCCCCTGTGCCTGAACACAGTGTTATCTATATGGCCCACATGTACTTTCTGTCTCTTTGTGTTAAAAAGCATGTGATAAGAGGCAGCCCTCAAAGGCTTAGAAATCAGCATATGAGCCTAGCTATGTTTAGTTTAAACTAAGAATACCAAGAGAAAAAAGCAAATTTGATGATAAAAGTAAATTGGAAAGTAAATTAAAATTAAACGTCCTATCTGAATAATGAAAGTGTAATTTATACTAGACTGTCCCTTTAAAAAGAACCTACAATTTTCAGCAACTTTATAATTTACTTCTATTATGTCATTTGCTCCATTCTCTTGATATCATTTGCTGACAAGCATATTAGATATGCTCATTAGCTGCTGATTGGTGGCTGCACATAGATGCCTCATATGATTGGCTCATCTATGTGCATTGCTAATTTTTCAACAAAGGATATCTAAAGAATAATTGTAATGTTGTTTAACATTATATTCTCTATCTGAAACATGAGATAATTAATTTGTGTTTAGTGTCCCTTTAGTAGAAATATACAGACAGAATGAAGATACTCACCAAGCAGCCATCCTCCCGAGAGTGTTTCATTTTTAAACATCTGGAATAAGGAGGTCTGGCACAGGATGTAGGAATCATGTGCACTCCCCGGAAAGCCTGCATACACATGTATGAATTTCAGAGTGGTATCGCAGACCATCTGGCAATTCAATGAGTGAAACCCTTTCCTGTTAATATAGAGGAGTGGCTCCTCATGTGGGGCCACGATATGCACATGTGTGCAATCAATTGCCCCATGACATTGGGAATACCCCCCAGTCGATAGAAGACCTGTTTAAGATGGTTCCATTCCTGGGGGGTACAGGGGAAATGAATGTATCGCTGTGTCTGGTTATCTAGAGCAGTCAAAACCTCCCCTAGAATCCTGGAGAAGGTAGACTGCGCTAGGCCAGACACAAGCCCCTCTATGACTGGTATGAGCCGGATGCCAGGAAGTGTACAACACACAACAGCTTCTGCATACCAGTCAGAGCTCTGTTCCTATACGCTTGAGGGTCAATATCATCCTTCAAGACCTCATACAGGTCAATGAGGCTTGCAGATGTCAAGCAATATTTTTCCCTGACCTCCACTTCTGTCATCCCAAACAGGGTGACCCTAACCCTGCGTATCCTTGGTGCTCTTCCCCTCTGCTGATGCCTTCGTCTTATAGGCCCTGCTGGCCTATGGCCAGCTGCAGCAACAGCAGTATGGGGAGCACCAGAAACAGGGACAACAGCAGGAGGAGCAGGGAGAGCAGCAGCAGGAGCAGGGACAGCTACAGCACCATGACCAGGGACCTCAGCAGCAGGAATAACATTCAAAACAGGGGCTTGTAGGGGTTCCAGCACCCCTTGTGCCCCACTACGCTGTCTCTCTCTGAACACAATATATTGCAAGGGAAACATGGTGGCTAATGAGGGTGTGCATTGGCAGGTGTTTTAAGGCTGCAGGTGAGAGGTTGTGCTGTTTGTGATTGGTTTGACACACTTGCAGGGACAGGAATAATAAATGCTTTTAAGAGGTTAACTATTTGTGATCAAGCTGCTGATATGTATGTTGTTAAGCATGCATTTGTAAGGCCTTCAGAGAGTTACGTTGGTTTCTAAGTCAGTGCAAGGGTTACTGCGCCTGCAATTTGTGGCGAGATGAGAATGGAGTAGATTTTCTGAAATCTGCGCGCGTAAGTCCTTACGCTGTATATTGGATATCAAACTGCACGTGTTTTGTATGTCAGTCTATGGGCCAAAAAACTCTGGGCAAAGGCAGAAATATACGCGCTTAACTTCTAAGTTATGCTGTATATAGGATACCAAACCAGCACAAAATTTGGCGGAGCCGGCTTTTGCGGGCGACTATTTATATCAGATCGAGGCATTTATAACTAGTTGTCTCTAATTTTAACCGATCAGAGATTCCATGTGAAAACGTTGCAAGCAATTTTTCTTATCTTTTTTTTTTTATATTGTTTTTTTTTCACTTTTTCCAAACCATTAAAGGGACAGTAAACACTTTGAGATGGAAATATAAAACAATAAATCGTGTATATATATATAGGTATTGGCAGGTGCACTCTCACTAACACTTTAGTTCCAAATGCCAGGGTGCTAGAATATGGTGTAGAATATGGAAATCAGGAGACAGCACTCACTGGTCTTGACAATACTGGATTTATTCAGTGACGTTTCGGGGAATACACCCCTTCATCAGACCAGAGTACATAGAATGAAGCAAACATTTATACTGTTCCATAAAACCCTCCCCCAGGGTGAAATTGCGCCAAAATTGTTGCCATGGCAACCACCAAGTGTCAACAAACCCCATACAAATGAATTAAAAAACAAATGAATTAAAAAAACACAAAATATACCACAATATACCAAATAAGTGAACATTGCAACCATGTACATATACAGAGCAAGTGGGAATCATAATGCAAACGGTAGATTCAATTAAAGATCAAACAGAATATCAATAGAAAAAAGAATATCAATAGAAAAAAGTATTCAGCCTAGATAGACATTATGTACCCGATGGGCAGCAGTTAACCGGACCAATGAGCAATGCTTAGATTAAACGTTTCATTAAAGGCTTATACTGAGCAAGCAATATATACATATACAGGGCATACTATCCCCATCATACAGGCAGGTAGACAAGATAGTGGAACGACTATAAGTAGAAATCACACTGCAGGCATATATTAGCATATATTAGCAGGGGGTGTCCAAGGTATATGTATTGGGACTTATCTCATTAGTATCAATGTAGCGCTGGCAGGAAGAGCGGCTATCAAAGCACATGAACATGGAGTAACCAGTAAAACACTCTATGCATACAGATAAGGAGAAGATAAATACCTGATGGGTTTAGAGGGATATAGCTCCGCGGAGAGTTGTGTGTGTTACCGGAAATACAATAAGCTTGGAGTACTGCGCATGCATATCGCAATTAAGCAACACCCCTAAGGCTATCGCTATGTGAAAGTTAATTGGTTAGAGGAGACAAGCCCCTATGTTGTCAACAGGCAACGAACAGCTAAAGACAGCAGCAAGAGCAGCTGGAAAAATAGATCACTGGATACGCATAGCCAGAGATTGTAAGGGACACCCTTACATGGTGTAAACATTCATATGGGGAAAGTAAAACTAACTCATATGGGGAAAGTAAAAATAACTGATCTGCCATATATAGCACAGACACAGTCCCTAACACGGTCAAATGCAAGAATATTGAGCTAATCAATAGTTGGTAGATCCATTAGCACTGGATGGTAAACGGAAGAATTAATCAAGGGAGCATATTGTACAGAAGAGTACATGCACAGTGGAGAAAAAAGTACATGTATAGTATATCAAAAAAGCAAATTTGATTATAAAAAAAAGACAAATTTTGATTTTACAAAAAGCCAAATTTGATTAAAAAATAAACAATTAACCTATTGTATTAAAACAAGGGTGGAAAAAGGCACACACAACACAACTCAAGGGATCGCTATGTATACTCCAAATGCACAAAAAATACACAAAAGATATATATAAGATATAGTATGCGGTCATATCCAAATGTCCAATGGCTAAATACACAATGTAAGGCAACCTCCGTTATATGACACACCAAAAATTTGGATATTGTGGACATTGATTACCTGGTTTCATCCTTAAGACCCTTACGTGGGTATTGGACATTGAATTCTATGTCTATGTATATACCTGCTATCTATTGGGTTTGTTTATGTGAATACCTGTAAAAAAATTTTTTTGGTGTGTCATATAACGGAGGTTGCCTTACATTGTGTATTTAGCCATTGGACATTTGGATATGACCTCATACTATATCTTATATATATCTTTTGTGTATTTTTTGTGCATTTGGAGTATACATAGCTATCCCTTGAGTTGTGTTGTGTGTGCCTTTTTCCACCCTTGTTTTAATACAATAGGTTAATTGTTTATTTTTTAATCAAATTTGGCTTTTTGTAAAATCAAAATTTGTCTTTTTTTTATAATGAAATACGCTTTTTTTCATATACTATACATGTACTTTTTTATCCACTGAGCATATACTCTTCTGTACAATATGCCCTCTTGATTAATTCTTCCGTTTACCATCCGGTGCTAATGGATATTCCAACTATTGATTAGCTCAATATTCTTGCATTTGACCGTGGGACTGTGTCTGTGCTATATATGGCAGATCAGTTATTTTTACTTTCCCCATATGAGTTATATATACACACATATATAAATAAGCAAGTAGAAAAAAGGCACTCACTGAAAAGATGTAAAACTTAACATTTAATGACAGTGGAGGGCCTTCTATTGGGACTGGAACAGCATTAAGGGATCACCAGATTGAAGTCTGGAGGAGGGCAGCATGTGTTGTTACAATGTAGCCGGTGTGGCAGCGGGTGTTTGTGCTTACCTTTATAGGGTCCTGCAGCAGGGTATCCGGCCTCTTCCTGATCCAGACTTCAAGGAGAAAGTTTCTTTGTTCGGGGCTGAGTGTGGACCATGGATAGATCAAGAAGAAAGGAGGAGAGGAGAAGGACATGTGTCAGATGAGGCGGTACCCCTAACACCCCAACCCCCCCCCCCTGGCAGGCATTTTAATAGAGGGAAAAATGCAGTGGGGGGGGATTCAGGCCGTGGGAGACAATCAAGGGGTGATGGAGAAGGGGGGGTTGCAGAACAGGCCAGGGTAACATCTCAGCTGCCGCACCTCCATGTGCTCTTCAGGCAGGCTATCAGGGCAATCCGGTTGGGCTGGCAGTACAAGGGGAACAGGCCATTATTAACCCTTTGCCTACTTTACCACTGGTGGCCATGGCGGATGTTCTGGCCTTGACCCAGTCGTTGGCATAAGTAATGGGCCCAGCAGGCCTCATTCAGGGCCAGGGGCCGCCAGGAGCCATCGGTGGCGTAGGCGAGGCTTTGCGGCCTAGTATGCAAGCAGGAGCGGCTACGGAGCATGCGCAGGACATCCAAGATGGCGGATCCCGTGAGACTTCCTTCTCGGGATCTTCAAGCAAGGAGAATCACGGCCACCATCTTGGAAGGAGGGGAGTCAACATGCAGCAGGGCCCACGCAACCGGAGCAGCCCAGGTAACTTGGGGAGGCTCCAGGAGGGGCCCTGATTAGTAGGGGGCAGGCATCTGGGGCGCAGAGGCACTCACCGGCTGGTAGGTCAGTTGGTACAAGGGTAGCGAGGAGATCCGTTGTGCGTGGTAGGAGCTTGATAGGCGCAGGTGAGGAAAGGCTTGTCACGGATGCAGGGCTTGGCAGCAGGGGCCTTCCGGTTTGATGGCGGCTGATTGTGGGCTTCAGGCCAGGAATGAGGTTGTGTCAATGGGGGCGGGGCATGCGGGGATAACGCATGTGGGTACTCCTGGGGCACAGAGCAATATTGGGGAGAGCATGATGCAGGGCATGCAAGGTGCTAGTGTGTATGATGTGCAAGGGTTTGGCCAACAGGGAATCAAGAGTGCGTGTGCGCAGCAAAGGGTTAGTACGCATGAGGCACAACTGTTTAGACAACAGGGGAACCAGGATGCTGGGATGCATGTGGCGCAGATGTGTGGGCAACAGGGAAACCAGGGTGCTGTTGTGCATGAGGCATGGTTGTATAGGCAGCAAGGAACTTTGATTGATGTCAATCAAGAACAAGCAGGCATAGTCTCTGAAGGGATAATCAGGAGGGCAGTGGAGGCTGCGCTGCGGGAGGCGGCTAGGCCAAATGCCACTATTGGGTTCAGTGCAAATGCCTGGGAGGGTGCTGGTCAGGAAGAGATTATTAGGAGGGCAGTAGCAGCAGCATTGGGGGTGGAGGTCAGAGGAGGTAGAGGGGAGACAAGTGCCAGTTCCTCTCTCGAGGCCTCATTTGTGGACCGGAGTACTCCCCAAGCTTTGTTTACACAGGTTTGGGAAACGGAGTCAACAGCAATGGTGAGTGCAGTGGCAAGTGTATTTGAGTGGCAGGCACCAGCAGAGAGCAGCCGGCGGAGATTGGAACAGTGCCACAGGTAGTCCAAGGGGATCCAGTGGTGAACCGTGAGTACTTTCCACATGGCATTGCACACGCTGACACAGGGTCTTCCACTAGTGGGTCTGGTTCAGAGAGCAGGGAAGACTTGGGGCTAGTGGCTAAAGGTCAGCGCAGAATGTTTAGGTGGATCAAGAAAATGGTGGCAGAACAGGCAACGGCGAAGGCTAGGGTTCCAGGTTTGATGGGTGGGCCAGTGGTGGCTCCAGGAATGGGGGGCAATGTGCTCCCCATGGGACAGGTGCCTCGCAAAGTGGCAGCACAGGGGGATATGTACCCATGCTTAGTTCATTCACTATATGGCCATCTAAAGATGAAGGTCATTAAAAAAATACAGAAGGGTCAGTACGTGAACTTGTTTGAGCTCTCTCTGGATGCATTTAGAGCTAAGGAGAGGGCTGGGGAAGGCACTGGACCCAAGAAGGTGCGTAGGCCAGAGACCTATGAGGAATGGTTGAAGTGCTTCAGGGTCTTTGTGGTGTGCTTCGTGGATAGGTGGCAGCTGCAGGGGCACAACCTATTCAAATACCAGGATACCATTGAGGATATTCACTTGAGATTTAAAGAAGGGGCATGGCGTGAATATGATATGGCCTTTTGCAGAAATATGGTAGGCAACCCTTTGCTACATTTCGGCACACAGGATATGCACCTCTGGTCGAAGTTGGGGCTTGAAGGGGGCCTCCTGTCACCGGGATCTGGGCGACAGGGAGTGGCACAATCTAGTTCCCATCAAAATAGAAGGGGTAGTGAGTGCTGGAAATTCCAGGATAGGCAATGTGATAAAAGGAAGCAGTTGTTCCTTTCGTCACACATGAAAATTCTGCAGTGGGCCTCACCCAGGATCGGAATGTGGGAAAAGAAAAGGGCAGGTCAAACCAGCTCCCAAGCAGGGAACTGGCGTTAAGGGCCCCAACCCTGCTTAAATTGGCAGCCATGGAGACATGGCTGGTGAACTACCCAGACCGGGAAGCAGCCTGTTTGCTTCAGTCTGGGTTGGGGGGTTCAGGATACCAGTGCTTGGGCGTCTTTTGATGATGCCCTGGAGCTAATTAGAGCTTGTGGCCCTGGGGCCTTAATGGCAAAGCTGGACTTAGAGTCTGCTTTCTGGCTACTGCCTTTGCACCCATCAGCTTTTCGGCTGATGGGGATGAAGTTTGAGGGAGCATATTATGTGGACAGATTCTTACCCATGGGGTGCTCGTTGTCCTGTGCTCTATTTGAGAGCTTTAGCTCATTCCTCCATCGGTCAGTGCAGAAGGCGTACAGGGGTGGGTCAGTGGTGCCCTACCTGGATGATTTTCTGCTGGTAGGGAGAGCAGGTTCTGCGGAATGCAAACAGCTCATGGAGGTAATGAAAGATTTGACTGCCAAATTCGGGGTTCCGTTGGCGGCTGACAAAACACAGGGCCCCTGCACGTGTCTTACATTTCTAGGGATAGAAATAAATTCAGTGCGGGCGGTTTGCAGTCTCCCAGAGGAGAAGGTGGCTCGCATGCTGCAATTGGTGCAAAAGCTGCAGGGGTTAGTTAGGGTCCCCATTAAGGAAGTTCAGTCGCTGCTGGGCCTCCTTAACTTTGCAGGATGGCTATCCCAATGGGCAGAGTTTTTAAATGCCGCTTGGAAGGTCAGTTGAAGGGTCCATTGGGGCAGCGTAAGTAGGCCAGGGTAACAGCAGAGGTGAAAGAGGACCTGGATGTATGGGCTAGGTTTCTAGTGCAATTTAATGGGGTTTGTCTCTTGAGTTGACCTCCTGTTTCGAACCAGGTACTGTATCTCTTTACCAATGCGGCGGGCGGTTCCGGGTATGGAGCCTACCTGGATGGGGCATGGAGCGTGGCTCCATGGCCCAGGGATTGGATAGAGGCTGGCTATACTGGGAACCTTACCTTGTTGGAAATCTTTTCAATAGCGGTATCCATGGAGATATGGGGAACACGGCTGGCGAACAGGTCAGTGGTTTTCTGGACAGACAATATGAGTGTGGTGTACGCCATTAACAAATTGTCCGCGTCCTCACCGGATGGTAGTATGCTACTTGAGGCATCTGGTGTTGTGCTGCTTGCAGCTCAACATATGCTTCACCACCAAACACGTCCCGGGAGTGCAGAACGTTATCACTGACGCACTATCTCTATTTAATTGGGGGAAGTTTAGAAAGGCAGCACCCAGGGCAGAGAAAGAGGGTTTAACATACCCACTTTTTCTTTGGCAGCTGTTGAAGGTTGGGAAGGCATTCTCCCCCTAATTAGGGCATCTTTGGCACCAAAGACCTGGTCCTCCTACTTTGGACATTGGAAGAAGTGGGAAATCTTCTGTCAACAGAGAGGTGTACAGGTACAGAGGGCTTCACAGGTGCAGGTGCTTGCATGGCTAGCGGCTTTGAGACAGAAGGGATTAGTAGAATGGGCACGGGAGGTAGATTATCTGCAATAGCCTTCTTTAATAAAGTGCTGGGATATGCCGAATATTCTAAAACTTTCCTGGTACGGCAAGTGTTGAGAGGGTGGGGCAGATCGGACCTGCGTCCAAAAGACCGGAGGGAACCAATCACCCCACATCGCTTGAGGCAGTTGGCAACCAAACTGACCACGGTATGCTCAACTGAGTATGAGAAGCTGCTTTTCAGGGCGGCTTTTGCTTTTGCAGGAGCCCTACGCTTGGGAGAGTTGGTGTCTTCGGCAAGGGTAAGTGGGACAGGAGGTATACAGGCAGACCATGTCAGGTTGGCAGATGGGGTTTTGCTGTTGTTGGTTCCTAAGTCTAAGACGGACCAAGAGGGCAGAGGGGCGTGGCTGCTGCTGGCTGCACACGAGTTTGAGGATTGTTGTCCGGTGCGCTGCGTAGAAAAATTTATGAAAGTAAGGCCCGTAAGTCCTCAGCAGTTCCTCGTTCATGAGGATAGTAGTTCCTTGTCGGTGTTCCAGTTCCAAAAAGGTTCTAGCCAAGGCATCGGTTAGGGCGGGGTTGGATCCTGGAAGGATTGCCCAGCATTCATTTAGGATCGGGGCTGCGACTAGCGCGGCTGCAAGAGGCGCATCGGAGCAAGAAATTAAGCAAATGGGGCGATGGAGGTAGGCCCGTTATAAGACATAAATCAGGCCCATGAAAGATATATATATATATATATATATATATATATAAAAAAATAAAATATGTATATATCTGTTTTGTTTTACTGGGGGCTGTGGGTTGTAAATTTCTGAGTTAGGTTGGTGGTTAGGTAACTCCAGTGGGGGATGGAACACAGGGGGTTCCTGCGGGCAAGGGTTAATGTAGTTTGCTCATTTTCTCAGACTAATCTTGACTGCATCATTCTATTATTCTATAGACATTTCCCCACCGGTTTGGGTATGGATAGTAGGACACTCCTACATCCATTGGGCTTCCATAAGGGCATTGCAGTCTACGGAAGGTCAGCAGCTTGGATTTGCTATGTGCAGGGCCAACTTCCGGTGGTTGGGGCGCAGGGGCCTGGTATGGGTGGATTTACCAGCTCTTTTGCAAGAGGCTCACAGGAGGTGGGGGCAGCCTAATGTGTTAGTGCTGCATCTGGGCAGGAACGACTTGGGGTCAGTACCCACATTGGACCTCATTAAGAGGATGGCTGCAGATTTGAAATGGGTGCACATATGGCTCAGGGATGTACGGATTGGTTGGTCAAATGTGGTTGTTTAACTGCAGTGGCAGTATATTGTGACCCAGAAGGCAGCATACAATGTACGGAAGAAGGTCAACAGGGAGATGGAGAATACGGTCATGGCCCTGGGGGGCTTTGTAATCAGACATGAGACAATTACGGCCGACAAAAAGGAATTGTTCCGCCCCGATGGGGTCCACCTAACGGATATTGGGTTGGATATGTTCCTGAAGGACATCAGAGGGGCATTGTTAAAGGTGGTTTAAGGGTCACATAGGTTGTGTAGCTGGGGGTGATCTGTTGGATGGTAAAAATGTTTTTTATTTATTTATTTAAAAAAAAAAAAGAGTTTATGTTACAATTATGTAGTGCCTGTCGGCTTGCTGTGGTGGCAAGAGTATGCCTGGCTCTTGTGGCATGTGGTGCGGGCACGGAGAGAGAAGAGTGATGGTCCAAAAAGGGGAGGGGGTACGCTAGCTTGGCGCCGGCCTAGGGGTCCTCTCCTTAGTGGTTGAGGGCCAAAGATCTCTAAATAACACAGCTCTCTCTTTGTGCCAGTGGGCATGAAAACTGGGTGTCACGCTGCAAGGATCGAAAAGGGCCCTGGCCAGTTGCTAGTAGGGGTTAGGTTTGGGTGAGATGCCACCACCAAGTGTTATGATGAACTTGTTCTCAAGTTTACAGTTAAAATGTCTGAGTGCCTAAGTATATTCATAAAGAATATTTATGCATTAGTTAAGCGTTTACTTGGTAAACGTGACCGGGACCGGTCTTTTCCAAAAAGTTGTTGTTGTGTCTTATTTCCTATGGGGTTCTACATCACGTAGGACGGAGTAGATGGTTGAAACCTTATGACAGTGGAGGGCCCTCTAGTGGAACTGGAACAACATTAAGGGATCACCAGATTGAAGTCTGGAGGAGGGTAGCATGTGCTGTTACAATGTTGCAGGTGTGGAGGCAGGTGTTTGTGCTTACCTTTATAGGGTCCTGCAGCAGGGTATCCGGCCTCTTCCTGATCCAGACTTCAAGGAGAAAGTTTCCCCGCCCGCCCGTCCCTGAGGAAGAAGAGGGTGTCGGCAACGATGCGGCTGAGCAAGGGTGTGTTTAGTCCGGCGGGGGTAGGTTTACTTGAGCTAGCCTTAGTAAGCCTGGGCTGTTAATGTAGCCACCTACCTCCGACAAGAGGGTTGTACGATTAGATTGTAGTGGGTTGCCCCTTTAGGGTTGTATGGAGATGCTCTAGCTGGCAGGTGGTCAGGGCCCTGGGGAGCGGGCATGGAGAGAGAAGAGTGATGGTCCAAAAAGGGGAGGGGGTACACCTGCTAGGTCCACTTCCTTGCGGTTGAGGTCCAAAGATCTCTAAATAACACAGCTCTTTCTTTGTGCCAGTGGGAGTTACAACCGGGTGTCACGCTGCAATCATTTAAAGGGGCCCTGGCCAGCTGCTAGTAGGGGTTAGGTTAGGGTGAGATGCCGCCACCAAGTGTTATGACGAACTTGTTCTCAAGTTTACAGTTAAAATGTCTGAGTGCCTAAGTATATTCATAAAGAATATTTAGGCATTAGTTAAGCGTTTATTTAATAAACGTGACCGGGACCGGTCTTTTTCCAAAAGTTGTTGTCGTGTCTTATTTCCTATGGGGTTCTACATCACTTAGGATGGAGTAGATGGGGGAAAACTTTTAGAGTAGATGGTTGAAACCTTTTAAATAACATTAAAATGCATAACATTTCGGGAACATTACGTCCCCTTTGTCAAATGCATGATACAGCTATGGAAAAGGATAAAAGCGGTATATCTTTTTCCATAGCTGTATCATGCATTTGACAAAGGGGACGAAGTAATGTTCCCAAAATGTTATGCATTTTAATGTTAAGTTTTACATCTTTTCAGTGAGTGCCTTTTTTCTACTTTCTTATTTGGATATCTCTTTGAAAGCGCACCCTGGAGGCTGCTACTGTTTTATGGAGTGACTATTATATATATATATATTCTTCAACAAACTACAAGAGGAGAACAAGGACCATCAAAAATTTCTTAAGGCCCTGTATAGATAGGGAATCAAATACTTTTTTTTTTTTATAAAAAATAGCTCAAAAGTGTAGCTAAATTAAACAAATGGAATGAATCTCTGACCAGTACAATCACTGAGATGAAAAAATAATTTATTAATAGTACAGAAAGAAGTAAATCCTAACTGTCCAAACATAGCAATAGGCCAGTTGTGCGCTGGCCTCGGGTATATGTTAGCAACACAAAGTAAAGTACGTTGAACAAACAATATAGTACATGTGGCCAATTAAAACCCTGAAGATGTGCACATCATAATCATAATATTGGCAAAAATACAATCCAAAGACACCTAGTACACTGCTACACCCAAGCTGTACACGGTACCCAAGTCAATACAAGGGATAATTACCGGACAGGAAAATTTTTAGGGATCTAAGCAGTGATAGGTGCTTTGTAAAGATTTCAGGAACAACAATAATGGCAGTATAGCAACAATTGCAAAGAATTACATACAAGTATGAAGAATAGCTATTGCAATGGTCATTAGCAATAGGATAGATAGTGAGTTACATACAAGTATGAAGAATAACTATTGCAATGGTTATTAGCAATAAGATAGATAGTGGAACATAGTAATACATCCTCCATAATGAATTTCCTCAGTACAACAGTTACATAGAGACACAGCAGTTTACATAGAGATGCCTGCATATATTGAGATAAAATTCTCACAAGAGTGTATTGCTGAAGAAAACAACCAAATCAAACCAGGATGATTTTCCACATATAGCGGTATTGTCTTCAGCCAGACTTAGCATAAGTCCAAGGTATGCAAAATGGGATAAGTGCTGCCAAAGCTGCATGCGTGTTAGTAAAGCATAGTACTTCTTATTGCTGAAGATTTTGTGTGAAAACAGCAAACAAGCCAAATGAGCAGTGGGAGTCAGTCCAGGCTAACCCCCATATTGCAAGTGAAAGCAGCTATATTCCTATGTTAAACCATAAGCATGCACTTATCTGATTCTGGAGGTGTCCACAATTGAGGTCCGCTGTTTGTTACCGGTTGCCTCCTGAGATACTGCCTTGTAATCGAGTCCCATGAAACAGTTTGATGAGCCAGTTGAATGCTGCACGCTGAGACTGCAGCGTGGTAGGACTGTGTGCTTACTTCCTGGTTGGTCACATGTGCGTCTGTGATCCAGTGCCTACGATCCTGATCGTTTCACCCACAATGCCAAATAATAGACGGGGCTTCCTCAGGGCGGATGGATCTTAGCCCTGCTGGGAGGGAATATATCCACAAAGACAATACCGCTATATGTGGAAAATCATCCTGGTTTGATTTGGTTGTTTTCTTCAGCAATACACTCTTGTGAGAATTTTATCTCAATATATGCAGGCATCTCTATGTAAACTGCTGTGTCTCTATGTAACTGTTGTACTGAGGCAATTCATTATGGAGGATGTATTACTATGTTCCACTATCTATCTTATTGCTAATAACCATTGCAATAGTTATTCTTCATACTTGCATGTAACTCACTATCTATCTTATTGCTAATGACCATTGCAATAGCTATTCTTCATACTTGTATGTAATTCTTTGCAATTGTTGCTATACTGCCATTATTGGTGTTCCTGAAATCTTTACAAAGCACCTATCACTGCTTAGATCCCTAAAAATGTACCTGTCCGGTAATTATCCCTTGTATTGACTTGGGTACCGTGTACAGCTTGGGTGTAGCAGTGTACTAGGTGTCTTTGGATTGTACTTTTGCCAATATTATGATTATGATGTGCACATCTTTAGGGTTTTAATTGGCCACATGTACTATATTGTTTGTTCAACATACTTTACTTTGTGTTGCTAACATATACCCGAGGCCAGCACACAACTGGCCTATTGCTATGTTTAGACAGTTAGGATTTACTTCTTTCTGTACTATTAATAAATTATTTTTTGTTCTCAGTGATTGTACTGGTCAGATATTCATTCCATTTGTTTAATTTAGCTACACTTTTGAGCTATTTTTTATTAAAAAAAAGAGTGCTCGATTCCCTATCTATACAGGGCCTTAAGAAATTTTTGATGGTTCTTGTTCTCCTCTTGTAGTTTGTTGAAGAATAATTTTTTATAGGGTCTGCACCACATTAAAATTATAATATAGCATAACATTAATGTTTTCTAAAGTTTGATAAAAAATTTTTTTAAAAAGACACATTTATAGTAGCCATTTGTCCTGTACCCTCTTTGGGTTATTTTTTATATATTTACGGTATATATAAAATATCTGCAATATACTTTCATCATTTATTGTGTCCTCTTCTTTCATTTCATTCTGAAATTGTAAGCTTTTCAGTTCCTGTTAGAAATATAAGTGCAGAACACTCTTATATTCCATACAGCCATTGGCTGCACACACTAGTGACCTATTTATAACTGTCCCTAATTGGCCACAGCAGAGAAGGTAACCTAAGTTACAACATGGCAGCTCCCAGTGTTTTATAGACACTAAAACTTTACACTTACTTTGTCAATATTTAAACAGCTAATGAATCTTTAAAAAAATATATTTACATGTTATTCTCAGACTAATCTTAACTGCATCATTCTATCTACCATTTATTTAGATCTAGATTACGAGTGGAGCTCAAAATTAATTTGGGAGCAATTGGGGCACATTTTTTTAAGTGCAAAGTGCTCCCATGAGCTTGTGGGAGCATTAACCAGCCACTTGTAATGGCTGGCTATTTAGCATGCGTCCGTTAAAAATAGTACACATTAAAATAGTGCTCCACTTTAAAAGACCTGGCTAACAAACAATAAATGATATAACAGAAAAATATAGTTAAAGGGACACTGAACCCAAATGTTTTCCATCATGATTCAGATAGAGCATGACATTTTAAGCAACTTTCTAATTTACTCCTATTATCAAATTTTCTTCGTTCTTTTGCTATCTTTATTTTAAAAGCAGGAATGTAAATCTTAGCAGCCAGCCCATTTTAGGTTCAGCACCATGGATAGCACTTGCTTATTGGAGGCTCACATTTACCCACCAATAAGCAAGCATAACCAAGGTTCTCAACCAAAAATGGGCTGGCTCCTATGCATCACATTCCTGCTTTTTAAATAAAGATAACAAGAGAACGAAGAAAAATTGATAATAGGAGTAGATTAGAAAGTTGCTTAAAATTGCATGCTCTATCTGAATAATGAAAGAAAAAAGTGAGTTTAGTGTCCCTTTAAACATATGACAAATATAAATACACTTTTCAGAGGCTTTTTGAGAAGATTTATAGACTTTATTAAAAGCATGATGTATACTGTGAAAAACAAAGTTAAACATGGAGGTTAATTGATTTAATATCGATAATAACAGTCTAATGTGTTTGAATACAATTTTTTTTTCACTTAATTATTAATATCAATTCATGACATATGTGAAATGAACAATTTATTATGCCTCTGCATAATTTTTTCATTAACATTTTTAAATGTCAAAACACTTCATTGCATTAATGAATTAACATTCTGATGGTCATACTTTAACTGTGTACAAGTTTCATAGCTTAAACATTTGATTAGATTTATATTTATATTTTGTGATAAACCAGAAAACATTCATGTTTATTATCATACGCATAAGGATTCCATTTTTGTTATTCATTGCATTTGTGCAAAAAAATGTTAAACACAAACGGCTAGTTTTAGAGTTTGGTGTTAGCCGTCAAAAGCAGCGTTAAGGGGTCCTAACGCTGCTTTTTAACGCCCGCTGGTATTTAGAGTCAGCCAGGAAAGGGTCTACCGCTCACTTCCTTTCCCCGACTCAAGGCTACCGCAGATCCCCTTACGTCAATTGCGTATCCTATCTTTTCTATGGGATTTGCCTAATGCTGGTATTTTGAGTCTTGGAAGAAGTGAGCGGTAGACCCTCTACCGACAAGACTCCTACCGCCAAAAAAAGTCAGTAGTTAAGAGCTTTATGGGCTAACGCTGGAATATAAAGCTCCTAACTACTGTGCTATAAAGTACACTAACACCCATAAACTACCTATGTACCCCTAAACCGAGCCCCCCCCCCACATCGACAACCCTCTAATAAAATGTTTTAACCCCTAATCTGCCGACCGGACACCGCCGCCACTATAATAAGTGTATTAACCCCTAAACTGCCGCACTCCAACCTCGCAAACACTATAATAAATTTTATTAACCCCTAATCTGCCCTCCCTAACATCTCCGCCACCTACCTACAATTATTAACCCCTAATCTCTCTCCCGCAACATTGCTGCTACTATAATAAAGTTATTAACCCCTAAACCTAAGTCTAACCCTAACACCCCCCCCTAACATAAATATAATTTTAATTAAACTAAATAATATTCCTATAATGAAATAAATTAATCCTATTTAAAACTAAACACTTACCTATAAAATAAACCCAAATATAGCTACAATATAAATAATAATTACATTGTAGCTATTTTAGTATTTATATTTATTTTAAAGGCAACTTTGTATTTATTTTAACTAGGTACAATAGCTATTAAATAGTTAATAACTATTTAATAGCTACCTAGTTAAAATACTAATGGCCTAGATTTAGAGTTTGGCGTTAGCCGTCAAAACCAGCGTTAGGGGCTATCCTATCTTTTCAATGGGATCTTTCTAACGCCGGTATTTAGAGTCTTGGCTGAAGTGAACGTTAGAACTCTAACGATAAGACTCCAGCCGCAGGAAAAAGTCAGGAGTTAAGAGCTTTCTGGGCTAACGCCGGTTTATAAAGCTCTTAACTACTGTGCTCTAAAGTACACTAACACCCATAAACTACCTATGTACCCCTAAACCGAGGTCCCGCCACTCTAATAAAAATTTTTAACCCCTAATCTGCCAACCGCACACCTCCGCCACCTACGTTATACTTATGTACCCCTAATCTGCTGCCCCTAACACCGCCGACCCCTATATTATATTTATTAACCCCTAATCTACCGCCCCCAACGTCGCTGCCACCTACCTACACTTATTAACCCCTAATCTGCCGACCGGACCTCACTGCTACTATAATAAAGTTATTAAACCCTAATCCGCCTCACTCCCACCTCAATAACCCTATAATAAATGGTATTAACCCCTAGTCTGCCCTCCCTAACATTGCCAACACCTAACTTCAAGTATTAACCCCTAATCTGCCGACCGGACCTCACCGCTACTCTATTAAATGTATTAACCCCTAAAGCTAAGTCTAACACTAACAACCCCCTAAGTTAAATATAATTTTTATCTAACGAAGAATATTAACTCTTATTAAATAAATTATTCCTATTTAAAGCTAAATACTTACCTGTAAAATAAACCCTAATATAGCTACAATATAAATAATAATTATATTGCAGCTATTTTAGGATTAATATTTATTTTACAGGCAACTTTGTATTTATTTTAACCAGGTGCAATAGCTATTAAATAGTTAATAACTATTTAATAGCTACCTAGTTAAAATAATTACAAAATTACCTGTAAAATAAATCCTAACCTAAGTTACAATTAAACCTAACACTACACTATCAATAAAATAAATTAATTAAATAAAATACCTACAAATATCTACAATTAAACCTAACACTACACTATCAATAAATTAATTAAATAAAATACCTACAAATAAATACAATTAAATAAATTAACTAAAGTACAAAAAATAAAAAAAGAACTAAGTTACAAAAAATTTAAAATTAATTTACAAACATTATAAAAAGATTACAACAATTTTAAGCTAATTACACCTACTCTAAGCCCCCTAATAAAATAACAAAGCCCCCCAAAATAAAAAAATGCCCTACCCTATTCTAAAATACAAATAGAAAAGCTCTTTTACCTTACCAGCCCTTAAAAGGGCCTTTTGCGGGGCATGCCCCAAAGAATTCAGCTCTTTTGCCTGTAAAAAAAAACATACAATACCCCCCCCAACATTACAACCCACCACCCACATACCCCTAATCTAACCCAAACCCCCCTTAAATAAACCTAACACTAAGCCCCTGAAGATCTCCCTACCTTATCTTCACCACGCCGGTATCACCGATCTGTCCAGAGGAGCCTCCGAAGTCTTCATGCAAGCCCAAGCGGGGGCTGAAGAAGTCCATCATCGGGCTGAAGAGGTCCATCATCGGGCTGAAGTCTTGATCCAAGCGGGCGCTGAAGAGGTCCATTATCGGGCTGAAGTCTTCTATCAAGCGGCATCTTCAATCTTCATCCATCTGGAGTGGAGCGGATCCATCTTCTTCCAGCCGACACAGATCCATCCTCTTCTACCGACGCCTACTCGCCGAATGACGGTTCCTTTAAATGACGTCATCCAAAATGGCGTCCCTCGAATTCCGATTGGCTGATAGGATTCTATCAGCCAATCGGAATTAAGGTAGGAAAATTCTGATTGGCTGATTGAATCAGCCAATCAGTTTCAAGTTCAATCCGATTGGCTGATCCAATCAGCCAATCAGATTGAGCTTGCAATCCTATCAGCCAATCGGAATTCGAGGGACGCCATCTTGGATGACTTCATTTAAAGGAACCGTCATTCAGCGAGTAGGCGTCGGTAGAAGAGGATGTATCCGCGTCGGCTGGAAGAAGATGGCTCCGCTCTGCTCCGGAAGGATGAAGATTGAAGATGCCGCTTGATAGAAGACTTCAGCCCGATGATGGACCTCTTCAGCCCGATGATGGACTTCTTCAGCCCCAGCTTGGGCTTGAATGAAGACTTCAGAGGCTCCTCTGGACCGATCGGTGATACCTGGCGTGGTGGAGATAAGGTAGGGAGATCTTCAGGGGCTTAGTGTTAGGTTTATTTAAGGGGGGTTTGGGTTAGATTAGGGGTATGTGGGTGGTGGGTTGTAATGTTGGGGGGATATTGTATGGTTTTTTTTTTACAGGCAAAAGATCTGAATTCCTACACATGCTTTTACACCCATTTTTCATTACCTTCCAAAAACACATAAAAGCCTTCTGTCCCCTCCAAGCCGCCCTTATATAGTGTACTTACGATTGCCAACTCTGTGGGGCCCAGTATGTGGGTCAATCAACTAGGAGTCTTAGAGACCACACTAGGGAACACCTAAGAGACATCAAGAATTTTAATAAAGATTCTGCAGTAGTGAAACACTTTAACCTTTTTCACTTCACTAACGTACCTAGGTTCAAAATCAAGGTCATAGACGTAGCTAGAGTTTCTCAATGTGGTGGCAATGTGTCAAAGATATTGGACAAGAAGGAGTTATTTTGGATCTATAAGTTAAGATCCAAATCACCATTAGGTATGAATTTAGAATGGGATATGAGGTATTTTGTCAACTAGATAGATGGGAGACTGCATATATATTGATATATATTGATATCCATACATATATTTTCATATTAGTATGCTTTCAATATTTATTTTTAATATAACTAATTTGACAAGTTTCCATATACCCATATTTGTATTTGTCTGGA
This sequence comes from Bombina bombina, assembly GCF_027579735.1. Classification (NCBI taxonomy): domain Eukaryota; kingdom Metazoa; phylum Chordata; class Amphibia; order Anura; family Bombinatoridae; genus Bombina; species Bombina bombina. The sequence goes on along the minus strand of NC_069503.1, from coordinate 1,097,371,536 downwards.
CATTATGATATTGATATGGGGCCAAATACACACGTACACATATACATATGGACATTATTTATGTTTTTATGTTTTCATGTACATATGTATTTTGAGATTAATACTCATTTATATACAAGACAAATTAGCTTTGCAGCATTTCACAATGTATATATATATATATATATATATATATATATATATATATATATATGTATATGAATAATTTAGATTTTCATTCATTTTTCCAATGTATATATATATATATTTTTTCAAGTGTATTTTTAAATGTGTATATTTTGTTCATTTGAATGACCTTGTTATCTTGCCCTTTCAACAACTTTCACTTTTTTATACTTTACATGCACTAATCATATGGTTATAGTGCTATCCTTTATGAATATCTGAATATGATTACCTCTTTAAGCATTATTCTGTGATTTCCATATATTTATATTAACTTTATTATGATCCTGTCATATATGGATGATGATATATGAAATCATATATGGAATCAATTGTGTCTCAATATGAATTTATTGTGTAATTTGGTTTTCTTTGGTATGAAATAATGTATTATTCCCATTTCGCATTTTTTTCATTTATTTGTCATGAACACTGTTTCTGAATTATATGTATTTATATTTTTATTTATATATTTATACACAATTGATGCCTTTTTCTATGAGCCAAGTACTGCCATTCCTTCACAAGTAATATGTATTTGTTTTTAATATACAAACTTTTGCATTCATAGAGGGCAGACACCTTTATCAATTTATCAATTAATGAGAAATAACTTGTGTGACATCTATTATATTACGTCACTTAACAAACCAGTTTTTCATTGGTGCCTGGCCCTTTAAATGCACTAGCTTTTCTTACTTGCATTTAGCATCTATGAGTAAGTGCTTGTCTGCGCGAAACATGTTAGATGGCTAATACCCTTCCTTGACTTGTTGTGTCTTCACCATTTTTATTTTTAATGGAATAAATACATTTTTTTACCTGTTGCTCAGTAGCCATTTCATTTTCATTTTGTTGAGCCTTTTGCGGTTGTCCTCCGCTCTTTGGTTGGCTCCACACACCCCTCTCCTGGTGTTGGTCTGATCCTTCGACCCTTGTCCTTTTATGGAAGTTTACTGCAGCAGCATGACCTCTCCTCTTGCTTTAAGTGACGTCATCCAAGATGGCGTCCCTTCAATTCCGATTGGCTGATAGAATTCTATCAGCCAATCGGAATTAAGGTAGGAAAAATCCAATTGGTTGATGCAATCAGCAAATAGGATTGAAGTTCAATCCTATTGTCTGATCCAATCAGCCAATAGGATTGAGCTCACATTCTATTGGCTGTTCCAGTCAGCCAATAGAATGCAAGCTCAATCCTATTGGCTGATTGGATCAACCAATAGGATTTTTCCTACCTTAATTCCGATTGGCTGATAGAATTCTATCAGCCAATCGAAATTGAAGGGACGCCATCTTGAAAGGAACCTTCATTCGTCGGGTAGTCATTGGCTAGGAAGGGTGCTCCGCATCGGATGTCTTGAAGATGGAGCCGCTAAGTGCCGGATGGATGAAGATAGAAGATGCCGTCTGGATGAAGACTTCTGCCCATCTGGAGGACCTCTTCTGCCCGACTTGGATGAAGGCTTCTGCCCGACTTGGATGAAGACTTCTGCCCATCTGGACTACCACTTCGCCCGGCTTTGTTGAGGACTTCGGCCCGGTTGGGTGAAGACTTCTCAAGGTAGGGTGATCTTCAAGGGGTTAGTGTTAGGTTTTTTAAGGGGGATTTGGTGGGTTTTAGAGTAGGGTTGGGTGTGTGAGTGGTGGGTTTTAATGTTGGGGGTATTGTACTTTTTTTTCAGGTAAAAGAGCTGATTACTTTGGGGCAATGCCCGCAAAAAGCCCTTTTAAGGGCTATTTGTAATTTAGTGTAGGGTAGGGCTTTTTTATTTTGAGGGGCTTTTTTATTTTGTTAGGGGGATTAGATTTGGTGTAATTAATAAAAATAAACCCTAAACTAGATACAATGTAACTATTCGTTATATTGTAGCAAGTTTAGGGTTTATTTTATAGGTAAGTATTTAGTTTTAAATAGGAATAATCTATTTAGATTTATTTAAATTATATGTAAGTTAGGGGGTGTTAGGGTTAGACTTAGGTTTAGGGGTTAATACATTTAATACAGTGGCGGCGGTGTAGGGGGGCAGATTAGGGGTTAATAAATATAATGTAGGTGGCAGCGGTGTAGGGGGGCAGATTAGGGGTTAATAAATATAATGTAAGTAGCGGCGGTGTATGGGGGGCAGATTAGGGGTTAATAAATATAATGTAGGTTTAGGGGTTAAACACTTTATTTAGTTGCTGCGGGGTCCATGAGCAGCGGTTTAGGGGTTAATAAGTTTATTAGAGTGGAGCGGCAGTTTAGGGGTTAATAAGTATAATGTAGGTGGCAGCGGAGTAGGGGGTGGCAGATTAGGGGTGTTTAGACTCGGGGTACATGTTAGGGTGTTAGGTGTAGACATTACCATAGCAATCAATGAGATATCGGGCAGCAGCGAACATGAGCTTTCGCTGCTTTCAGACTCCCATTGATCCCTATGGCATCCGCTGCCTCCAGGTCAGCGGATTTAAAACCAGGTACGCTGGGCCGGAACAGTGGCAAGCGTACCTGCTAGTTATTTGATAACTAGCAAAAGTAGTCAAATAGTGCCGAACTTGCATTCAGAACATCTGGAGTGACATAAGCATCGATCTGTGTCAGACTGAGTCCGGCGGATCGTATGTTACGTCACTAAATTCTACTTTTGCCAGTCTGTAGGGTTTGATAACTAAGGCGAATCAGGCTCGCCACAAATACGCTGTGGAATTCCAGTGTATTTGCGGTTGACAGCTTGATAAATAGATGTATAAAAAAGTACTAGTCCACTTCAATTTTTGATGGTCAATTTCAAATACTAATGTTGTGTGCATATAAACTAACTAAAGTGAGTTATAAATGCAAATAAAAAAATATTTGTTTTTTTATTTTCAGAGAAATGAATTAATTTTTAATTTTCCTAGGTTATATTAATTCTAAGCAAATATATGTTTTATATTTAAGCAAATTCAGTCAAAGCCTGGGATATAAATAATTTGTTTAATTTCTTCATGGACACACACTGCTTTATAGTCAAAAAATTGAGTTTTAATGCTCTTGAAAAATCCTTACAATTTCATATAATAAATTATTAAAAATATGCAAAAATCAAGCATTTTTTGTCAAAGACTTTAAATTAATATTTGGATTCATATATATATATTTGTATTACTTTGAATAGAACCGGCCTAAATATACATAAAACAGAAATATACACAGAAACGAACAACCAGTTCAAGAACATTGTTAGCCAGTTGTATGGTGATTTACCACCTGGGTGCAGCTTCTTTTTAGCCCAGTAATGCTTTTCCCAGAGTAGAACTTTCCTGTAGTATATCAGTCTGATCCCACCTATTACAGTCCTTCCAGTGCAAAATACCAGGCAATTCCTCTCTGATTAAGGAACACGGGAACCTCAGATGATCGTTTCACCCTTCATTGGGCCTCGTCAGTGAGATGTAGCCATATTCCTCTAAGCACACTGAGGCTGCTCCTAGTTGGTGACTCGCCATAAAACAAGCTACTGAGCTATTGTTTGTTTCTGGTAGAGTGCTTCTCTCTTTGTATGCATTTATAAAACGCAAATATATTGTCATGTTGTCATTGAATAGCTTGAATAATGAAACAGATAGTTTAGGTATGCACTAAATAGGGTTTTATTGAATATACCTGGCTTTAGTGATGGCTTAAAAGTTTACCATTTAGATCATAACCATGAGTGACAAGTGGAAGCCAATCAGTAGCTCAGTATTATAGCCTCTATTTATAAAGGTGCAAATGCAGCGCTGAAGATATTGTGGTACAGACCCCAGTTTCTAACCTCTTTGCCATTTCAGAGTTGATGGGCTTAAACATCCTAGAAGAATCTTTCTGGAATGATTAACAGATATTCAGTATATATATATACCAACAAGCCCCCCCCCCCTTATGCAATTGTTTGTGTGAGGGTAAGGGGTGATGGTTGTTCTGATTGCAAGCAATGGCGTAGGTCTCATCACTATTTAAGGAGAGATGCACAATGTGATCAAAAGTGATCGATTACGTGTTTTAGAAACAAACGCCTAGATTTAGAGTTTTGCGTTAGCCGTCAAAACCAGCGTATAGGGCTTCTAACGCTGCTTTTTACCACCCGCTGGTATTTAGAGTTTACTTACCGACACTCAAAAATCTCCTAACGCTGAAATCATTACCGACAACCCAGACCTAGGAGTTAACACCTAACGACAAAATAAACATCCACGAATCACAAAACAAATATTACACAAAGTACACTTACACTCATACAAACACTACACAATATTTATTTTTCATTTTTAATATTTTTATCGTCAAAATAGAAAGGATCAAAGTAGCGAGATCTCGGGTGTTAGAAAAAAATCAACACAAATCCATTTTGTCATTGACTTACATTGACAGACGGGAAAATACACTCATATAGCTAAATCTAACTAATAATATTATCACATACATACACTCATCGATGCATACAAACAATATAGACCATATTACATACACAAAGAAGAATCTGATTACGAAATAAATACGATGTAGCTTTTTCACACAAGACCATGACGTCACTCACTTTACGCTCAAAACCAGTCTTGGATTTTATTTACACACAAATTTTTAGCCTCCATTGACTTCTATGGGGAAGACGTGCTCGTGCACGAGACAGACAGATTTCCCTAACGCACGCAAAAAGCGTAGACAAAAAAACTCTAAATACCAGAGCTAGAATTCGGTTAATAACTCATGTTTTTTCTGCGTTAGCCCCAACTATGACAAATAGATCAAGAAATGGCTATTTCCCTATGGAGTTATGGATTTTACTTATGGGAAATTCACAACAACATTAAATTGTCTGATACTTTTACATTACATCAACTACAAATCACCATCACTAGTAACAAACATTTTCAACAATTACATCACATTTAAACGGACACAAAAATAATTGGAACATTTCAGGATTCACAAACAGTAGACAATTGGAAACACCTCTTATTTACCTTTATTATAGCATTTCATTTATTCAACTCATATGCTTGCAGCAACAGCATATCTACATAGGCTTAACACATGATCAGTCATGGATGCACATACTTTACTTTTACACCATTCACTCATACATGTGCATTCAAATGATAGGGGAAAAACACATTACATTCTCTCTATGAATCAGGAAACAGAAAATAGGGATTTTACTGTACCTTTAACATCACGTTTCACTCAGAATAAACCATTAGGAATTACGTACAATAAGAACATCATTAGAACAGATTACAGCTGTCACTTTTTGGGAAGGAACAACAATGCTAGACTGCTATATAGAAGTCAGCATATATGGGACACAATCACAATATATACGTATATGTACATAACACGCATCACGCAACCACAAAGCACACATTTATATTTTAATCATCACACAATAACACTGTAGTCAAATACAACAACACAATGAGGATTTCAGAACTACACAGGCAGGTTGATAATATGATGACATCATTAGAAGATTCAACCATACACATTACAGCTTTACGACTGTACCGCCCCTTTCAGAACTTTAGCACTAAATACTACAATACAACATATACGTAAACAACAGTTTGGAACCTCATTATTATGGCGATTTTAATGGGACGCTTAATAAATATTGTCAGCTCGCAAATCACTTATATATACAATACTACAGATGACAGCCGGAAGTTCTTCAGTATTAGTGCAATTTTAATGGGATGCGTACAATATTGACATCTCACCAATCACTTATATATACAATACTACAGATGACAGACGGAAGTTCAGAATTATTAGTGTGATTTTAAAGGGACGCGTACAATATTGACATCTCGGCAATCACTTATATATACAATACTACAGATGACAGCCGGAAGATCTTCAGTATTAGTGCGATTTTAAAGGGACGCGTACAATATTGACATCTCGCCAATCACTTATATATACAATACTACAGATGACAGCCGGAAGATCTTCAGTATTAGTGCAATTTTAATGGGACGCGTACAATATTTACAGCTCGCAAATCACTTATATATACAATACTACAGATGACAGCCAGAAGTTCTGAATTATTATTGCGATTTTAAAGGGACGCGTACAATATTGACAACTCGCCAATCACTTATATATACAATACTACAGATGACAGCCGGAAGTTCTGAATTATTATTGTGATTTTAAAGGGACGCGTACAATATTGACATCTCGCCAATCACTTATATATATACAATACTACAGATGTCAGCTGTTACTTTATCGTTTACAAACAATATTGCAGCAACATTGATTGATCACATTCTATGCACACATTATACACAACTATGCACTTTCATTCATGTTAGTGTGGATGTGTGCTTTTTACTATAACATCGCGTTTAATAAGTATTTATTATGCATATGAACAAACATTACGAAGATGTACTGTATGTGTTACATTTTACACTTTCACATTGTGATTCATTGGTGGAAAACAACATTTCATCAAACACCTAAAAAAATGCCAACTTTGAAAGCATTCGCACCGCTCACATACAAACAAGGGAATACAATCAGCAATCATTACAAACTCACTACCATTGGACTAATTGCACTATAAATCCCCTAAACAACATGGCCAAAGCGTCCATGGTGATCGACATTGTATCAATTCGCTTCTGTGTTTTTGCATACCTTGTTACTCCTTGTGTTGTGTTTGCTCTGCTGTTTGGCTTCGTGCTGCTAAGCTTGGCAAATATGGATGACGATCTGATAGACGCTGGTGCTGCTGTTCCCCAAGTAGCGGTTGATAGAATCAGGCAGCCTCTGCGGCTCCGAGTGAGACAAAGGGCTCGTCTGGTTAGAGGTCCTCGTGTCTACAGGGTAAGACCCACCTTGGAAAACATGAGCAACTATGAGGTTTGTAACAAGTATAGGCTCAATCGCGAACAGTTCATTGGCCTTTACGATGTTCTTAGACCTCATCTGGAGCCACGTATGTGAATAAGGACTGCTGTCCCTAGCATCACTAAGATGCTAAGTTGTATATGCATCCTGGCCTCCGGGAGTTTTCAATCAGGAGAGATCTACATGCATGGCTTGTCTCAAGGTACATTCTCGGTGGTGTTTGATAACTTTCTGGACGCCGTGGTAAGTATCAGCAAGCATTACATAGGATTTCCTCAGAATGATGGTGATTGGAGGCACCTGAAGAGGGAATTATTTGCAATAGCTGAATTGCCCAATGTCTTGGGAGCAATAGATTGCACCCACATTGCGCTGCATGCTCCAGCTGATGACTTGCCCTTCCGAAATCGCAAACATTTCCATAGCCTCAACGTGCAGTATGTTTGTGATGCACGGATGTGGATTATGCACGTGTGTGCGAATTTCGGCAGGGCTTATCTTGATGCCCGCATCCTCTCTCTGTCCACCCTGTGGCGGCAGTTTGAGGAAAGACAATTTCCCCCTGGGTATCTCGTTGGTGAGTCTTTGTGCACAACATGGTTAATTAGTTAGACAATTGCCACTGTACTCTTAAACTGTTAGTGTAATGTGCAGCTATAGGATGCAATTTAACCATTTCTTTATATTTCCGCAAATGTATAGTTTTAGCTCAAAACAGATATGTAGCATGTCTTACCTTAAATGGGCAGATAGAGAATGCAATGTAACCATGTCATTGTCTCTTTCCGCAAATGTCTAGTTTAGATCAAAACAGATATGTAGCATGTCTTACCTTAAATGCTCAGATAGAGAATGCAATGTAACCATGTCATTGTCTCATTCCGCAAATGTCTAGTTTTAGATCAAAACAGATATGTAGCATGTCTTACCTTAAAAGCTCAGATAGAGAATGCAATGTAACCATGTCATTGTCTCTTTCCGCAAATGTCTAGTTTTGGCTCAAAGCAGATATGTAGCATGTTCTAGCTTAAATGGTCAGATTGAAAATGCAATTTAACCATTTATTTTGAATTTTGGCAAAGGTCTGGTTTATGCGAAATACGCATATGTAGCATGTCTTAGCTGAAATGGGCAGATAGAGAATAAGATTTAACCATGTCATTGTCTCTTTCCGCAAATGTCTAGTTTTAGCTCAAAACAGATATGTAGCATGTCTTACCTTAAATGCTCAGAGAATGCAATGTAACCATGTCATGTCTCTTTCCGCAAATGTCTAGTTTTAGCTCAGAACAGATATGTAGCATGTTCTATCTTAAATGTTCAGATTGAAAATGCAATTTAACCATTTATTTTGAATTTTAGCAAAGGTCTGGTTTATGCAAAATACGCATATGTAGCATGTCTTAGCTGAAATGGGCAGATAGAGAATAAAATTTAACCATGTCATTGTCTCTTTCCGCAAATGTCTAGTTTTAGCTCAAAACAGATATGTAGCATGTCTTACCTTAAATGCTCAGAGAATGCAATGTAACCATGTCATGTCTCTTTCCGCAAATGTCTAGTTTTAGCTCAAAACAGATATGTAGCATGTCTTACCTTTAATGCTCAGAGAATGCAATGTAACCATGTCATGTCTCTTTCCGCAAATGTCTAGTTTTAGCTCAGAACAGATATGTAGCATGTTCTATCTTAAATGTTCAGATTGAAAATGCAATTTAACCATTTATTTTGAATTTTAGCAAAGGTCTGGTTTATGCGAAATACGCATATGTAGCATGTCTTAGCTGAAATGGTCGGATAGAGAATAAGATTTAACCATGTCATTGTCTCTTTCCGCAAATGTCTAGTTTTAGCTCAAAACAGATATGTAGCATGTTCTAGCTTAAATGGCCAGATTGAAAATGCAATTTAACCATTTTTCTTTTATTTTAGCAAAGGTCTGGTGTATGCGAAATACTTATATGTAGCATGTCTTTCTGAAATGGGCAGATAGAGAATAAGATTGAACTAGATTATTATTTATAAATTAAAACATTTGTTATTGGATTATCGTGTACACAAATAAATTTGTTTAATATCATTACATTTTTTTGGATTAAATTTTCTTTTTGTTCTGTTCATAATTTATAGGTGATTCTGGTTACATGAGCCGGCCTTGGCTCATTAAGCTGTTACGTAACCCTACTGATGAGGCTCAGGAGTGCTACAATAGGGCGCACAAGAGGACTAGGGCTGTAGTCGAGAGGATGTTTGGGCTCCTCAAAATGAGATTCAGATGCCTTGACAGGTCGGGAGGAGCCCTCCAGTACAGCCCTAGGAAGGTGGCAAAGATCGTTATAGCCTGTAGCGTCCTGCATAATATTGCACAGCGGGCTGGGATGCTGCAGGCCATCCAGGCACCCCGACACCTCCTCCAAGATGAGGAGGACGAGCCTGTTCTAGAGGGGCCATTCCGCGACGAGGGGCTCAATGTCAGAGCAGACATCATCAACCGCCACTTCAGACGGTAAATAATAGAAGTTAGATTGTAGTATTGTCAATAGATGTGAATTCTAGGGAAATGACAAGTAGAGAATTGTGCAAACATGTTAGGATTGTTTATCAAATGATAACAATTTTTACATTTATTAATATAGGTGATGCTCTGGTCATTGGGTCCTGTAACGAGTCTTTGCCACCTGGTTTTTAAAGCTGGTAAGTATAAATGTATGGACTGTGGCTGGCAGGAATTTGGCACAAAAATACATCATATGGCATACATTTTCAAAACTAGTATTTAGTTGACACATTACTTCAAATTTGGATACTCAGAAAGGGATCATCTAGCATGACTATCCTCTAGCATGACTATGGTTCAAAGTCAGATTCAAAGTCACAATTAGAGGTTCGGTCTGCTCAATATGACTCATCTTCACCCTTGATTGATAACACAAGATGCTACACAAGCTTAGTAAGCTAGTGACAGAAATCTTTTCAGAAATGAGGGGTGGGAGAGGGGTGCAGAACTGATTCACACACTTGTATTAATATTTTATTCACACTTTTTCTGCCATTAGGGAGATGACTTCTTCTAAAGACTGAAAGTGAAGAATTACAAGACTGAAAGTGAAGTATTCTCAGACTGAAAGTGAAGAATCCAAGATTGAAAGTGAAGAAACCAAGATTGAAAGTGAAGTATACCAATGGGATCATGTCTGGCATTGTCTTTCAAATGTGCTGACCTGGAAAACCATACAAAGACACGTTCACATGGTAAGTGGCAACAATTTGATGGATTAAGGCTGTGGAGGCATCCTATTGGAGACACTTAGATTCTTTTTTTATTTTTAGATGGTATTTCACAATCCTCTATTTTGGAAATGATGAATAAGACACCTATTGAAGATAAACTGTTTTCTAGAGAATTGACTTTGAAAGACCATGCATAATCCAGGTTGGTTTTCCCAATGCATGCTAGTTAAGAATCATAGGAGGAAGAATTTTAAAAATTAGGAAAACATACATGTCCTATATTAGAATATTTGTAGCTTACATACATTACCCCTACTTTGTGATACAGAAGAATCCAATTATACGCTTGTACTATTTATTTTTGTGATAAAAACAAAAACTAAAAAACAATTATTGACAATAAATATTTTGTAATACTAAATTTTTATTTTTATTATTTTTATTAAAGACCATCTTTTTAACAAACAGATTATAATAAATATCCATATAATCTGACAATTAAAAAAAATTGACTCCCGTGACTGGTAGTTGTCTATTTGACAAGCACATGCATGATATCAAATTAGGCATCATGTATTGAATTAATTATCGAAAATCCACTTTTTCAGAGAATGTTAAAGTCAAGTAGCTTTTATAAATTAATTTGGGAGTGAAATCCATCGATGCTTTTATTGTGTAATTTATAGATGTTAAAATTTGAAAATATTTGAGGATATGTAGTCAGAATTCGACATAACAACTTTGTTATTTTCACTTTTAAGAAGGGAAAGTGGTTAACTTATATAAAAGTGACACTGTAGTTGAATGTTCAATTTGTTTTATAAGATCTTGTATCTTCCTTAGGTATACAAAAACATTATTTTCATAAATATAGTTTTAAAATTCATGAAAATGGTAAGTCAGTTAATTTCATATTTCGCACAAGCTAGTTATTGTAAGCCATATTGATTAATTTTCTGTTCTAGTGGAGTCATTTAAAGGGTCATTTAACTATAGCAAGTTTGTAATAAAATTTCACAAAATTATTCATCTTACCTCTTGGTTAGATATAACATATCTATATGTATTTTCATTCCCCTTTAGTTTATTTCTACAATGTTAAATCAACATATTCCTAATGGTTTGGTCCTTAAAGGGACATTCCAAAAATATATTGTGTATTGAATTTTAACCAATACAAATTAATTTTTCAAATATTTTTAATGTACTATTATCTAATAACATTCAGTCTTTAAATATACTTTGAAAAATATATATCGATGCACATGGCTTAGACAATGACATAAGGTATCTATATGCAACCAACAATCAGCATTAAAATAGCCTATCTAGCTATGTTTTTCATCCAAGAATATATATTTTTAAAAGCTAATGAGAGAATAAAACTAAATATGAAGTTGTTTTAATATTCTATTATCCATCGAAATACGTAAAGAACATATAGCTTAATGTCCCTTTTAGCTGAAGACGGTGAAATACAGCAATTAGAATATATTTCTTTCACAGTGGGGAAAACAACCCAGAAGGTAATCTAAATATGCTTTAGTCACATGTTATACTAAGTTTGAGAAAGGAAGGTGCATAGGTTTATGATCTTTCAAGCATTGGGAAATGTCTCCTTAAAGGGACATGAACACAAAATATCCTTAAGAGATTTAAAGAGTGTCTTTTACTTCTATTATCTCATTATCTTGACATACTTTGCTTGAAAAGCATATCGAGATAGGCTCAGTAGATGAAAATTGGTGGATGCACAGAGATGCCTTATGTGATTGGCTCAACCATGTGCATTGAAATTTCTTCTGTTAAGGATATCAAAATCAAAAGAAAAATTGAGTTACATTTTAAAGTCTAAACATTTTTTATCTCTACAGATCATTTGTTAAAATTATTTTGTTGTAATGTCTCTTTAAAAATAAAGACGCCATTGCACAATAACATATATGAGCAGTTCAGACAAATACAAGCTTGAGGTTTATTTACTAATAAGAAACAAACGTGTAGTTTAACATTTATAAACAGATTATCCAGGTTACGGACGTTAGAACCAGAAATTGTGCATTCTGAAATGTTGCGTGGGAAATGTATCTTGCAACACGAGATACGCATCTTTAAACATTCTAGACTAATGTCACGCAATAGCATACAATCAATGTGCATAATAAATACATTTAATAGAGCAATGTCAATACTTCACAATAAGTCATGAAATTGATTTAATGAAAAATAAATACATACAATGTTAAATGTGTATTAATCCAACATATTTCTATTAAAGAAACAGAACGATATTAAACCGAGAAATGTCTACAACATTTAATAATGTGACAGTATTAGATTTTAACGAGAATTTAAACATTAATATTTAACGGATCACGTATATTAAATCTGCGTCACACATATCCGTATGACAGGCCCATGAGTTACAAATAAGTCTACATGAAAAATGAAGTAACAGCACCACCAGGAGGTATGTGTATGGAAGTTACTAATATATGAAACATTAAGGAATGGCCAATCCGAGTTCATCACACAAACACAACTTGAGTCAGGATGGTCTCACAGACATGATAACAATATTTAAAACTTTTATTCAATCAAATGTACAGATAACATGTCCCATTGTGCATCTCATTTTTACTTCACCATATAAAAGTCCATTACACGTTGCCGTCTTTGTCAGTTCTCTAATGCCTGCTGGCAGTTTGTATATTTGATATATATATACACAGTATATATTTTTTTGGACTAGCAGGCATGACACCTCCCAGGTTTGCCAAGCAGGAGAGTGCTGCACTGGTCCATGCCATCCAGTGGTTTTATCCGCAGCTGTTTGGGAACCAGAAGAGGTCAACAGATGCGATTGTTACGAAGGCCCTCTGGGAGTCAATCACCAATAAGGTTCAATTGGTGTAGGGCATCCAGAGGAGCCAGGATCAGATCATGCAGAGGTTCTGAAATATGAGGTTGCGTCTGCAAAAAAAAGTGGGCCTCATAAGGGAGTGGGTACAAGCCCGGAAAAGAGATGGAAAGAAAGTTGATCCAGAATGGAAACTCTACCTACTCCCTTATGAGGTCACTTTATGCGACCTCCTCAATCTCCGGGTCCCCAAAGGATTTCAATCCTCTCCATCCTCGGCCTCTTCTTCTTCCTCACAGCTGCTGGATCCAAAACTCAGGAACGGGGAGCCAGTGCAGCTGCTTCTCCATCCGGTGGCCTGGGAGGAGTTGAAATGGAGGCTGAACAAGGTAAATATCCTACTTTACATAATATATTAATATTTTATTAGACTTTTAATAAATGTGTAGATAGTCATATATTCAACCTATATAGATCTCACAACATACGCTACATATAATGTTCAGATATCTGATTTTAGAATCATCACACATGAAATAGGAGTGATATTTCTTGCGCTTTCCAGAATATACGTCACAGAGTGAAAATGGAATTGCGCATCCGTGAAATCCCGAGCATCCCCCATTAGTGATGTCGCGAACCTAAAATTTTCATTTCGCGAACGGCGGACTCGGATTTCCGGCATTGTTTGCGAACCGCCATTGACTTCAATAGGCAGGCGAACTTTAAAACCTACAAGGACTCTTTCTGGCCACAATAGTGATGGAAAAGTTGTTTCAAGGGTACTAACACCTGGACTGTGGCATGCTGGGGGGGGATCCATGGCAAAACTCCCATGGAAAATTACATATTTTATGCAGAGTCTGCTTTTAACCCATAATGGGCATAAATCAACTAACATTCCCAAATTGTTTGCAATAACGTGCTTTAAAACATCAGTTATGATGTTGTATCTATCAGGTAGTGTAAGGGTTACGGCCGTATCACAGTGACAGAGCAAACTCCAAGTGTTACGCACCACAATCAACTGCAAACTGTCCACTTGCACAACCACGAGATAGATAGATTTGATAGATAGATACATAGATTACATAGCTCAATCGATGCAATATACATATGATCGATACACTGTACATAGCTCAATAGATGCAATATACATTCGATTGATACGAATTACATTGATCAATAGATGCAATATACATTTGATATCTACGAATGTTATCGAATCAAAGATGCAATATACATTTTATAGATACGAATGACATCAACCAAAATATGTAATATACATTTTAAAGATACGAATTACATCGATCAATAGATGCAATCTACATTTGATCGATACGTTTGATAGTTCGATCGATTTGATATATAAATAAATTGATTTGAAATATATATAATTTCCCTGACAGAGTACAACAATAAGACATGTGGTCTGTGACCCGTGGTGTGTTAAGTAGTAATATTCTTAACATTTTACTACAACCTGTTACTCCCCCTATCAGATGAGGTGTATATGGCCTTCATTTGTGGAACCGGGAGATGGAAGAAGATGATTGTTCTGTCCTCCTACTTCAAATTTGTCAGAAACACAAGTGGCTGTCTAAAAACATCCCGGACAAAAGATAGATTGATAGATAGGATAGATAGATATAAATAGATTGATAGTTAGATAGAATCGATAGAAGAGAAATAGATAGATTTGTTAGATATATAATTACCCTGATAAAGTCTAATAATTAAACATGCGGTCTTGGACCCAACTAGGTTGTGTTAAGTAGTACTATTCTTCGCACTTTCAGCCCTGTAATTCCCCCTATTGGTGGAGGTCTATATGGCGGTTATGATTACCCTGACAAAGTATAACAACAAGACACGCGGTCTGGGACCCATGGTAATATTGCTGTGTTAAGTAAAACATTTCTTATCACTTTAATCCCTCTTACCCCCCTCCCCTTTTGTTGGAGCTCTATATGGCCTGCATGATTAGCCTGACAAAGTATAATAAGAAAAAATCTGGTCTTGGACCCATGGTAATTAGGTTGTGTTTAAGTAGTACTATTCTTATAACTGTAATCCCTGTTACTCCCCCTATCAAGGGAGGTCTATATGGCCTGCATGATTACCCTGACAAAGTATAACATCAAGACACACGGTGTTGGACCCATTATAACTAGCTTGTGTTAATTAGTACTTTTCTTAGCACTTTAATCCCTGTTACCCCCCCTTATCGGGGGTGGTCTATATGGCCTGCCTGATTACGCTGAAAAAATATAATAATAAGACATGCGGTCTGGTACCCATTTTAACTAGGTTGTGTTTTAAGTACTACGATTCTTAGCACTTTAATCTCTGTAACTCCCCCTATTTGGTGTGGTCTATACGGCCTGGATGATTACCCATACAAAATATAATAACAAGACATCTGCTCTTGGTCTGCGACCCATGGTAACTATCTTGTGTTAATTAGTAATGTCCTTAGTATTTTAATAGCTGTTACTCATACTCACCCTATCGGTGGAGGTCTATATGGCCTGCATGATTACCCTTACAAAATATAATAACCAAACATATGCTTTGAGACCCATGGTAAGTAGGTTGTGTTAAGTAATACTGTTCTTTGCAGTTTAATACCTGTTACAACACCAAATGGTGGCAGGTCTATCTGGCCTTCATGATTAGCTGCACCCAAACCCCAAAAAAAGCCGAGTGGTCTTAGACTAACACCCATGGCTAACTTGGTTGTTTCAATTAGTACTATTCTTAGCACTTTCATCCCTGTTACCGGTGGTCTACATGGCCATCATGATTAGCCGAACAAAATACTACAATCCAACCTTGGCTCAGTCTTCATAGGCCCTTCATTGGCTGTATTTTGATAGTACAGTTCATATTATTTTTATAGCTGATACAACACTGAATGGTGGCAGCTCTATATGGCCTGCATGATTAGCCGCACCCAAAACAAAAATAAAGCCAAGCAGTCTTGGATTAACATCCATGGCTAACTCGGTTGTTTCAAGTAGTACTATTCTTAGCACTTTCATCTCATCCCTGTTACTTCCAGGACTCTTGGTGGTGTCTACATGGCCATCATGATTAGCCTAACCAAATACTACAATCCAACCTTGGCTCAGTCTTCATAAGGCCCTTCATTGGTTGTATTTTTGTAGTTCTGTTCTTATTAGTTAAATAGCTGATACAACACAGAATGGTGGAAGCTCTATATGGCCTGCATGATTAGCCGCACCCAAAACAAAAATAAAGCCAAGCGGTCTTGGATTAACACCCATGGCTAACTTGGTTGTTTTAAGTAGTACTATTCTTAGCACTTTCATCTCATCCCTGTTACTTCCAGGACTCTCGGTGTTGGTCTACATGGCCATCATGATTACCCTCACCAAAATATAACAACAATACGTGCGTGCAGGGAATCATGGTAAGGTTACTTCCTTTCGCAAAATCGAGTAAAACAGTTGCAGGCAGAGGTTCTGACCCTGCATTATGGCTGCACCTCTCCCTAAAAGAGTCTGTGGGCATGTATGCAAAGAGCTGGCCTGCCTAAAAAGAGGAGCAAGGCTGTACAGGTTGTTCTCCTTCAGCCGTTTTATACGCTGTCCCACGGCCACGACCCTCAACAACCACAACAGAATGAAACACCACATATGCCATCCTTTTGAACAACAGAGTACAGGTATGGCATTGATTTTAGTTACACTGCGATATTTATTATGAACCGTGAAATTGAAAACAAAAACATGATTGGACACCCAGCACAGTCATGAACAATTAAATTACATAGACAGGAAAATAATAATAACAATTAACATGAAAGTGGTGATGTCCAAGTATCACTTGCAAAAAGTGAGAAATAAAAATTGTGACTGAGAATTCTCTTAATAAGTCCAAAAATTGAAAAAATATATATGTTAAACCATCCAATTTGTTGTGATCCAATGTGGTGATGCTAACAGAACCAAAAAGTCCAAGAAATTCAAAAATTAATTAATCCAAAAGTTCAAACCAAGTGGTGATACACATAAGTCCAAAAAATTAAATCCACAAATTAAATCCAAAAGTCAAATCAACTAGAGTGTACACAAACTAGTGGGAGTGATCACAGAAAAGTCATTGGTTAGCATCTGAAACGATTCTGGATGTGAAAAAAGGGGGGTATACGCAGTTGTGTATAAAAGTTGTAATCCCAAGTGAAAGAATGAAAAAATAAGAAACATATATATATATATATATATATATATATATATATATATATATATATATATGAAAAATAAAATAAAAATAAAAATGACTGGAAGTTTAGCAGTGTGAGGTCAGGTATTGAAGATTTCCCAGAATTATTTTTATTTTTATTTTTATTTTTGGCTATTTTTATTTTTATTTTATTTTTCATATATATATATATATATATATATATATATATATATATATATATATATATATATATATATATATGTTTCTTATTTTTTCATTCTTTCACTTGGGATTACAACTTTTATACACAACTGCGTATACCCCCCTTTTTTCACATCCAGAATCGTTTCAAATGCTAACCAATGACTTTTCTGTGATCACTCCCACTAGTTTGTGTACACACTAGTTGATTTGACTTTTGGATTTAATTTGTGGATTTAATTTTTTGGACTTATGTATATCACCACTTTGGTTTGAACTTTTGGATTAATTAATTTTTGAATTTCTTGGACTTTTTGGTTCTGTTAGCTTCACCACATTGGATCACAACAAATTGGATGGTTTAACATATGTATTTTTTCAATTTTTGGACTTATTAAGAGAATTCTCAGTCACAATTTTTATTTCTCACTTTTTGCAAGTGATACTTGGACATTACCACTTTCATGTTAATTGTTATTATTATTTTCCTGTCTATGTAATTTAATTGTTCATGAGACATTATATATATGTGCTACAACTCTCTATAAATATAACTGCCGGCGTTTCAGCATCAACATCACTTAGCACCACCAACATTTAGTGCTTATCTTAATATGAGGTTCACATTTAGACAACCCATTTTGTGATACACCACTATCAACCCTAAGTGAATAAGCTACACACGTGTGTTTCTGTTTTATATGGTTTTATATAATATTTCCTGCAGTTCAGGTCAATAATACATTTGTTTTAATGATGCTCACGTTTAAACGTTCAATATTAAATACTTTTATGTACCTTTTAGAATCTTGTGCTACATATATGTTTCAATCTATGTATATAGATTGAAACAGCACAATTACTATAATTGTAGCTGAATTTCAGTACTATATTGTTAGTTACATCATCCACACTCAACCTTATCGGACCTTGCATTCATTGGCACTCCTTTCTGACTAACATTCTGTATATCTTTTTAATTGTGGGTATTTGGGGACCCACTCCAGACAGGAGCTATAGGGCCACATTTTTAGCGCTGTAAGACAAACACTATACCTGTTACGACACCCAGCACAGTACAGGTCGTTCTCCTTCTGCCTTTTTAGAGTAGTGTTCTGGACCCCCAACAAAAACAACAGCAGGAAAGAGGACATATGGCATCCTTTTTAACAATAGATGACAGGTAAGGCATAGATTTTAGAAAGCCATAGATAAT
Source organism: Bombina bombina (assembly GCF_027579735.1). Lineage (NCBI taxonomy): Eukaryota > Metazoa > Chordata > Amphibia > Anura > Bombinatoridae > Bombina > Bombina bombina. The sequence goes on along the minus strand of NC_069503.1, from coordinate 1,097,352,789 downwards.
TTTTTTGCAACTGTGAAATAAAAAAAAAAACATTGATTGGACACCCAATACACTTCTTTATCCTTAGGCCTTTTTGTAAGAGGGTCCCGGAGCCTCAACAGAAACAACAGCATGAAAGAGGACATATGGCATCCTTGTGAACAATTGATTACAGTTAAGGCATTGATTTTTGAATCCCAGAGATCATTTATATGACCCGGGAAATAGAAAAAAACATTGACTGGACACCCAGTACACTTCTTTATCCTTGATTTTAGAAAACCAGAGATAATTAGTTGCAACCGGGAAAGAGAAAAGACACCCAGTACACTTATTTATCATTAGGCCTTTTTATAAGAGGGTCCCGGAGCCTCAACCGAAACAACAGCATGAAAGAGGACATATGGCATCCTTTTGAATAATAGATTACAGGAAAGGCATTGATTTTAGAAACACAGAGATAATTAATTGCAACCAGGAAATCTAAAAAAACATTGAATAGACACCCAGTACACTTCTTTATCCATAGGCCTTTTTTAGCAGAGGCTCCAGGACCCTCAACAAAAACAAGAGCAGGAAGCTGGGCATAGGAGTACAAGGGAGTGTGACAATAATAATGTGAAGGGGAAAATTGCGGAGTTGTGGCATTTTAATTTTGTTATCGTGGGAAGTACTTGCAATGACCTTGCTCTGGTGAATCCATATCGCAAATGTCTTTTTTAAGGAACTGTTTGTCTATTTTTTGAATATCAGCATTTGGTAAATGAAGCGCAACTTAAGGCTGGTAAGAACCGACCTTTCTTCTGGCTGTTTGAAAATGTTGTGGCTCTGGACAAACATGTGAATAAGGGGTCATCTGCCATATTCTGCACGCAACCCCTTTGATGATTTACGCTAAACATGTGTCACCTGCAAGCAGAGCTCGTTACTTCTGTCTAAATCATCTTCCTGGTATGGACAGGCCACTGTTTCCCACAGCAAGTCCGAAGCTTGAACTACAAGATTGTCTTGAGTATGGTAGGAAACCAAAGTTTATTAAAATATGTACTATCACCACAAAAGCTGAACTTCTTGAAGCAAGGAAAATGCCAGCAATTTCCTGTGCTTATGGATGACAAGGACGTCCTGTCCTGTGGTGCACAGAGATGTAGAGGATTTTGGGCCTCCCTGTACACTACACAGATGTCTCCATCATCACCAGAAACACAAGACAGCAACTCTTGGGAAGTTCCTGGAGTGTTCCGGTAGCCATCTCTTTGCCCCCACGAAAGGAATACTTTATCAGTGTTTTTGTATACATCTGACAACAGCTTTGGAGACTGTGGTGACGCACATGTTATTTACTGTTGTTCCAGCTGTGTTAATATCAATTGGCATTAAAAAGGTAAGATTTGTAGACTGGTGTCGCACATTTTATGCACGCTGTGGCAATTGCAATTTGCATTGAAAAGAATCTGCTAACAACCACTACCTAGGACCACGCCTGACTCCTGAAGTCATGCATCAGTTAGTAACTCAAGTTAAATTATTTTTTTTTTATTATTATGCTCAGCAGATTCAAAACATACCATTCTTCTAGTCATATCACACGACATGTCAAAATGCTGCATGGAAAATGACAGTGTGCAAAGTCATAATCTTAGTGAACCTATAAGTGCATTAAATTTTCTAAAATAAACAAAAATACAGATAAAAAAAACAAAAACAAAAGGAAAGAGGACATATGGTATCCTTTTGAACAATAGATTACATTTAAGGCATTGATTTTAGAAACCCAGAGATAATTTGTTGCAACCGGGAAATCTAAAAAAAACATTGATTAGACACCCAGTACACATATTTATCCTTAGGCTTTTTATAAGAGGGTCCCAGAGCCTCAACAAAAACAGAAGCAGGAAAGAGGACATATGGCATCCTTTGGAATAATAGATTACAGGAAAGGCATTGATTTTAGAAACCGAGAGATAATTTGTTGCAACTGGGAAATAGAAAAAACCTTGAATAGACACCCAGTACACTTATTTATCCTTAGGCCTTTTTAGCAGAGTCTCCAGGACCCTCAACAAATCTAACAGCAGGAAAGAGGACATATGGTATCCTTTTGAAAAATAGATTACAGGAAAGGCATTGATTTTAGAAACCCGGGGATAATTTGTTTCAACCGGGAAATCTAAAAAAACATTGATTAGACACCCAGTACACATATTTATCCTTACGCCTTTTCAGCAGAGGCTCCATGACCCTCAACAAAACCAGCAGCAGGAAAGAGGACATACGGCATCCTTTTGAAAAATAGATTACAGGAAAGGCATTGATTTTAGAAACCCGGGGATAATTTGTTGCAACCATGAAATCTAAAAAAACATTGATTAGACACCCAGTACACTTATTTATCCTTAGGCCTTTTTAGCAGAGGCTCCAGGACCCTCAACAAAACCAGCAGCAGGAAAGAGGACATATGGCATCCTTTTGAAAAATAGATTACAGGAAAGGTATTTATTTTAGAAACCCGCTGATAATTTGTTGCAACCGTGAAATCTAAAAAAACATAGATTAGACACCTAGTACACTTATTTATCCTTAAGCCTTTTTATAAGAGGGTCCCGGAGCCTCAACAGAAACAACAGCATGAAAGAGGACATATGGCATCATTGTGAACAATTGATTACAGTTAAGGCATTGATTTTAGAATCCCAGAGATCATTTATATGAACCGGGAAATAGAAAAAAACATTGATTGGACACCCAGTACACTTCTTTATCTTTAGGCCTTTTTATAAGAGGCTCCCGGAGCCTCAACAGAAACAACAGCATGAAAGAGGACATATGGCATCTTTTGAATAATAGATTACAGGAAAGGCATTGATTTTAGAAACACAGAGATAATTAGTTGCAACCGGGAAATCTAAAAGAACATTGATTAGATGCCCAGTACACTTATTTATCCTTAGGCCTTTTTAGCAGAAGCTCCAGGACCCTCAACAAAACCAGCAGCAGGAAAGATGACATATGGCATCCTTTTGAAAATTAGATTACAGGAAAGGCATTGATTTTAGAATCCCGGAGATAATTTGTTGCAACCGGGAATTTGAATCAAACAAATTATTCGATGGACACCCAGTACACTCCTTTCTCCTTAGGCCTTTTTATAAGAGGGTCCAGGACCCTCAAACAAAACACCAGCAGGAAAGAGGACATATGGCATCCTTTTGAACAATAGAGTACAGGTACAGCATTGATTTTACAAACCCAGAGATAATTTTGGGCAAATGTGAAATAGAAAAAAAAATTGAATGGACACCCAGTACATCTCTTTCTCCTTAGGCCTTTTTATAAGAGGGTCCAGGACCCTCAAACAAAATACCAGCAGGAAAGAGAACATATGGCATCCTTTTGAACAATTGAGTACTGGTACGGCATTGATTTTAGAAACCCACAGATAATTGTTTGGAAATGTGAAATTGCCCCAAAAACCATGCTTGGACACTAACTCCAGGTCATTCTCCTTCAGCCTTTTTATAACAGGGTCCAGCACCCTCAACAGAAACAACTGCAGGAAACACCACCACATATGCCATCCTTTTTCACAAGCGAGTACAGGTATGGCATCCATTTTAGAAACCCAGAGATAATTGAGAGGAACCGGGAACATTTTTCTAAAAATTTGCTGGGGCACCCATTACAGGTCGTTCTCCTTCAGCCTTTTTATTCCATGGGCCACGACCCGCAACAGGCACAACAGCATAAAACACCACATATGCCACCCTTTTGCACAATAGAGTACAGGTATGGCATAGATGGAACACGGAGATAATTTAGAGCAACCAAGAGACGGATAAAGATGCTTGTTTGGTCCTCCTCCTTCAAATTTGTGGCAATTTGTGTTCAATTTAATTGTCAACCAAATATGAGTGGTGTGCTAAGTTGTACTATTTGTAACAGTTTAATTACAGTTATGTGCCTTATTTTTTTTATTTGAGTTTTGTACCCACAGAGCAGCAGCAGATGCCAGAACAATTAGGAATGTACAAATGACTGAAAAATGTGGGTATTGTTGTAGCAATTGCTGTAGCAGCAGCCAGAAAAATTGATGTTTGTAAAACATTTATAAAGTGCCCTAAAAGCTTGTGGTTAAACACTAGTTGTTGGCGGATAAGTCAAGCAAGTCCTCCGGCTTTATAACAAAAAAAAAAGGCCAGCCTGTGTACCAGTTGTAGCCCAAGCCAGCTCATCTCATCATCAGGCCTTTTTTATTCAAATGTATCGCCCAATGTCAGTCCCTTCGGGATCCATCCCTCATTCATTTTTATAAAAGTGAGATAGTCAAGGCTTTTTTCACCTAGGCGACTTCTCTTCTCAGTGACAAAACCTCCTGCTGCACTGAAAGTCCTTTTGGACAGGACACTTGAAGCGGGGCAGGCCAGAAGTTCCATTGCAAATTGGGATAGCTCAGGCCACAAGTCCAGCCTGCACACCCAGTAGTCAAGGGGTCCATCGCTCCTGAGAGTGTTGAGATCCGCAGTTAAAGCTAGGTAGTCTGCTACCTGTCGGATGAGTCTTACTCTAAGGCTGGATCCCGAAAGGCTCTGATGGTGCATGGGAGTTAAAAAGGTACTCATGTCCTCCATCGACAAGACTTTAGGAAAGTGCCCTGTCCTTGCCGCCGTGGTCGTGGGAGGAGGAGGATTAATTTCATCTCTTCCCCTGTTACATAACCGTGGTGCTGTTACATCACCCTTATACGCTGTGTAAAGCATAGTTTTTAATTTATTCTTAAAATGCTCCATCCTTTCTGACTTGTGGGAATTTGGTAACATTTCCCGCACTTTATGCTTATACCGGGGGTCGAGGAGCGTGGACACCCAGTACAGGTCGTTCTCCTTGAGCTTTTTTATACGAAGGTCCCTCAACAGGCACGACAGCATGAAAAAACCCATTTGAACAAGGTTGGATGCCGAGCTAATCATGTCCCGTTCCTCGTCCTCACTGATCTCACTGAGGGTATCTTCTTCCCCCAGCCACATACAACACCATGGGTACCAGAGAGGTGACAACAATGAGCACCCTGGGATGCCTGTTGTGCTCGGTCTTCCTCCTCCTCCTCAAAGCCACATTCCTTATCTGACTCCTCTTCCTCACAATCCTCTTCCTGCTTTGCCGCAGGTCCAGCAAGCGATGCTGATAAGGCTGTTTGTGGGGGTGATGGACACCACAACTCTTCCTCTTCACGCTCATCTACTGCCTGATCCAGCACTCTTCGCAGGGCACTCTCCAAGAAGAAAATAAATGGTATGATGTCGCTGGTGGTGCCTTCGGTGCGACTGACAAGGTTTGTCACCTCCTCAAAAGGATGCATGAGCCTACAGGCATTGCGCATGAGCATCCAGTAATTTGGCAAAAATATCCCCAGCTCCCCAGAGGCTGGCCTAGCACCCCGTTCATACAAATACTCATTAACAGCTTTTTCTTGTTGGAGCAGGCGGTCAAACATTAGGAGTGTTGAATTCCACCCTGTCGGCCTGTCGCAAATCAAGCGCCTCACTGGCAGGTTGTTTCGATGCTGGATATCGGACAAGTGCGAGATGGCTGTGTAGGAACGCCTGAAATGGCCACACACCTTCCTGGCCTGCTTCAGGACATCCTGTAAGCATGGGTACTTATGGACAAATCGTTGTACAATTAGATTACACACAGGTGCCATGCACGGCACATGTGTCAACTTGCCCAATTTCAATGCCGCCACTAAATTACTTCCATTGTCAGAAACAACCTTGCCAATCTCCAGTTGGTGCGGAGTCAGCCACTGATCCACCTGTGCGTTCAGGGTGGTCAGGAGTGCTGGTGTGGTGTGACTTTCCACTTTCAGGCAAGTCAACCCCAAGACGGCGTGACACTGCCGTACCCGGGAGGTAGCATAGTACCTGGGGAGCTGGGGGGTGCCATAGATGTGGAGTAAGACGCAGAAGTTGAAGAGGACTCAGCCGAGGAAGAGGTTATGAAATAGGATGGAGTAGGGGGAGTAGAGGAGGTAGAAGCAGGCCTGCCTGCAAGTTGTGGTGGTGTCACCAACTCTTCTGCAGAGCCATAAATTTCATGCTTGTCAGAAGTCAGCAGGTTTACCCAATGTGCAGTGTAGGTGATATACCTGCCCTGACCATGCTTTGCAGACCAGCTATCCATGGTCATATGACCCTTGCCCCAACACTGTGTGCCAGACATGAGATAACTTCCTTTCGAACAACAGAGTACAGGTTTGGGATTGCCTTTTGTGAAAAGAAATTTCTGCCAGGTACCTTCCACTGCGGTGTCCCAATAGATAGAAATTTTTTGAAAGCATCAGACTCCACCAGCTTGTATGGTAAAAGCTGGCAGTCTAAGAGTTCAGACAAGTCAGCTATCAGACACCGGGCAAGGGGATGACTTTGAGAAATTGGCTTCTTATGCTAAAACATGTCCTTGACAGACACCTGACTGTGGGCAGATGACCAGGAACTGCTACGTAAGAGAGACTGAGTGGAGGATGGTTGAGAGGGGGCAAGGAGGACAGCACTGGTTGACGTGGCTGTAGATGCTGAAACAGGAGGAGGAGGGCGGCTTTCACTTTGTGTGCTGCTTCTACTCATGTGTTCTTCCCATCGGCCTTTGTGATGGGAGACCATGTGCCTTCGCAAATCAGTTGTACCTAGGTGGCTGTTGGACTTCCCATGACTCAGTTTCTTTTGGCACAGGTTGCAAATGGCATCGCTGTTGTCAGAGGCAGACACACAAAAAAATGCCACACTGCTGAGCTCTGTGATGACTGCATTCTGGTGGTAGCAACAGCATGCGTTGATGGTAACTATACTGTGACAACAATTAGGATTGGTGTGAATAGTTGGCAAGATGGCCTGGCAAAAAAGGCTGGCAGACAGGAGGTAAATGCAATTCAAGGACACTAGGATACTGAATACTGACAGTCAAAACAGTGATGATTGACATTTTTTGCAATACTGTTAAAAGAAAATTGATTGCTGGGAATTATTGGCTAGGTGGGCCTGGCACACAGCAGGCTGCAAGGCAGGAGGAAAGTGCAATTCAATGGCATGAGCAAACTGAGAATTCAGAACAACTATTACCAAAAATTTTAATTTTTAATTATTAAGAATACTGTGACAACAAATATGATTTGACGTGCACACATTAGCCACACTGACACCAATGAAGGAAGGGGAAAAAAAGGTTTTTTGTTTTTTTTACATATAAAAAAATCTGGGAGGGGCTGCTACACTACAGAAATAATCAAAAATAAAAATAAAAGTTATAAATAAAAATAAATAAAATTAAAATACTTTGGTTTGTGGGGCCAAACTGGGTACTGGCAGACAGCTGCCAGTACCCAAGATGGCGGTAATTAGGTAGGGGAGAGGGTTAGAGAGCTGGAGGGGGGATCAGGGAGGTTGGTGCTAAGGCAGGGGTCCATCACAACTAAAATATTTTATTATTTTTATTTAAAAAAAAAAAAAAAAAGCTTTTATTAAGTTCTGGCAGACTTTCTGCCAGTACTTAAGATGGCGGGAACAATTGAGGGGTGGGGGAAGGAAGAGAGCTGTTTGGGAGGGATCAAGGGGTGGGATGTGTCAGGTGGGAGGCTGATCTCTAAAATTAACCCTGCAAGCTCCCTACAAGCTACCTAATTGAACCCCTTCACTGCTGGGCATAATTCAAGTGTGGTGCGCAGCAGCATTTAGCGGCCTTCTAATTACCAAAAAGCAACGCCAAAGTCACATAAGTCTGCTATTTCTGAACAAAGGGGATCCCAGAGAAGCTTTTACAACAATTTCTGCCATAATAGCACAAGCTGTTTGTAAATAATTTCAGTGAGAATCCTAAAATTGTGAAAAATGTAAAGTTTTTTTTTTATTTGCTCGCATTTGGTGGTGAAATGGGCCCAGATCAATACTTGGGGTTGTCTACTACACTACACTAAAGCTAAAATTAACCCTACAAGCTCCCTACAAGCTACCTAATTAACCCCTTCACTCCTGGGCATAAAACACGTTTGGTGCGCAGCAGCATTTAGCGGCCTTCAAATTACCAAAAAGCAACCACAAAGCCATATAAGTCTGTTATTTCTGAAAAAGGGGATCCCAGAGAAACATTTACAACCATTTGTGCCATAATTGCAGAAGCTGTTTGTAAATAATTTCAGTGGGAAACCTAAAGTTTGTGACAAAATTTGTGAAAAAGTGAACTTTTTTTTTTATTTTTATCGCATTTGGTGGTGAAATGGTGGCATGAAATATACAAAAATGGGCCTAGATCAATACTTTGGGATATCTTCTAAAACAAAATATATACATGTCAAGGGATATTCAGGTATTCCTGACAGATATCAGGGTTCCAAAGTAACTAGCGCTAATTTTGAAAAAAGTGGTTGGGAAATAGCAAAGTGCTACTTGTATTTATTGACCCATAAATTTCAAAAAAAGCAAAGAACGTGTAAACATTGGCTATTTCTAAACTCAGGACAAAATGTATAAACTATTTAGCATGGGTGTTTTTTGGTGATTGTAGATGTGTAACAGATTTTGGGGGTCAAAGTTAGAAAAAGTGTGTTTTTGATATGATGAAAATAATGGTATCTTTAGAAAGTCCATTTAATGACGAGAAAAACGGTATATAATATGTGTGGGTACAGTAAACGAGTAAGAGGAAAATTACAGCTAAACGCAAACACTGCAGAAATGTAAAAATAGCCATTGTCATTAAGGGTAAGAAAATTGAAAAATGGTCCGGTCATTAAGGGGTTAAGATTAACAATCAAAATTTTTTTAATTAGTAACTATACTGTGACAACAATTATGATTGGTGTGAATAGTTGGCAAGACGGCCTGGCACAAAAGGCTGGCAGGCAGGAGGTAAATGAAATTCAAGGACACTAGGATACTGAATACTGACAGTCAAAACAGTGATGATTGACAATTTTTGCAATACTGTTAAAAGAAATATGATTGCTGGGAATAATTGGCTAGGTGGGCCTGGCACACAGAAGGCTGCAAGGCAGGAGGAAAGTGCAATTCAATGGCACAAGCAAACTGAGGATTCAGAACAAATATTACCAAAAATTTTATTTTTTAATTATTAAGAATACTGTGACAACAAATATGATTGGTGTAAATATTTTGAAAGTAGTCCTGGCACACAGGCTTGGAAGGCAGTAGAAAAGTGCAATTCAATGGCACGAGCAAACTGAGGATTAAGATCAACAATCAAATTTTTTTTAATTTTAATTAGTAACTATACTGTGACAACAATTATGATTGGTGTAAATAGTTGGCAAGACGGCCTGGCACAAAAGGCTGGCAGGCATGAGGTAAATGCAATTCAAGGACACTAGGAGACTGAATACTGACAGTCAAAACAGTGATGATTGACAATTTTTGCAATACTGTTAAAATAAATATGATTGCTGGGAATAATTGGCTAGGTGGGCCTGGCACACAGCAAGATGCAAGGCAGGAGGAAAGTGCAATTCCATGGCACGAGCAAACTGAAGATTCAGAATAAATATTACCAAAAATTTTAATTTTTACTTATTAAGAATACTGTGACAACAAATATGATTGGTGTAAATATTTTGAAAGTAGGCCTGGCACAGAGACTCGGAAGGCAGTAGAAAAGTGCAATTCAATGGCACGAGCAAACTGAGGATTAAGATCAACAATCAAATTTTTTTTAATTTTAATTAGTAACTATACTGTGACAACAATTATGATTGGTGTAAATAGTTGGCAAGATGGCCTGGCACAAAAGGCTGGCAGACAAGAGGTAAATGAAATTCAAGGACACTAGGAGACTGAATACTGACAGTCAAAACAGTGATGATTGACAATTTTTGCAATACTGTTAAAAGAAATATGATTGCTGGGAATAATTGGCTAGGAGGGCCTGGCACACAGCATGCTGCAAGGCAGGAGGAAAGTGCAATTCAATGGCACAAGCAAACTGAGGATTCAAAACAAATATTACCAACAATTTTAATTTTTAATTATTAAGAACACTGTGACAACAAATATGATTGGTGTAAATATTTTGAAAGTAGGCCTGGCACACAGGCTTGGAAGGCAGTAGAAAAGTGCAATTCAATGGCACGAGCAAACTGAGGATTAAGATCAACAATCAAATTTGTTTTAATTTTAATTAGTAACTATACTGTGACAACAATTATGATTGGTGTAAATAGTTGGCAAGACAGCCTGGCACAAAAGGCTGGCAGGCAGGCGGTAAATGCAATTCAATGGCACTAGGAGACTGAATATTTGCAGTCCAAAAAAATTATGATTTTTATTTTTTTATATACTGTTACAAGAATTATGATTGGTTCCACTAATTGGCTAGTTGGGCCTGGAAAACACACTGGCAGGCAGTAGGAAAGTGCAATTCAATGGCACGAGCAAACTGAGGAATCACAAGCGATCAATTTGGAATTTTAAAGATTAACAATACTTTTACAACATCTAGGATTTGGTGGCACTAATTGGCTAGTTTGTGTCTGGCACACAGGCTGCCAGGCAGGAGGAAACTGCAATTCAATGGCACTAGTAGACTGAATATTTGCAGTACAAAAAAATTATGATTTTTAATTTTTTTGATACTGTTACAAGAATTATGATGGTGCCACTAATTGGCTATTTGGGCCTGGCACACAGGCTGGCAGATATGAGTCGTGGATGGTAGGTAGGGCAGCAATTTAACACAGTATGCTGTGTAAGTGACAAAAACACAGGTCTGAAAGAAAATTAAGTTAGATTACACTAGCAAAATATTTTAAAATGTTAGATTTTAATATTAAAATTATGTTAAGAAGTGCAATGCACACATGAGTGGTCGCACTGGCTGGCTGCTACCTAGGGCAGCAATTAACAACAGTATGCTGTGTAAGTCAGATAGACAGTTAGACACAGGCCTGATAGAAAATAAAATTAGATTACACTAGCATAATGATTTAAAGACTTTTTTGGGGAATTTAAAGAAAAAGGTTAAGCACATTCATATGAGTCGTGGCTGATAGCCTTGGAAGGGCAGCTATTAAAAACAGTAGGCTCTGTAAGTCAGATACACACACGCCTGATAGAAAATACTATTCGATTACACTAGAAAAAATAATTTAAATAATTTTTTTGGGGGGGGGAATTAAAAAAAGGTTAAACACATATGAGTCGTGGCTCATAGACTAGGGAGGGCAGCAAGTAAACACAGCAGGCTCTGTATGTCAGCAAAAAACACAGGCCTGATAGAAAATTATATTAGATTACACTATCAAACAAATTTAAACTTTTTTTTTATATATTTAAATTAAGATGAAGAAGATATGAGTGGTGGGTGGCTGCCTGGCACAGACCAATTAACCAAAAGACTGAAAAAAAAAGAGGTATATTAATGCTGAGTTAGCCTGACAGACACAGGTCTGATAGTAAATGTAATTAGATTACACTAGAAAAATGATTTAAATAAAAAAATGTAAATTTAAAATAATGTTATAAACGGATATTAACACTGGTGGCTGGCACAGAGCAATGAACCAGAGTATATGCTGTGTGACACAGGCCTGATAGAAAATTAAAAAAAATTACACTAGCAAAATAATTAAAATTTTTGGTTAGTTAAATTTAAACTAATGTTGTTAGGGAGATATCAGTGGTGGCAGTAATCACAGCATATGCTGTGAGCCTTAAACACACAGGCTGAAAGCCAGGCAAATGCTAATCAAAAAAATACGAAAAAAAAAAAAAAACGGCACGAAATATAGCCCTAAAAAGAGCTTTTTGGTTTTGGGGTGCTGTGCTTGCAGCAGAGATGAGTGGAGTCCTTCTGGACTGTAGTGGACACTTAATACACTAGCCTAGCTATGTTTTTCCTATTAATGTCAGGAGCAAAAACACAAAACGTCTGTGAGGGAGTGTCTGATGTTGATTGGCTCTAATGTGTCAGACGGCTGTGACATACAAGGTAAAAGTTTCCTCAATGATGACACATAGGGGTGGATCGAACATCGCCATGTGTTCGCCCACAAAAGCGAACGCGAACAAGCTATGTTCGCTGTGAACCGTTCGCGGGCAAACAGTTCGGGACATCACTATCCGCCATTTCATACATTGACTTTCGAATCATAACCCAGTTATATATATTATTTGTTATTGTTCAATATTAACAAATATACAATTTCCATCTCGTAATACACCCAATTGAAAATATATCATAAGTTGTTATGAAATGATACTAATCACACTACTATATCCAAATCAATTCTGATTCACGGATGCGCAATTCCACATAGAATCATTGCGTAATGATCACGAAAGATAGAATTGCGCACACACTTGAACATGTGTTTGCTGTAACTGGCATTGCTTTACACATGTTGGTCAAATCACGGATGCGCAATTCCGCTAGGAGTAATTGCGTAATGATCACGAAAGATAGAATTGCGCATACACATGAACATGTGTTTGCTGTAACTGGCATCGCTTTACACATGTTGGTCAAATCATGGATGCGCAATTTCGCTAGGAGTAATTGCGTAATGATCACGAAAGATAGAATTGCGCACACACGTGAACATGTGTTTGCTGTAACTGGCATCGCTTTACACATGTTGGTCAAATGTATACGTTAATTAGTATATATGTGAAGAATACAGTATCCTTATTTACAATCTTCTATATTATACAAAATATACTAGCAAGATCAAAAGAATAAACATGGAAATATAGATATCAATTGATGATAATGCAAAAATTCAAGAAATGAATTAAAGCTACAGTCAACAACATAAAGTTTTGAAAATAAGAATACAGGATCGATTTATTGAGACATTAATTGATGAAACAATGAACTCATGTGAATAAAAATAGATTCTTATTTTGTAAATGTATTTTAAACTTTTTTCGATACATGTCCTGATTAGTATTAATGATATCCAATCCTCATTGAATATTTTACAGATATGGATGTTGGTGCTGGACCCTCGGGCCACGGTTCTCAAGACTATGGTATGTCTCATTTTAATAGCAATTTGTCTTAGAAACGTGGACACAACATTACATAACATAATACATTCACATTTTTCGAAATTTATATGGATACTCTAATTATCTTTTGTGTTTATTTCAAATTAAAATTCAAAAATATTTTTTTTTTATTACATTGTAGTACAAATCATAAATTATGTGAATTTGAATATATTGCTTCTATTTTTGATATGTTCATTTTACTGTTAGATTAGTTTCATGTCAAATTTATATTCTGCCCCTGTGTATTGCTTGTCATTGTTTTGATACATTTTGACAACAATCACACATTTTTGCATATGTTAATATTTTATAAATATACATTACATAGTTGTTGGGTTGTTATCATTTAAGGGACATGAAAACAAAATTTTCAAATGACAGAATTAGACACGTGATTTTCACTAATATTTTAAAATCACAGGCTGGATTTTATTGACAAATTAATCCAATAACACATTTTGCGCTTCATGTCCCTTTAAGAGAGGCTAATTAAAGAATCTTGATTATATTCTTAAATTACAGTTTTTATTGTTATTGCATGCTCAATACCATTCATTACATCAACATATGTTGTTAAAAATTCCTTAACAGCAAAATTAACACATTAAGATATTTCAATCTTAAAGGGACACTGACCACATATTTCTGTTGTCATTCACATAGAGCATGCAATATCAATCACATTTTTTATTTACTCCTATAATCATATTTTCAACATTCTCTTGTTATCTTAATTTTAAAAGCAATAATGTAATTTTAGATGCAGGTCCATTTTTGGTGACCAACCTGGGTTGTTCTTGATGATTGTTGTATACCTTCAACAAGCAATATTTAATGAACCAAACAATTTCATAGCTGCATTAAAATAAAAAAAATAAAAAAATAATAGGAGTAAATGTCAAATTAAATAAAACATTCATTTTATTTTAAAATCAATGTTTTAACCAAATTGATGTCAGTGTCCCTTTAATAATCAATCGATTCATTCCTCATTACATTGTTTGGATGAAACAATATTGATATCTAAATGACATATTCAGTCTTGGACTTACTTTATAGATATAAGCATACCCTAACAGCACCATGATTACATATTTTGATGAATAATATCTGTTTTGCATTGTGATCAATTGCACAAATGGATCGATGTGACACATGGCTTTGGTTCGATTTATCACCCGTTTTTATTTAAAATGTTGTTTGTGTGTATTCGTTTAAAAACATTGATCAATGGGTATATTTAGATATGCAATATAATCATATGAGATGATTTGTGTGTCTAATATAGTCAGAAATTAAACATATGATAAAGACATATTTTTATTCAGAATAACCTGGATTCACTCATGCATTTATTCTTCAGATTAGTGCGCTATTGTTCTCATTTCTAAGTATATTTTTCATAAAAATTGATAATAATGTGACTTAGTGATGTCCAAACTTTGTTTACTAATAGATATCTATATCATTCATACATATAGTTCTTGTGGGGAGCCCAGGGGGATCCAGCACTGATAATGAAATGCTTTCCAAGCATTCTGGTAAGTCCATTGACTCATTCATATGTCATTGAAGGTGTATTTGTAATCTATATTATGATCATGATTCTAATGAAGCATTATATTTGAATCAAACATATAATTTAGTACTATGATTATATCTCTAATTTATTTTAATATTGAAAGATTAATATCTCAAAGCTTCTTAGTCTACACCTTTGTTGTTCAGAAGATGGATAACATATGTTTGTTTTTATTATAAATTTTGTCAACAATCATGAAGTGATACACACATGAGAACTCTCAAATGTTCCATTTACTCTTATTTTGTGAATTTATATGAAATCCAAACACTAAAATTAAATTCTTACTCATTGAGAATAACAAATCTAATGTCATTTGTATGCTCCATCAAAATGATGTAAATCATAACTTTGGCTCAGTATATCTTTAATGCAACATTGATGTGTGTCTTGTAGCAACAGTAACATGTTATAATATCTGATATTAACGTGTACACAACATGTTATGTTTTACAGATATTGATGTAACATGTGGGACGGAGGAGGAAGAGGCGGCCATGGAGTCTGATGGTATGTGAAAGCTATCTAACATGTATCCAACATGTATTATTGTTTGTAAACATTCTCATGAAGAAATTCAAAGTCTACAGCTTTGACATTTGAAAAAAAATGATTATTCCTTTTCTTTTAGAATCCACTACTGCCCCCCTTTCCATATCATGCAGCATGAACATATGCTTGTATTATGTTTTCATTTATGTCTGATTTTTAATTAATGACATCATGATGTCACATGCATATTCCATGACAAACCACAATAATCATCTTCTTATTGGACAGACACTCCTTGCTATTCATTTGAGTGTCTATATGCATACCATATCCTTATATCATCATTGTTAATAAATTGTAAACCACTTCTAAGTATATATAAAACCTAATCATGTTGAAATGCCTTGCTTTGATTTCATGATGTATGAGATGTTAATATATATTTTATTATATATTTCAGATGGACACTCCACTTCTGGGCATCATTCTCCCACCCCTGCCCAGGCCCCTCCCCTTGTAGAAGACCCTGCCCAGGCCCCTCCCCCTGTAGAAGCCCCTGCCCAGATCCCTGCCCAGGCCCCTACCCAGACACAAGAGCCTCCCGGCCCTTCCCATTCCTTAAGGTCTGTCCCTCCCAGAATTGTCCCCGTTCGCCGCTCTCCCCGTATTTTGGCCTGTACAGTTCCCCGACCTGCCCAGTCCCCAACTCACCATGCCCAAGAATCCCCAGCTGCATGGGCTCCCCCAGAGCGGCACCCCAGCCCTCGCCAGCCCAATCCAAGCCCTCGCCAGCAATATCCCATCCCTCCCCCCTATCCCAACCTTCATTGTTATAGGTGTTAGATCATCCTTCCCAGGCAGAGCTGTAAGTATCATTCTAAATCAACATTATAACATATTTAAAGTGACAGTGAACCAAAAATATTTTTTAATTTTATTCAAATAGAGCATGCAATGTTAATCAACTTGCTAATTTACTCCTCATCAATTTTTAAGAGTTCTCTTTGTCTCTTTATTTTTATGTTGAAAGGCATCTAATTGTTCAAATATTGTGTATTGTGAACTGTGGGTTTTTTCTGTTTTATTGTTGGATTAATTTATCCACCAATCAGCAGGGACAACCAAGGTTGATCACCAAAAATGGTCAGAAATATAAAATGACATTGTTGCATTTAAATTAAAGATACAAAGAGAATGTATTAGATTTGATAATAGGAGTAAATTAAATGTTTAAAATATTTTTAATGGTCTATCTGAATCACAAATTAAAATATTTGTGGTCAGTGTCCCTTTAATATCATCTCACCCCATATACCAATCACTACTACTTGTATTGAAAAATAGAAATATAACTTTTTCTTACATTATCTCTTCTGTAAACCACTGGGAGTGTAATTTCTTCTGCTTGCTGTGTTTACACATGTTGGCCTCAAGGCAAAAAGCTTTAAGGATAGGTGTGGATACCACAGGATAAATAAACTATTGAAATTTACAATGTATGGACAATGGAAATAATGTTCAACAAATTAATAGACTCAAGCTGGAAAAGTGGATCAGTGTCAACAAATTACAGGGAATAACATTTTGGAGTAAACTGTCCCTTTAATGGTTTATGTATGAAGAAAATATTTTATGTGAATATAAGCAATATTGAATATTTGATTGTAAGAATGATTTTGCTTTCAAATTCCAATGTATATTTGCTAGATTTATATTATGTTGTGTAATTATCATTAGTATTCTTCTATTTATTTCTTTTAGGTTGTGACTCAGCATGGCTCATGCTCGAAAATCTATCGCGTATAGAGCAGGCCATGCTGAGGAACTCGCTGTTCCTGGGAAGGATGAATGACACCATTCATACCCTGCTCCAGGTTCAGCATTTGACTCTACGCCATATAAGTAGTTTACAGTCAATGCCTGAATCTGGAGCAGAGAATGAAGAGGAAAACGAAGGTGATGCCCAGTAAGTGGAGTATCTGGAGATGCTCCAAGGTCGCCTTAAGATTCTTCCATCCTCATGTTACTGATTTGTTTGTTCCTGCTGCCATTTGGCCTTTTTTGTTTATTGTTGTGCCTGTTGCAATCTTTTACCTTGTCAAATGGCTCCAATGGGGCTTTGCTGGCCCTTGCCAACTCCCTCCATGGACTGTAATGCACTCTTTTACCTTGTCAAATGGCTCCAATAGGGCTGTGCTGGCCCTTGCCAACTCCCTCCAAGGACTGTGATGCACTCTTTTACCTTGTCAAATGGCTCCAATGGGGCTGTGCTGGCCCTTGCCAACTCCCTCCAAGGACTGTGATACACTCTTTTACCTTGTCAAATGTCTCCAATGGGTCTGTGCTGGCCCTTGCCAACTCCCTCCAAGGACTGTGATGAACTCTTTTACCTTGTCAAATGGCTCCAATGGGGCTGTGCTGGCCCTTACCAACTCCCTCCAAGGACTGTGATGCACTCTTTTACCTTGTCAAATGGCTCCAATGGGGCTGTGCTGGCCCTTGCCAACTCCCTCCAAGGACTGTGATACACTCTTTTACCTTGTCAAATGTCTCCAATGGGTCTGTGCTGGCCCTTGCCAACTCCCTCCAAGGACTGTGATGAACTTTTTTACCTTGTCAAATGGCTCCAATGGGGCTGTGCTGGCCCTTGCCAACTCCCTCCAAGGACTGTGATGCACTCTTTTACCTTGTCAAATGGCTCCAATAGGGCTGTGCTGGCCTTTGTTGGCCCTTGCCAACTCCCTCCAAGGACTGTGATGAACTCTTTTACCTTGTCAAATGGCTCCAATGGGGCTGTGCTGGCCCTTGCCAACTCCCTCCAAGGACTGTGTTGCACTCTTTTACCTTGTCAAATGGCTCTAATGGGGCTGTGCTGGCCTTTGTTGGCCCTTGCCAACTCCCTCCAAGGACTGTGATGAACTCTTTTACCTTGTCAAATGGCTCCAATGGAGCTGTGCTGGCCCTTGCCAACTCCCTCCAAGGACTGTGTTGCACTCTTTTACCTTGTCAAATGGCTCTAATGGGGCTGTGCTGGCCTTTGTTGGCCCTTGCCAACTCCCTCCAAGGACTGTGATGCACTATTTTACCTTGTCAAATGGCTCTAATGGGGCTGTGCTGGCCCTTGCCAACTCCCTCCAAGGACTGTGATGCACTCTTTTACCTTGTCAAATTGCTCTAATGGGGCTGTGCTGGCCCTTGCCAACTCCCTCCAAGGACTGTGATGCACTCTTTTACCTTGTCAAATGTCTCCAATGGGGCTGTGCTGGCCCTTGCCAACTCCCTCCAAGGACTGTGATGCACTCTTTTACCTTGTCAAATGGCTCCAATGGGGCTGTGCTGGCCCTTGCCAACTCCCTCCAAAGACTGTGATGCACTCTTTTACCTTGTCAAATGGCTCCAATGGGGCTCTGCTGACCTTTGTTGGCCCTTGCCAACTCCCTCCAAGGACTGTGATGAACTCTTTTACCTTGTCAAATGGCTCTAATGGGGCTGTGCTGGCCCTTGCCAACTCCCTCCAAGGACTGTGATGCACTCTTTTACCTTGTCAAATGGCTCCAATAGGGCTGTGCTGGCCCTTGCCAACTCCCCCCAAGGACTGATGCACTTTTACCTTGTCAAATGGCTCAAATGGAGCTGTGCTGGCCCTTGCCAACTCCCTCCAAGGACTGTGATGCACTCTTTTACCTTGTCAAATGGCTCTAATGAGGCTGTGCTGGCCCTTGCCAACTCCCTCCAAGGACTGTGATGCACTCTTTTACCTTGTCAAATGGCTCCAATGGGGCTGTGCTGGCCCTTGTCAACTCCCTCCAAGGACTATGATGCACTCTTTTACCTTGTAAAATGGCTCCAATTTTAATGATCTTTCAACATGTTTTTTTTTAAAACGTTTATGTTTTATGACATACTAATAAAATACATGTAATTCCATGATTCTTTGGCCTCTTTATTCATGTCATTGATTGAAATCTTTAGTTTATGTGGTTAATCCTTAAAGGGACCAGAAACCAAATAATGGTCTTTCCCGAATCATATAATGTAATACAATTGTAAATGACTTTAATATATATATACAAACACTCTGCTAATCCGCATCTCCAGACCATATAAAAAAAGAAAAAAAAATATATGGCAATTATTAAAAGTTGAAAAATACAGCTTTATTGGGTACAAAAAATGTTAAAATCAGTTGCATGTAAAAACATGAGAGAAAAAAAGAGAAAAATCAGCTACAGTCCTGTAACTGACATAGAGCAGCAGCAGCCAAACATGTTTCGGGCCTGGTGTCAGCCCTTGTTCACTGGCATAATTTATGCTGGGTAAAGCCTTAATTTAAAGGTAGAGTTAATTATCAATTACATGCATCTGTTAAATTAACCCATGACTACCTAAATAGTCATGGTTAGAAAGTAAGTTATCACTGATTGTCTTTTTGTTTCTTATGTTGAATATTCTTATTTTAAAGCAAACATAAATGTGAAGTATATTTATTTAAAACTATCAGATGGCTAGATATATGTAAGAAATTTTACCCTAATTTAATCCAAAATGGATGTTGAACTCAATCTCCACTTAAAGATATTTTTTACTTTAATTCTTTTTTTTTAAAGGGAGAGAAAATGAAAGAACCAATCATTAATCTATTAGTAAAATAAATCAACATCCATTATGGAATTTAGACCAAAGGGGTGTTTTTGTTTTGAGATGGAAAATCCAAAACACTTCCCTTTGGTCCAAAAGTCTCTCTCTATCGCCCCCTCTTCTGTGTCTAGGGACATGGTCAATGCCTTGTACTGTCAAGAGGGCATCATTAGAATTATGTTCCTCTCTAAAGTGCTTAGCTATTGGTGTAGTACAATCCGGGTTGCCAATATCTCTAAGATGTTGTAAGAACCTGTCACGCAGGGCACGTTTAGTGTGCCCCACGTACTGTTTTTTACATCCTTGGCATGTAAGTAAATAGATGACAAATTTGGTATTACATGAAATGCTAAAGCGTATGTCAAACTCCCTATTTATTGTACTTGATACAAATTTAGGACCCTATTGTATGTGTTTGCAGGTTTAACAAATATTTCCTTGACATTTCATGGAACCTATTCTTCTCTTTAACCAAGATTGGTTGGTTTGTGACGGTAACATTGATGGAGCTAATAAGCTTCTTAAGGTCTTTGCTTTTTCTTGATATAGTTTTCGTAAATATCTTTGCAAGATTATGATTAGCATAGTAATGATTTTATATATGTATGTGTATATATATATATATATATATATCTATATATCTTGATGTTTGTATATATATATATATATATATATATGTGTATATTTTTAATTTCACATCCATGTGTTGTGTTCATTTGTAAACTCTGTGTAAATGTATGCACCTTTAACAAATGATCCCAGGATTGATACAATGATATAATCTCTGTAAAGTGTTATTTTTATGTAAATAGTATCCTCTCTGTGAATCCTGATTTTTTTAATTTGGTATTTCATGTCCCTTTAAGTGATGCTGACCACAATTGTTAAGGAATGGATCTGCTTTTCTAATGCGTTTTTGTCCTTTTTACATGAACAAGGACATATAATCTTATTTTAAAAAAAACTCTTACTTGAATGTTGACAGCGCATGTATTCCAATTTCAATTATATCTTATTGTAGTAGTGTAACCAAATCAATCACTGTGTGTAATGCACATATTTTAGATGATGAATATCTTTATATTAATATTTTTAAAAATGTATTATCCTCCAATATATGGCTATAGGTAAGCTGACCATATTTCAACTTGAATAAGTGACACGTTTGATCAATACATGTCATTCTTGTTATTCCAAAACAATATAAACATATATGAAAACATCAATGACATATGTATTTATCATGCATAATTTTTAAATGTTAAAGATGGACACCATAGCTATAGTTAAAGGGACAGTCAAGTCCCAAAAGATGAATCATGATTTAAATAGGGCATGCGAGTTTAACCAACTTCCTAATTTACTTTTATCCACATTTTTGCTTTGTTCTCTTGGTATTCTTATTTGAAAGGTAAAACTAGGAGGTTCATATGCTAATTTCTTCAACCTTGAAGACTGCCTCTAATCTGAATACATTTTGACTACTATAAGGCATTAGTTCACATGTTTCATATAGATAACATTGAGCTCATGCACGTAAAGTGACCTAGGAGTGAGCATTGATTGGCTAAACTGCATGTCTGTCAAAAGAACAGAAATAATGGGGAAGTCAGCAGAAGCTTGGATACAAGATAATAACAGAAGTAAAAAGTATATTAATATATAACTGTATTTACAAAGATGAACTGTGTTGAAAATGTTAAAAACACTCTCTCTGTTGGTTATTCAATCTTCAGCCTTTACAACGCTAAGTATATGGAGCACTTAGTAGTAATGTTATGAGACCCAGATTGTATTATAGGTATGTATATATCTGTTGATCTACTGTGGGTCTATGTGGCCTTATAGCTGGCCAATCTATTAGATTACCACTAAGGAATATTAGTACGTTATATACCTATTATAATTTAGCTCTGTGGTCTCTTATTGTGAGTTTGCTTTTTGGCACTTCAACAGGAGTGTATAACACAGCTCTTGATTTTTAGTATCTGCTGCGTAAGCAGGGATAGGCACAGACAAAGGCTGTCACGGACATTTTCCAAAGTACAGACCTTAGTGAAGGACACCAAGGTACATTTGAAATTAAAAACATTATTTTATAGTGCTTGGTGTTATTTTACTGATTCAGATACCACTGATTCAATAACCAGCCCTCCTCTGGCTATACCCATGAGCCAGTGTCACTACTGTGTCATTATATAGTGCTGGGTGTTATTATACTGATGCAGATACCACTGACACTATAACCAGCCCTCCTCTGGCTATACCTATGTGCCAGTGTCACTACTGTGTCATTATATAGTGCTGGGTGTTATTATACTGATTCAGATACCACTGATCCTATAACCAGCCCTCCTCTTGCTATACCCATGTGCCAGTGTCACTACTGTGTCATTATATAGTGCTGGGTGTTATTATACTGATGCAGATACCACTGATCCAATAACCAGCCCTCCTCTTGCTATACCTATGTGCCAGTGTCACTACTGTGTCATTTTATAGTGCTGGGTGTTATTATACTGATGCAGATACCACTGATCCAATAACCAGCCCTCCTCTTGCTATACCCATGTGCCAGTGTCACTACTGTGTCATTTTATAGTGCTTGGGGTTATTATATTGATTCAGATACCACTGATCCTATAATAACCAGCCCTCCTCTGGCTATAGTTACCCATGAGCCAGTGTCACTTCTGTGTCATTATATAATGCTGGGTGTTATTATACTGATGCGGATACCACTGATCCTATAACCAGCCCTCCTCTGGCTATACCCATGTGCCAGTGTCACTACTGTGTCATTATATAATGCTGGGTGTTATTATACTGATGCGGATACCACTGATCCTATAACCAGCCCTCCTCTGGCTATACCCATGTGCCAGTGTCACTACTGTGTCATAAAGTGCTGCGTGTTATACTGATGCAGATACCACTGATTCTATAACCAGCCCTCCTCTGGCTATACCCATGTGCCAGTGTCCCTACTGTGTCATTATATAGCGCTGGGTGTTATTAGTCTGATGCAGATACCACTGACACTATAACCAGCCCTCCTCTGGCTATACCCATGTGCCAGTGTCACTACTGTGTCATTATATAATGCTGGGTGTTATTATACTGATGCGGATACCACTGATCCTATAACCAGCCCTCCTCTGGCTATACCCATGTGCCAGTGTCACTACTGTGTCATAAAGTGCTGCATGTTATACTGATGCAGATACCACTGATTCTATAACCAACCCTCCTCTGGCTATACCCATGTGCCAGTGTCCCTACTGTGTCATTATATAGCGCTGGGTGTTATTAGTCTGATGCAGATACCACTGACACTATAACCAGCCCATGTCTGGCTATACGCATGTGCCAGTGTCACTACTGTGTCTTTGTATAGAGCTGGGTGTTATACAGATGATGATACACATCCAGTATTTCACTCAGGCTTTATTTATTCCATAACTTATCACCAAATATTGCTAGCAGTCTCTTGACAAGCCACTAACTTTATTCACATTACATTTTTCTTTTATTCCTATTATTTAATCAGAAAGAAAACATATACTAAGGTTGTGGAGGACACTGCAAGGGCTAGTCAAGGACACCAGTGTCCGTGTACGGACACCTTGCCTATCCCTGTGCGTAAGTGTTGTTTCTCGTCTAATGTATCTTTACAGGAAACCTGAACACAGTAAGAGAGTACTAGTAATATATATATATATATATATATATATATATATATATATATGTCACTCTAAGTATTGTAAATTATTTAATTATGAGTTACTTCAGTGCAGGGCTAATGCTTTATTATTATGTTGACTTATAACTCTGACTTGTATAGACCTAATTATGTGTAATTGTACGTCTACAACTACAGGAGGGGTTCCCAGGCTTATGCTGGTTTTGATTTAAGATAGTCTGCACTTGTAAATACTACACGTAGTTGTGTCTAGTAATTGTCATTAAGCATCATAATGAGTAATGAAATTTCACAAACTCTCAGTATCTGTATCAAATAGATACTTAAGTTAAATTCTACTGATACCACCTTTATACAGTGTGGACATTTATATTTTATCGCATTTCCTATGCTTAAATGATGCTGCAATGTTACAAAGTTTCAGCTTGTGATAGCTGACATAATATATCAAGTATTGTAACGTGTATATTGGTGCAGGATATCAGGTAAGTTCTAATACGTTTATGCTCTATACCACTCTGTGATGGTTAATTTAGCTGTTTATACTATATACCCCTTATATCTCGATTATAGTTAGCCCTGTATTTTTCACCCTTTAAGCTATAAAGTAAGCTCTATGCTTATGCTAGTATGCTAAACAGCTTATCGAAATTTTGTATGATAGTATCAGGTATTACTACAAAAATTTTAACTAGAATCTTTGTACCACTAGTTTCGGTTAGCCCAGCGTTACCCGGATTATACTATAGAGACGCCAACAGTTTTCAGTTTTTTTGCGCTAAGATAAATACCAATTACAGCTGCTTATACCTGTGAAGAACCAAAAACCGCTAAGTGCTGATTTAAAGAAAATTGTTTTTAAGCTAAAATTTCCTACATTATTTTTACAACAAGAGAGGCAATTTAAAAAAAGAGGACCCCTGACGCAGCGTTTCACTAACGCATCCTCAGAGGGTGCGTTAGTGAAATGCTGCGTCAGGGGTCCTCTTTTTTTAAATTGCCTCTCTTGTTGTAAAAAATAATGTAGGAAACTTTAGCTTAAAAACAATTTTCTTTAAATCATCACTTAGCGGTTTTTGGTTCTTCACAGGTATAAGCAGCTGTAATTGGTATTTATCTTAGCGCAAATAAACTGAAAACTGTTGGCGTCTCTATAGTATAATCCGGGTAACGCTGGGCTAACCGAAACTAGTGGTACAAAGATTCTAGTTAAAATTTTTGTAGTAATACCTGATACTATCATACAAAATTTCGATAAGCTGTTTAGCATACTAGCATAAGCATAGAGCTTACTTTATAGCTTAAAGGGTGAAAAATACAGGGCTAACTATAATCGAGATATAAGGGGTATATAGTATAAACAGCTAAATTAACCATCACAGAGTGGTATAGAGCATAAACGTATTAGAACTTACCTGATATCCTGCACCAATATACACGTTGCAATACTTGATATATTATGTCAGCTATCACAAGCTGAAACTTTGTAACATTGCAGCATCATTTAAACATAGGAAATGCGATAAAATATAAATGTCCACACTGTATAAAGGTGGTATCAGTAGAATTTAACTTAAGTATCTATTTGATACAGATACTGAGAGTTTGTGAAATTTCATTACTCATTATGATGCTTAATGACAATTACTAGACACAACTACGTGTAGTATTTACAAGTGCAGACTATCTTAAATCAAAACCAGCATAAGCCTGGGAACCCCTCCTGTAGTTGTAGACGTACAATTACACATAATTAGGTCTATACAAGTCAGAGTTATAAGTCAACATAATAATAAAGCATTAGCCCTGCACTGAAGTAACTCATAATTAAATAATTTACAATACTTAGAGTGACATATATATATATATATATATATATATATATATATATATATATATATATATATATATATATATATATATATATATATAAAACTAGTACTTTCTTACTGTGTTCAGGTTTCCTGTAAAGATACATTAGATGAGAACCAACACTTACGCAGCAGATACTAAAAATCAAGAGCTGTGTTATACACTCCTGTTGAAGTGTCAAAAAGCAAACTCAAAATAAGAGACCACAGAGCTAAATTATAATAGGTATATAACGTACTAATATTCCTTAGTGGTAATCTAATAGATTGGCCAGCTATAAGGCCACATAGACCCACAGTAGATCAACAGATATATACATACCTATAATACAATCTGGGTCTCATAACATTACTACTAAGTGCTCCATATACTTAGCATTGTAAAGGCTGAAGATTGAATAACCAACAGAGAGAGTGTTTTTAACATTTTCAAGGGTAGCATACACACATACTTAATGCTGTCTTTTTAAAGTTAATTAATAAAGGTTATATTTTAAGTTCTGGTATTTTTTTGCTCCAAGTTCCAGTAATCAACCGAACTAATTTATATAATTGAATTACAGTGTATAAAAGCATTCTTTTTTTTGTACTGACTTGCTTACACAGCAGGTACAGTTCATCTTTGTAAATAAAGTTTTTCATATGCTTACGCACTGCTCCTTAAGTGTTCAGGTATAAATCTTAAATCAAATTACTTCAAGTAAAAAATCAAAGTTAAGAGACAAAACACTTAGGCAGATAATTCTTTAAGCCTCTAATAATAAAGGTTCAAAACTTCTCCCTTAATATATAACTGTGTTTGTTGTTCAAAAATGAGTAATGTGTAATAAAGGGATTAGCTATATTTTTAAACCACAAAATGTCTGGGGTTAACTGTCCCTTTAACAAATAATATATAACACATCCCTATTTTCAGAATGCATCTCCTAGCATTAATTCTCAGTTAAAGGGACATGAAAAACAATAATCCAAAGATTTTCATTTATTGTTACAATGTATTTCAAATTGCAATGTCGTACATAATCGTGTAACCTTAAAATATTGTTTTCATGTCTATTTAAAACATGCTGCATGCTAAATAGTTTATTTAAAAATCCTCTGCTTCTAATGAAATATCTCCTTATTTTCAATAATGGATTCTATTTCATATATCACAGTATTACGTTATCTAGCGTGACATTCCTAGCTAGCAATATAGACACATACTTGTTTCTAAAATATAAATAAGTTTCTTATTGATATGCCAAGCTATCAAGTGAGTCCTTGTATTGGCTGATGTTTTCCTTGATCTCGGATGTGCCATGTTGCTTAAGACGTCACCTGCCTGGCTGTCCAATGAGTCCTTGTATTGGCTGACGTTTTTACGGGATCAAGGATGCGCCTCTTATTTGATGGCGTATTTACGCAATCAAGGATGCGCCTTTTATTGGATGGCGTATTTACACGATCAAGGATGCAACTTTTATTGGATGACGTTTTTACGCGATCAAGGATGCGACTTTTATTGGATGGCGTTTTTACGCGGTCAAGGATGCAACTTTTATATTGGATGGAGTTTTTATGCAACCAAGGATGCGCCATGTTAATTAAGTCGTCACATGCAAAGGTGTAAAAACCGTCTGATTGTATTACGTAGTCCCGCAATATTAGATTTTGCACGTAACCCACATTTGTGAATGAGAAGACAAGTTTAAACCATGGCGAGTATGGATTGTGTGAATCATGTAACATTGTTGACCCATAGCTGATAAAGAACACAACATTCTCTTTTGATAGCTTTCTGGTTGAATAAACGAATGAAAGCAAAATATTTTCCTGCATAAGATATTTTGAGGCAAGTGTAAATCCATTAATATAATCCATCTTGTTTAATATGTTTGTCAACAATATGTTCCTTTTTATGAATAATGACTGTATTGTGTTTAATTTTCAACATATCGAATTCCGAAATATGCGCAATTGTATTTGAATCAAGTAATCAATATGCATTTATCTTTATCATATGCTAAATATATGAGATGCCTACTTCTTCTAGATGTTATGTTGTCGTATATTTTATTAAATGGTCAATAGACACTCACATTAAAAACACAAATATGTTTTTTATCTCTATTTATATAGTCCGTGTTTTAACAAATACATGTCTAGTTTGGCTTATGTTCAAATAACATTTCAGTAATTTTCTGACTCCTCACCAAGCCTCAAAGTTTGATGTGAGTACCATCAGCTACCTTCTCCAGCTTGCTCCTCTTTGTGTTAAGGGTATTTTCATATGCAAATGAAGGGGTATTGTCTTATTTTCCACTTGGAATGGGCTTTACAGCTATCTTTTCAATGTAGATAAACAGATTTTCTAATAAAGTGTTTAAAGCTTTTTCTGATGGATTTTGATATCAGTATGTGGTCATCTTGTTGTTTCTAGTAGTGTCTATTACATATGCAAAACAGATGCAAAACAGAATGAGAAGCAGTCTGCCAGGAACGAACAGCAGCATCAATAGCTTGTTCTATGGCCCGGTTACCACCTGGTAGTAGCTTCTTTCTGCCCAATTGTGCTTTTCACAGAGGAAAACGTTCCTGTAGTATATCAGTCTGATCCCGCCGACATGGTCAGTCCCTGGTAGAGTGCTTCTCTCTTTGTATGCAAATTATTATGACCCTGGGGAAGTCTCCCTATGGGTGATGGGGGAAACCAGACGTGGACTCCTTGCCCAGTGTGCTTAGAGGAATGTGGCTGCACCTCACTGACGAGGCCCATAGGAGGCCGAAACGATCGTCTGGGGTTGTCATGTTCCTTGTTCAGAGGAGAATTGCCTGGCATTTCGGGGCTGGACTGACCTTACTTGGCGGGATCAGACTGATATACTTCAGGAAAGTTTTCTTCTGTGAAAAGCACACTGGTCTAAAAGAGGCTGCTTCCGGGTGGTAAATTGCCATAGAACAAGCCACTGAGCTGTTGCTCGTTCCTGGTAGAGCACTTCTCTCTTTGTATGCAAAGTGTCTATTACATGCAGTTGTCTGAAAAAGATTGTATACTGTCCCTTTAATGCAAATGTTGATTATTGTGTCATGTATGAGTTCCACATTGGTTAATCTCCAAATATATTATTGTTAGCATATATTTGTTTATTTACTCATAAAAGTACTTGAAACCATATTCCTTGTAAATAAAATGTCTTTCTAAAATAATTCAAACACAATAATGTCTCTTTAAGAAAATAGACTTTATTTAACACGTCAATATAAATCCTATTCCAATATTTCTTGTTTGAACAAGTACATGTAGATATACCAACAATCACAAAATATTAGTATATGTTAGCATATGTCATTTTTAAAGGGACAGTCTAGAAAACCAATAATGATTTGCATTATGAAAAATGCAATTTTTAAAATACAAATTATCTCAAACGTTTCTCAACAATTTATCATACTTATCTGGTTATTCTTATCTGCTAGCTAAACCTAGGAGGTTTGTGTGCTCATTTCTTAGAGCTTGAAGAATGCATGTAATCAGAATGCATTTTGACCACTAGAGGGCATTTTGATAGCATTTTGATATAGAAAAACTTGAGCTCATACAGCATATTTACCCTGGATTGATCATTGATTGTCTAAAATGTTGTTATGTCCGAATAACAAAAATAAGTGGTCATTTTTCATAGGCATAGATACAAGGGTAATCACATAAGTCACATGTATATTTCTCCATGTTTTTGTTTCAAACTTGATAATGCGTAATACAGTGTTTTCTTTGTAAACAATAATGTTCTGACTGTCCCTTTAAGCTGTGTTATTGGCATTCAAACAGTAATATGCCATCATGTATAATTGTAATGGTCATTTCGTTTGAGATTAGGGAAACAGTTTGGACATCACATCACAGAAACCAATCAATATCATGAGCAAGGATAGGTATGTGATGATGTGGTGTCCACACACTTGTAACCCACACTCAGCAAACAATGTTGTGGGAAGAGTGGAAGGAGGAGTACTGGGATAACCAAGGTGAGGAGGAGATGAGGAGTACCAAGATGAGATGGACCAGCAGGAGATGAACCAGTAGGAGATGGACCAGCAGGAGATGGAACAGCAGGAGATGGACCAGCAGGAGATGGACAAGCAGCAGATGGCCCAGCAGCAGATGGCCCAGCATGCGCCTCCCGGAAGAAATTCAACATATTTTCTTGAATCTGTAAACTCCGGATTTGTCCTTGTTCAATTCTTGTAAGTATCTCTATAATTTCTCTTTGTCCTTCTTGAATGCCACGAAGATCTTCGGTCATCTGAGTTCTAGTTTGGATATTTTCCATCCGGGAGATACGCATCTGTTCGATGAAATCTAGAAAATACCTGCACCTCGGCTATCTCCTCTTGTTGTGCACGGCGGCCTACTTGTGCACGGCGGTCTGCTTGTGCACGGTGGCCTGCTTGTGCATGGTGGCCTGCTGGTGCTTGAGGGGCCTCTTCCTCTGCTTCAGGGGGGCCTCTTCTTCTGTCTGAGGTGGCGAGTCATCTCCACCACTCTCATACCTGGGAAAAGGAGGAGCCTGTGGTTGCTGTGCTGGGTCCTCCCCAGACTCTGTATATTGCAAAAAGAAAGAAATGTATATATTAGCATATTTCCAAATAAAGATGTAAATGCTTTTGCTTCCAATTGAATTACAAATACAGCCTCATTAATCCACTTTGAAATCTAACAATCAATGCGATTTCTGCATTTTCAAAACCGTGTTTGTGATATCTATCTGGTCAATCTGAATGTTTTTGTGTTTGTTTTCAGTCTGTTTAAATGCACACCTAACCTGTAGCCTAGATAGTAATGTAATTGCAAGGTCATTGTGAATGCGTTTACGTAATAATGTGTTAAACAGCGTAATAGCATTAATCTTATCCTTAAATACATTTTTTTGGGATGTTAATATATTCTTAAATGAGCTTACCTTCAGATGAAAGTGGCAGGTTCCCGGTATCAATTCCTCCTATCCCGACTATGGCCACCTCGGAGATGCTGGTACGCAACATTTCCTCCCATCGGAAGTACTCAACGATCAGTGCAGGCCCGCCACTGGTCCCTGTGGTATGTTGGTACTCCCTGCTTATTTTCTTTTTGAGCTCCATCTTGCAGTCCCGGTAGCGATGTTTAATAGAGTCCACATCTCTGTTATGGCCCCCCACTGCATTAACTGCATCCCTTATCTCCCACCAGAGCTTCCTCTTCTCACTCTGGGTGGTCTCCTGAGCCTGCAGCCTCTTATACCTGCCCATATACACTTTTATGAGGACCTCCTTCTCCTCCATAGTATACCTCGCCTCCCTAGTCGCCTTGGCCTTCCCCTGTGCCCTCTGTGTCACAGACTGTGAAGCCCTACTCTGTCCGCCACTGGGCCCAGCCACTTGTTCATCTTGATCCAAGTGGCTGGGTCCACCAACCGCTTCCTCCCCTGCTTCCTGCCCCCCTTCCTGTCCTGTTCCTCTCCCTCTCCTCCCTCCTCTCCCTCTCCCCTGACTAATCTCCTGCCTGCCCTCCTCTTCCATCTCTTCCCTACACTGATCCCTAACTCCTACAACACAAAGTGACTGTTCCCAAATGAAATTGGGTCAAAATAAAGAAATAAAAAGACAAAACAAGTGTTCAAAGTGTGAAAGGGATATAAATAAAAGAGGGTAAGGAGTATTTAACCAAACAAAATGTATAAGAAGACTTAAAGGAGGATATGTAAACTAAATGTAACTAGGCGATGGTATTAGAGGAAATGGGGTATGGGATTACAGGGAATGGGGTATGGAGTGTAGTATGAGAGGGTATGGGGTATGGAGTGTATGTAGTGTTATTGATAAGTGTATGTATGTATTGAATGTGTTTGCGTGTAAATATGTTACGTATATAGAAAAAGCACTCGCACACTCACCCAAACCAACTGTCGCTCACTACCGCTCTCTTCCTATCTAACACTACCACTAACTCACTCACGATAACACTAACTGACTCTCTCACACTACCACTGACTCACTCACGTTAACACTAACTGACTCTCTCATACTACCACTAACTCACTCACGATAACACTAACTGACTCTCTCACACTACCACTAACTCACTCACAATAACACTAACTGACTCTCTCACACTACCACTAACTCTCTCACTATAACACTAACTGACTCTCTCACACTACCACTAACTCACTCACGATAACACTAACTGACTCTCTCACACTAACACTAACTCGCACTAACTCTCACAATAACTCACCAAATCTCCAAAAACCCACCAGCAACACAGTCAAAGAAGCAATGCTTATGTGGTGCTTATATACCCTGTGTAAATGAATAATGATGTACCGGTTTGCCTTGTAAATTGTGTTCAGGTGTGCTTTGTTAGTAATTGGTATGCGTGCAATGTGTATTAGTTGTGTGAATTTGGGCATGCTCATTTTGAATTAGTATTTGTGGAATGTGTAGAATGTGATGATGTCATAGTGCTCGTTTTCTATAACATTGTCCAATAGTATTATGTGTAAATGTTAATTGTTGATGGTGTCGTATTAGTGAAGTGTTGTCTATGTATGTTTGTCCTAATATTTCGTAATGTTGAATGCGAGTATTTTGCTTGTGTATGAGTGTGCATTTATTTTTCCTTGTTGTTATTTTCCGTATTTCCGTATCGTAAAGTATATGCGTATTCCTCGTTTAGTTATATTTTTTATTTTTCCCCCGCTTGTGAATGTGTAATGCGTGTGTGCTATGTTTTTTGATTGTTGTTATGACATTTGCAGTGTGTTATTGTTATGCATTATGTGGTATACGTCATATGACAGAGCAGTGCATATTTCTCGTGAGATCGAGTGTTAGGTGAAAAAAGCGTGTTTTTTTTTATTTCTCATTGTTCTCTATGGGAGAATGTCTAACGCCGGCGTCACTCAGCGTATTAAATATACGCGTTAGGAGTCGCGTTTAAAGGTTTTTTTTTAAACTCTAAATACCAGCGATAAAAACACTGTGCGAAAAAAAAGACTTGTAGCTAACGCACCCCTTCTAACGCAAAACTCTAAATCTAGGCGTAAGGTATCTAGGGCATCTTTCTATACCACACAGTAAACACCCAGATGGCAATGTGAGATGTGCTAAATACTGAATACATTAGAAGACAATTTAAAATTAACAGTGAAAATCATTTTGGAAGATTATGGTATAGATATTAATAAGGATGGAATTTTTTATTGATAGGGGAATATAGTGAAAAATATATTGAACACCAAAAGAAATACTGTATGTAAGTTATTTGCCTGACCTTGCAGAGAATTTACTCAGAGTTTCAGCTTTCACCAAGGATCTGTACATTGTGAACTTTAATCATAATAAATATAGAATAGAACAATGTGGGCATCATATTGACAAGGCTCTGAAAATAAAAGTGTTTTTGTAATTCACTCAATGGAAGAAAAAGCAAGCACAGTGAAGAATTACTGAAGTACAAACTACAGCCACTTATGACATGAAAATTTAGACACAGAAAAAAGGTTATTGCTGTCCTACAGAAGAAAGCTTTGGTAAAAGGGATACGCATAAAGGCTTGTACAGAGTAACATGACAGGGAACCATGTGAAAGCAATAGGACAGGCAAAATGATCTTCTATCCTTAAATAGAGCCAGAGGATTTTAACAATGCCTCTGCAACTTATTCACACACACACACACACACACTTACATACACACACACACACACACACACACACTTACACACGCACACACACACACACACATATATATATATGTGCAAAGTAAAAAAAAATTCATAGGGTTGTTTGGTTCAGTTACATTTTTAAAACATTATTTGTTATTAACAGAAATTTATAAGAGGAACCTCTTATTGAGAAGAAGCTGGACAGCAGCTTAAAGGGACATGAAATGGAAATATTTTCTTTCATAGTTCAGGGAGAGCATGTGATTTTAAACAACGTTCCAATTTACGTGTATGTATTATCTTATTTGTTCTATTTTTTTTTTTATCCATTTTTAAATTGATACCTAGGTAGGCTCCTGAGCTGCTTATTGGTTGCTGCTCATATATACTTCATGGTATTCATCCAATTCATTCAATGCATTCATCTAAGTCCCAGTAGTGCATTGCTGCTTTATTTAAGAAAAGATATCAAGTGAATGAAGCAAATTAGATAATAGAAGTAAATTGAAAAGTGTTTAAAATGGTATTTTCTATCTGAATCATGAAAGAAATGATTGGGTTTCATGTCTATTTAATCAATTATTAATCTTGGCATTTTGTTCCTTCTTTGTCCACCCTGGTTTGATCCCAGCTTGATTTTTTGATTTTGCTACCTGCATGCACCTCTTTTTTTTACTGATAACCTGGTAATTGACTCTTGGATCTTTTCATGGTTAATTAATTTGCCTGCTCCATTTGCTTTATCACCTGGTTCCCTTTCTCTCCTCTTGTTCTTGAGCCCGGCATGAACATTGACTACTTTTTATATTGCCATGTAACTCTGAGTGATTATTAAAGTGATGGTAAACTCTCCCCTTTATAAAAACAGATCTTAAATGTTAGTGATAATTTAACTGGAGTTTAATTCATCAGTTGTAAGGAAGATCCGTTGTAACTTACTTTTTAATATAGATATGGAATTCAAATTCCACATGCTCCGACTCCCACTTCAAAAGTAAAGGTTTGAACTTTTTTCCAATCAGCACTCTCCCCATATGTAGCATTAGCACTTATCAGACAACAATTCTTTTGCGAAAAGCTAAAACCTTTAACTAACAGAAAGATTGACTTTTGAAGTGGGCGCGGGGAATTTGAATTTCATATCTATATTTAAAAAAGTAAGTTATAGTGCATCTTTATTACAAAGGATAAATTAAACTAAATCTAAAATATTACTAACATTCTAGATCTGTTTTTATAAAGTAGAGAGTTTACACTTTTACTTTAGTGTTCCTGTTACCTTAGAAGTTAAGGTTCATACTGCACCTGACCTGCACTGCATCTCCTGCATAATTGCATACAAACAAGGTAACTTTTGATTATCCTTCAAAGTTGAAGACTGAGAAAGTAACAGTGGGAAGTCTCTTTCGGGTAGATTTAGAGTTTGGCGGTAGCCGTCAAAACCAGCGTTAGAGGCTCCTAACGCTGGTTTTGGGCTACCGTTGGTATTTAGAGTCAGTCAGGAAAGGATCTAACGCTCACTTTCCAGCCACGACTTTTCCATACCGCAGATCCCCCTACACCATTTGCGTATCCTATCTTTTCAATGGGATCTTTCTAATGCTGGTATTTAGAGTCGTGTCTGAAGTGAGCGTTAGAAATCTAACGACAAAACTCCAGCCGCAGAAAAAAAGTCAGTAGTTAAGAGCTTTCTGGGCTAACGCCGGTTTATAAAGCTCTTAACTACTGTGCTCTAAAGTACACTAACACCCATAAACTACCTATGTACCCCTAAAACCGAGGTCCCCCCACATCGCCGCCACTCTAATACATTTTTTTAACCCCTAATCTGCCGCTCCGTACACCGCCGCCACCTACGTTATCCCTATGTACCCCTAATCTGCTGCCCCTAACACCGCCGACCCCTATATTATATTTATTAACCCCTAATCTCCCGCCCCTGCTATTGCTGACCCCTGCATATTATAATTAACCCCTAATCTGCAGCTCCGTACACCGCCGCAACCTACGTTATCCCTATGTACCCCTATTCTGCTGCCCCTAATACCGCCGACACCTACATAATTTTTATTAACCTCTAATCTGCCGCCCCCAACGTCGCCGCAACCTACCTACAATTAACCCCTAATCTGCCAACCGCACACCACCGCAACCTACGTTATCCCTATGTACCCCTAATCTGCTGCCCCTAACACTGCCGACCCCTATATTATATTTATTAACCCCTAATCTGCCGCCCCCAACGTCGCCTCCACTTACCTACAATAATTAACCCCTAATTAATCTGCTGACCGGATCTCACCGCTACTCTAATAAATGTATTAACCCCTAAAGCTAAGTCTAACCCTAACACTAACACCCCCCTAAGTTAAATATAATTTAAATCTAACAAAATAAATTAACTCTTATTAAATAAATTAATCCTATTTAAAGCTAAATACTTACCTGTAAAATAAACCCTAATATAGCTACAATATAAATTATAATTATATTGTAGCTATTTTAGGATTAATATTTATTTTACAGGTAACTTTGTATTTATTTTAACCAGGTACAATAGCTATTAAATAGTCAATAACTATTTAATAGCTACCTAGTTAAAATAATTACAAAATTACCTGTAAAATAAATCCTAACCTAAGTTACAATTAAACCTAACACTACACTAGCAATAAATTAATTAAATAAAATACCTATTTAAAATATTTAAAAATGTGTTAAATAAATATACATATCAACACATACCATATGGTTATAAAAATAAAAATAAAAAAAACAAAGCCGTTATGGCTAAATAAAAAGGTGTTAAGAGAAATTAGGAAAAAACGTAGGGCATTTAAATTATTAAAAGAAAATAGTACAGACTCAGCATACAATATTTATAAGGAATGTAACAAAACATGCAAAAAAGCAATCAAATCAGCCAAAATTGAAAATGAAAAATTAATTGCCAAGGATTCTAAGTCTAACCCTAAAAGGTTCTTTAAGTACATAAATAACAAAAAATCTAAGAAGGATAATATAGGTACATTAAAATGCGTGGAGGGTAGCATGATAAATAATGACAGGGAGAAGGCTGAGGTACTAAACCAGTTTTTTTCTTCAGTATACACAAGAGAGGAACCATTGAATGATACTTTGGAACAGAATAGAACATGCCAGTCCATACCACTAACTGGGTTTTGTTTAGAGGATATCAGGAAAAAAATGGAAAATATTAAGGTTAATAAAACTCCAGGCCCAGATGGAATACACCCAAGGGTGTTAAGGGAACATAGCACTGTTATAGACAAACCTTTACTCTTAATTTTTCAAGACTCATTATCCTCAGGCATGGTACCCCAGGATTGGCGTAAAGCTGATGTGGTGCCAATCTTCAAAAAGGGAAGCAGGGATGATCCAGGAAGCTATAGACCAGTTAGTCTGACATCAATAGTGGGGAAGATATTTGAAGGGATTATAAGGGATTATATTGATGAGCATATTCGTGTAAACAAGATTATGAGTTCTAATCAGCATGGCTTTAGGAGAAATAAATCATGTCAAACTAATCTAATTAGATTCTACGAGGAAGTAAGTAAAAATATAGATAAAGGGGAATCAGTTGATGTGATATACTTAGATTTTGCAAAGGCATTTGATACAGTGCCACATGAGAGATTAATGCACAAAATTAAGGGACTGGGAATAGCTGAAAATGTTAGCTCATGGATAAATAATTGGATAAAAGATAGGGAGCAACGAGTAGTAGTAAATGGATCATACTCAGATTGGACAAAGGTAATCAGTGGCGTCCCCCAGGGATCAGTACTGGGCCCAGTTCTTTTTAATATTTTTTATAAATGACTTGGAGCAAGGATTAAATAGCGACATCTCTATTTTTGCAGATGATACTAAGTTAAGTAAGGTCATAAGGTCAGAGCAGGACGAACTCTCTTTACAAATGGATTTGCTAAAATTAGAACTATGGGCAAGTGAATGGAAAATGAGATTTAATACGGAAAAATGCAAGGTTCTGCATTTTGGAAGTAAAAATAAGCAGGCTACGTATTTTTTAAATGGGACAAGACTTAGCCAAACACAGGAGGAAAGGGATTTGGGAGTAGTAATAGATAACAAGCTAAAGATGGGTGCACAATGCAGGGCAGCGGCTTCAAAGGCTAATAAGATACTAGCATGTATTAAAAGAGACATTGATTCAAGGGAGGAAAGCATAATTCTGTCATTATATAAAGCCCTGGTAAGACCTCACCTTGAGTTTGGAGTGCAGTTCTGGGGACCAATTGCCAAAAAAGATATTGCAGAACTAGAAAAAGTTCAGAGAAGGGCCACAAAGCTAATAAGGGGATTGGAGAAATTAACCTATGAGGAGAGGCTAGCCAAACTGGGTCTGTTTTCTTTAGAAAAAAGGCGCTTGAGAGGTGACATGATTACTTTATATAAATATATTCAAGGCCCATATACAGAGATGGCAGAAGCTATGTTTATTCCAAGAAAATTGTTTCTGACAAGAGGTCATAATTTAAGGTTGGAGGAAAGGAGATTTAATCTCCTGCAACGGAAACGTTTTTTCACTGTAAGAGCAATAAAATTGTGGAACTCATTACCAAAGGAGGTAGTGAATGCCAATACCATAGATACATTTAAAAATAGTCTGGATAAATTTCTGTATATAAACAAAATTCATGGATATGATTGCTAGTATTAAATGGATCACATTTTAATGGGGTTATTTAAGCTTAACTGGAGATTTTTGTAAGTATTTTAGATTTGTATAGGTTGAACTCGATGGACTTCAGTCTTTTTTCAACCTTATCTACTATGATACTATGTTATGTATGTTACAATTATCTACAATTAAACCTAACACTACACTATCAATAAATTAATTAAATAAAATACCTACAATTAAATACAATTAAATAAGCTAACTAAAGTACAAAAAATAAAAAAGAACTAAGTTACAAAAAATAAAAAATATTTACAAACATTAGAAAAATATTACAACAATTTTAAACTAATTACACCTACTCTAAGTCCCCTAATAAAATAACAAAGACCCCCAAAATAAAAAATGCCCTACCCTATTCTAAAATTAAAATAGAAAAGCTCATTTACCTTACCAGCCCTTAAAACTGCCATTTGCGGGGCATGCCCCAAAGAATTCAGCTCTTTTGCCTGGAAAAAAACATACAATACCCCCCCAACATTACAACCCACCACCCACATACCCCTAATCTAACCCAAACCCCCCTTAAATAAACCTAACACTAAGCCCCTGAAGATCTCCCTACCTTGTCTTCACCACGCCGGGTTCACCGATCCGTCCACCGAAGTCTTGATCCAGGCCTCCGAAGTCTTGATCCAAGCCCAAGCGGGGGCTGAAGAGTGACGTCCATCGTCCGGCTGAAGTCTTGATCCAAGCGGGCAGAAGAGGACATCCGGACCAGCAAACATCTTCATCCAAGCCGCATCTTCTATGTTCTTCAATCCGATGACGACCGGCTGATCTTAAAGACCTCCAGCGCAGATCCATCCATCTTCATCGACGACTTCCCGAAGAATGACGGTTCCTTTAAGGGACGTCATCCAAGATGGCGTCCCTCGAATTCTGATTGGCTGATAGGATTCTATCAGCCAATCGGAATTAATGTAGGAAAATTCTGATTGGCTGATGGAATCAGCCAATCAGATTCAAGTTCAATCTGATTGGCTGATTCAATCAGCCAATCAGATTGAGCTCGCATTCTATTGGCTGATCGGAACAGCCAATTGAATGCGATCTCAATCTGATTGGCTGATTGGATCAGCCAATCGGATTGAACTTGAATCTGATTGGCTGATTCCATCAGCCAATCAGAATTTTCCTACCTTAATTCCGATTGGCTGATAGAATCCTATAAGCCAATCGGAATTCGAGGGATGCCATCTTGGATGACGTCCCTTAAAGGAACCGTCATTCGCCGGGAAGTCGTTCGTGAAGATGGATGGATCCGCGCTGGAGGTCTTGAAGATCAGCCGGTCGTCATCGGATGGAAGAACATAGAAGATGGGGCTTGGATGAAGATGTTTGCCAGTCCGGATGTCCTCTTCTGCCCACTTGGATCAAGACTTCAGCCGGAGGATGGACGTCACTCTTCAGCCCCCGCTTGGGCTTAGATCAAGACTTCGGAGGCTTGGATCAAGACTTCGGTGGACGGATCGGTGAACATCGGAGGAGCTCTTCTTAATCGATCGGTGAACCTGGTATGGTGAAGATAAGGTAGGAAGATCTTCAGGGGCTTAGTGTTAGGTTTATTAAGGAAGGTTTGGGTTAGATTAGGGGTATGTGGTGGTGGGTTGTAATGCTGGGGGGGGGGTATTGTATGGTTTTTTTCCAGGCAAAAGAGCTGAATTCTTTGGGGCATGCCCCACAAATGGCCCTTTTAAGGGCTGGTAAGGTAAAAGAGCTTTTCTATTTTAATTTTAGAATAGGGTAGGGCATTTTTTTATTTTGGGGGTCTTTGTTATTTTATTAGGGGGCTTAGAGTAGGTGTAATTAGTTTAAAATTGTTGTAATATTTTTCTAATGTTTGTAAATATTTTTTTATTTTTTTGTAACTTAGTTCTTTTTTATTTTTTGTACTTTAGTTAGTTTATTTATTTGTATTTAATTGTAGGTATTTTATTTAATTAATTTATTGATAGTGTAGTGTTAGGTTTAATTGTAGATAATTGTAGGTATTTTATTTAATTAATGTATTGCTAGTGTAGCGTTAGGTTTAATTGTAACTTAGGTTAGGATTTATTTTACAGGTAATTTTGTAATTATTTTAACTAGGTAGCTATTAAATAGTTATTGACTATTTAATAGCTATTGTTCCTGGTTAAAATAAATACAAAGTTACCTGTAAAATAAATATTAATTCTAAAATAGCTACAATATAATTATAATTTATATTGTAGCTATATTTGGGTTTATTTTACAGGTAAGTATTTAGCTTTAAATAGGATTAATTTATTTAATAAAAGTTAATTTACTTTGTTAGATTTAAATTATATTTAACTTATGGGGTGTTAGTGTTAGGGTTAGACTTAGCTTTAGGGGTTAATACATTTATTAGAGTAGCGGTGAGATCCGGTCGGCAGATTAGGGGTTAATTATTGTAGGTAGGTGGAGGCGACGTTGGGGACGGCAGATTAGGGGTTAATAAATATAATATAGGGGTCGGCGGTGTTAGGGGCGGCAGATTAGGGGTACATAGGGATAACGTAGGTTGCGGCGG
This sequence comes from Bombina bombina, assembly GCF_027579735.1. Classification (NCBI taxonomy): domain Eukaryota; kingdom Metazoa; phylum Chordata; class Amphibia; order Anura; family Bombinatoridae; genus Bombina; species Bombina bombina. Next base: position 1,097,312,520 of record NC_069503.1, on the reverse strand, counting down.
TGTACGGAGCGGCAGATTAGGGGTTAATAATAATATGCAGGGGTCAGCGATAGCGGGGGCGGCATATTAGGGGTTAATAAATATAATATAGGGTCGGCGGTGTTAGAGGCAGCAGATTAGGGGTACATAGGGATAACGTAGGTTGCGGCAGTGTACGAATCGGCAGATTAGGGGTTAATAATAATATACAGGGGTCAGCGATAGCAGGGGCGGCATATTAGGGGTTAATAAATATAATATAGGGGTCGGCGGTGTTAGGGGCAGCAGATTAGGGGTACATAGGGATAGCGTAGGTTGCGGCAGTGTACGGAGCGGCAGATTAGGGGTTTATAATAATATGCAGGGGTCAGCGATAGCGGTGGCGGCAGATTAAGGGTTAATAAGTGTAACGTTAGGGGTGTTTAGACTCGGGGTTCATGTTAGGGTGTTAGGTGCAGACGTAGGAAGTGTTTCCCCATAGGAAACAATGGGGCTGTGTTAGGAGCTGAACGCTGCTTATTTGCAGGTGTTAAGTTTTTTTTCAGCTCAAACTGCCCCATTGTTTTCTATGGGGGAATCGTGCACGAGCACGTTTTTGAAGCTGGCCCCGTCCATAAGCAACGCTGGTATTTAGAGTTGCAGTGGAGGTAAATATGCTCTACGCTCCCTTTTTTGGTGCCTAACACAGCCATTCTGTGAACTCTAAATACCAGCAGTATTTAAAAGGTGCGGGGGAAAAAAAGCATGCATAGCTAACGCACCCCTTTGGCCGCAGAACTCTAAATCTAGCCAATTGATTGCAAAGAATACGAACAAGCTACTCTACATTAGCCTACTTCAAGGCACCACAGAGAAAACTCAGAAAACTCATCTACTTGTTAAGGAGTTAATATAACTCTTAAGCTTTTAACCGCCATCTCAATCATGTGTTGCGCTCTGTTATAATAACAGTCTTTATATATGTTGCCATATATAATACTATAATACTTAGGGACGTTTAACTTATTCAAACTATCACAGCTTGAAAGCTGCAGCAGCGATCTGTTGCTGACCCCACACGGAAGTGTGTTAGTTGTGAACCGGAGGAGTTTAAAAACCATTTACTCTTTTGATATTTTCAGTTGATATTTAACCTCACTTTATAGTAATACATGTGTGCAGGATACAAATCCTAAACTATTAGGCTTAGCGACATAAAAGTTATGTGTCGTGTGTGATATTCCAGAAAACAGATTAACTTTATGAGGAAAATATATTAATCTCATGAGTGACATTTTCATTAATTTCAGTAACATATTAACCTCATTAACATTGGTTAGTATCATGTATCTTATGATATTGTGAATTTATTAATAACTAATTTATTACACCTTCAAAGAGTGTTAGTGCTATATCTAAAATCAGCCTAAGATAGTTGCATTACTGTCAAAGCGCAATATCCAACGATCAGCCTAATATTGAATACTTAAACAGTGCAAGCACAATATTTAAAACCAGCCCAATATTGAATACTAGTTGTAATATTGTCAAAGTGTATTGACACTAATAACATTAATCTGAAAACCACAAACAACAATTATTAGTTTTCAGCAGCTTTTTCTAAACGTTCCAACAACTACTGCAGAGTGTTACAAAAACTATTTAATAATTTTGCAGACATCTGCAAAGCACAAATGGATAAAAGTTAACTTTATTATAAAGAAACTCAAAACACTGTTGCCTAATGTTACACAGCAAAAACAAACAAGTGTGAATTTTCTCACATAGATTTACAAACACTTCTATATTTGTGTCAAGAAGTATATGTTCTCATACTCAATTACTATGGCTAAACCACTCTGTCACTATTTTATTATAGCATACACAAGAGCTTGGAGCTGTGTATTCTTTTAACACATGTTTAAATAAAAGTTATATTTTTTAACTATTGGATTGCCCTGCTACTCCTTTGCCTCAGTGCTGCTGTATATGCTTTTTGAATCCATACACAAGAGCTACTTGTTCTCATATGCTATATTTTTTGCTACTTTTTTGCCACTATTTTAAAGTACAGTGTCTTTCATGTTAACACATATATTCAATTTAGAATATACTTTAAAGGGACATGAAACCTAAATTTTTTTCTTTCGTGATTTAGAAAGAGCATGTCATTTTAAACAACTTTCTAATTTACTTCTATGATCTAATTTGCTTCATTCTCTTGATATCACTTGCTGAAAAGCATATCTAGATATGCTCAGTAGCTGCTGATTGGTTGCTGCACATAGAGGCCTTGTGTGATTGGCTCACACATGTGCATTGCTATTTCTTCAACAAAGGATATCTAAAGAATTGAGCAAATTATATAATAGAAGTAAATTGGAAAGTTGTTAATTACATGCCCTATCTGAATCATGAAAGTTTAATTTTGACTAGACTGTCCCTTTAAGCAAATCTTGACACAATAACAGGAACAACAACCAACTGTGATTATTATGGCTAAAAACTAAAACTAGCCTCGTATTTAAATAATATAAACATCTGATATTACTATTGCAAAGAGGTAGATATATTTTTTACTTTTATATAATCAGCAAATTGTGCTAGGTTATAGCATTACGCTTTTCATAGACACAAGTAAACGTATAAAGGATTGTACACGTATCTGTACAGCATCTAGTAACAACGTTGCATCTTTATTATGACTAGTGAAGAAGGTTACAATTAACAAATAACTGTAAGGTTGTATCTTTATTATCACCAGCAAATACCGTTACAATTAATGAACAACTGTTTTTACAGCCATAGCAAGTAATACAATATACACGCCACAATTTATTTTTCTAATACCCGTATTCATAGTTATAATAGGCATCAAGGTTGTATCTTTATTATGACCAGCAAATATTGTTACAATTAATGAACAACTGTATTTACAGCTATAGCAAGTAATATAATATACAAGCTACGATTTATGATTTGTCTAATACCCAAGTTCACTTGAATGTAGTAGAGTGCAGACTAGCAGTTTGCCTCCACATGAGCTATAGAAAGACAAATTATTAGTCTTAACAGGCTTATATTTGATATAAAATCTCTTTGCAGGTTTAGTGATATTTCTAGTTTTTCACTGCAACCATAACAGTATTCATTATGGCTATCAAATCAAACTCATGTGACTTATTATATTAATCATCACCCTGACTTGTGGTGAAATCAGCACTGTGGGTTATTTTATACTGAACTAGACTCAGTATTATTTAGGCACTCAACAAACACTGTGGTCAGCCACACATACATCTTTCTAGTTGTGACAGTTAATCAACCATTATCCATTTGTCCCTTTAGATAACCACGTTGCAACATATCCAATTATATTCATGAACGTGATATTGCATCACATTGATTCTGTGTGTGTGTTTTTAACTTAAAGAATATATTTTTCCCTATTTTAAACACAACTCTATTAAAAGTTATATTTTAATTATTGTTTCATCTGCCCATTTCTTGTACAAGATTGGCATTAGTGTAAAAGCTGTATATCATAGTTAGAGATCTCATGAAAGATCATATTATTGTCTCATTGAACTTCCTGAGTGCTATATGTGTATACTTCCATTAGGAGGCTATTCACCTCCTAAAAAAGTTTTCTCATCTAGAATAGTTACTTGCCCTACAGGCAGTGAGAGAAGGGATGGATGCATACAAATATTACATAGATTATCACTATGTAAGTAGGTATTTAAAAGGAAGTAAACACCTTGATATTTATATATAACGGGTCAATGGGAGAGACTCAGCAAAGTCCTATATGAAGAGCCACAGTGAGCAACTGCCAAGCTCACTAAATATGTAGGCAAAAAGAGAAATAGTGGTTTCCAATCATTGCAAAAATCCTTTATTTATTACATAGGAAAAGATCCCAAAAAATACATTGTTTCAGGGCAACACACATTATTAAGGGGTGCTGCCCCTCTAAAAGTTCTATTTCCTATGTAATAAATAAAGGATTTTTGCATTGATTGGAGGCCACTATTTCTTCTTCTATTTATATATATAATGGGCCAGATTAGAAGTGGAACGGTATTTACAGCTCCTGCTCAAGTGTTAACTCGGGTAGTGCTTGTATTACAAGTTGAAAGTAAACTTTTTTTCATTAGCATGCTAACCCGGCACACGTAAAATGCCAAACTTAGAATATTGCGCATTCAATAACGTATTCCCCCATAAAAGTCAATATTGAAAAATAGTCCCATGCAAACCTAATTGCAGATGCTCAAATGCTCTAACCCAACATGAAAATAGAAATATTTAAATATTCTTCATATAGCAGAAATAGCTGCTGGTATTTTGGTACTATATATATATATATATATATATATATATATATATATATATATATATATATATATATATATATATATATATATATATATATATAAACTTCCACAGAATGCAGGCACTCACTGGTCTTGGTAAAATGTAACAATTTTATTTAAGCATAGTTAAAGTGACATAACGTTTCGGCACCAATTTGTGCCTTTGTCAAATGTCAGCATGTGAACAAAAGAATATGCAGCACACTTAAAACCAATATGACACACAAATAAAAACATACCCCTTTTAAAGTTGAGAGATAACAAACTTTTGCCGCCATGCCGCTACTCGCGTCTTCCCATTCCTGGCAATGACGTCACATACGCACGTAACGTGCCTAGCGTGATGACGCATGGCATGGTGTTGCCATAGCGATGTCGGGTAGCCTCACGCGTCAGAGTGGGAAGCATCTTAGTCACGCATGCGTATTGCTGTCTAATGCATCTATGTGTAATTATTGCCTAATTATTTTAGATATTCTAACACTCAAATCTGTATTCTTCATAAAAAAAATATGTGGATAAATGTTTACAAATTCAAATATAATGTATACTTTTTAAATAAGATCAATTCCTATAATACAAAATAAAAATTATTTATCTTAAAAAATTGTTCACCTCTTTGTTCACTCATTTTACATATGTGGAATAAAGTATACAAATTCAAATATTTTTGAATCCAGTTATATGAATATATACACATACCAAAGCTGATGAGCCCAGCACACAATAAAGTTCCAACCACCGTGGTGCTCTTCAAATCAAATAACAGTCATGCAGGTTTCAGGAAAAGCACTCCTCCGGATTTAAACAAACATAAACATTTATTGGTATAAACGTTTTCGGGGTTGCACCCGTCGTCAGATTCAATATATATATATTGTATCTGAGGACGGGGGAAACCCCGAAAAAGTTTATATCAATAAATGTTTATGTTTGTTTAAATCCAGAGGAGTGCTTTTCCTAAAACCTGCATGAGTATATATATATATATATATATATATATATATATACCTGTATATCAGGGATATTAATTAAAAAATAATTTTTATATATATATATATATATATATATATATATATATATATATATATATATATATATATGTATATATATATAAAATATTCAGCTGAAAAAAATGGCCTCCCTGTTTGCTCACTGGTTTTAACAAAATCAGCATTTCTGTTTCTTTCGGTCATGTGAGTATCAAATCCCCATACAATACAGAGGTGTGTGAAATGCAGTAAACACATTAATGATTTACTGTACTTAAACCCAAGGCAATGCATTCTTTATATTGTGAAGAACCATCACAGCTGTTACATGCTTCAGTGTTTTTTTACATTATCTCCAGTCTAATTTACTCTTTCTGCTAGTTATCTACATGCATTTGATTCCAAATGTGATCTGTAAAATAAAGCACACGAAGGCTTTCATTTAATGCATAAGTTAATTTGATTCTTGAAGGATTCTAATTAAAGCTATTTTGCTAACTTGAGGTCATGTTGATATATTACCCCTAACAAAACGAAGATTAAATCATCAATAACAAAACAGAGTATTTAAAAAAAAGTCTGGATATGGATTCTAGTTCATTTAATGTTGCTGTCATGTCTACTTAGTCATTACACTTAGGGAGACATTCAATATTCTGAGAATGGTAGCTGCAGGCATTATTGAGCAAATCCTACATCGTTTTATTTTCCCACTCTTAACAGGTTTCCTAACAAAGGAATTCAATTTATTAAAACTAAACTAATGATTATTATCTAGAACTAATTTAATGTGCTGCAAGATGTTGGTTTATTCACACAAATGTAGAATAGTATGTTCATAATACTTTGTACTGTTAATTAATAGATTTAGGGCCAGATTAAAAGTGGCACGTTCATTTTGTTTTTCACTCGCACACAAACACCGAACACAATAAACTTTTAACATGGACGTGTTAAGCATACACATTACAAGTTGAAAGCAAATTGTTTGCATGCGAGTAAAACTGTATGTGAGCTAAATTCACAAATTTGGAAATTGTGACTCCTTCTTCTCCCTATAGACTTTAATGGAGTGTGGTTTAAAAAAAAAAAAAACTTACCTGACACTGCGTTAGACCTACATCACTAAACCGAAGATAGTTATAAATATTTTACATTCCAATGTTCTTCACATGGAAGAAAATGTTTTTTTTTTAATAGTTATATATATAAATATATATAGAGAAGCAAGTAAAATGTGTTCACTCAGTACACTGGGTAAACACAAGTGATACTCTATAGTTGGCGCTAGTCAATATTGTGTAGGGTATAGTGGCAGCTATATAAGACAAGTACTGGTTGAGATGTATGGTCCCAGTCAGTAAGTGAAAAATGTGTATACAAGGATAGATACAGCGCCTATATATCCATTAAAATATGGGTGGTGTATGGGAATATGAGTGAGAGCTAAGGATAATTAGTTAAGAAATAATAACAATTAAAAGAATATAAAAAATATTAAAATAAATAATGCTAAAAAACTGATGAATAGATTATGAAACAATGTTCATATGAGTCTTTAGACAATATACAGTCCATGGTAAATCTTCACATGAGGTTGATATCAGTAAATAGATGGTATATAATAAAAAAGAGGGGTGGGGTGTGAGGGCGCTAGTGAAAGCTTAAGAAATCTAAATGGTGAATATTTAACACAGTATGTGTCTATGTATTCAGTGTCTGCTCAAATAATTGCTTTAAATATATAAAACTAAAATTTCAGTGTTTGTTTATATAAATGCTGTGTAATAGTTTGTGTATTTTATAACGTTTTAAGATATATTATGACCATATATCATAATTTATAATAATTTAAATAAAGTGCACTGTGTGACAAATTTTCTGCAACCAAAAATTCTTTGATTTTTAATATACTTAGATTTTTAATATACACTGCTATATAGAATCAATATTTCTCTTGAAAATATCATACGTTTTAAACTTGGTTTTAACTTACAAATTCTAAGTATACCGATGTTCAAATATATATCTTCATTCAAATACTATATAGTTATTTCTCTTTTGTACAAATATATGCCAAAAGAACAACAAAAGAGGAGATTAAATGTTAATAAAAGTTATTTATTATAACAATATAAAAATCGAATTAAATAAAAGGGACGTCTCCCCAAAATTAAAAAATTAAAATAAAAACAGTATCTGTTAGCAGTAGATTCTGAATTCCTAATAATTTCTGCAACTCTATATAAACAAGGGAGTCTTTGCAATCAGGTTTCTAAGGATTTCCCATTGCCGTATTTTCTTAACAGAAATGTTTCTTATTATGGAAATTTAAAGTTGTACAAAGTCAGTAAGGTTTTGCAGTATGCAGTCCCAGACTTAGCGGTTCAAAGTGAGGTTAGATGAGTATTGTGATACTTAGCGTATGAGTTACCTTCTCCCTTACAGCCGGTTTATTCACTGCTGTTTTCCTCGATGCGACTGTAAACTCAGACCCGCCGCATGTAGTCGGCGTCTGACGTCACTGTCTGGTCTTTGATCTTCTGAATCCGTTATTAAGTAACAGTTTGGCTCTTTAATTTTTCAGAGCCTCTGTGTTTCAAAAAATCCTGCACTTAGTGTTGTACACGCAGGAAAGAGATGCTTGAAAGATGTTATGTAGTAGTTGTTGGTAGTAAAAATAACCCGGGTTATACTGTCATAACACTTTTTCGATTGCTTAATTCAAAAGCTTGTAGAAAAGTCACTTAGTACCACTGAGGGTCACAGGAGTCACTGGAAGCCACCAAGGGTCACAAGGGTCGACGCGTTTCGCTCTTATTCAGAGCTTTATCAAGATACTTGTGAGTCCTGAGTGTAGATATTTATAGCTGGTGCCAGACTTTGATTGGTTATTGCTTCAATAGATTAAAGGTGGAATTTTTTTGCTCGCATTCTGTTAAGGTGGAATATTTGAAAAACTCATACTTGTATCACAATGAATAGTTGAACTCCCTTGTTTTACTATTACAGTGCTATTTTTGCTAGTAATGCTTAAATTATAAAGTGGATATAAAATAAAATATATGTTGCAAGGTAAAATATCATGAATTAAAATTAAACTTCAGATACATCAATTTATAATTATAAAATTAATCGGCCTATCCAATAGGTATTGCTCTAAAACCTAGGTAAAATATTACACATTCCATATTTTGGAGACTTTGCTGGGCCTAACAATAAAAATTAACTATATAATATAAAAATCCATAATTCATTATAAAAAGGTGAATATATATTATATACAATGTCTACTAATAATGTAGATTAATGTGAATTAAAGTATTGTTGGGGGGTGGTTTATGGTATTATTTCAATAGAAAGGGGGAAAGATCTAATTCAGAATTCAGGCCTCTGGGGTATAGTGTGTCATATTTATATATTAATTCTGCTTCCTTGATTAATAATTTCTTTTCAAGATTTCCTCCTCTCCAATGTTTGTGTACTTTTTTTAATCCCCAGTATAACAGGTCTTTGTTGTTCCCTTTATGGACTGTTTTAAAATGTTTGTAAAGATGTGTATCATCGATCCCATTTTTTATGTTATTTAGGTGTTCTCTGATTCTGTCCTTTACCATTCTTTTTGTTTCACCTAGATAGAAAAGGTTGCAAGAACATTTCAGGATATATATTACATTTTTCGTTGTGCACCTTATTGTATCTTTAATTGTGAAAGGTTTCTCTATTTTATTGATTTTAATATTATTTAGCTTTTTACTGTGTTTGCAGGCTTTACAGGAATAGCATGGAAAGAACCCTGCAATTCCTTTTCCATTCAGATCTTTTTGTTTCAGATATGTCTTTTTAGGTGGTTTGAACTCACTGGGAGCTAGTAAATTCTTCAGATTAGTAGCTTTTCTGAATATAAAATTTGGTGTTTCAGAGATCTTATCTCCCAAGATGTCATCTTCCTTAATAAGGTGCCAGTGTTTTTTTACTATTCTTTTTATTATATTATGATCATCATGATAATCAGTAATAAATGGTGTTTTTATTTTATCTTCAGGATTATTTTGTTTTTCTTTGTATGTTAATAGATTATCTCTTTCTGTATTCCTAGCTCTCTCTTCAGCTTTTTTAGTAGTTTCTCTATTATACCCTCTAGATAAAAATCTATCTGTTAATAATTTGGATTGATTTTCAAAGTCTATAGTTCTAGAACAATTTTTTTTTATTCTTAAGTATTGGCCTGTTGGAATACTTTTTTTCCAAGTTTCTAGATGACAACTTTTGGAGTGTATGTAGTTATTTGAGTCGGTTTTTTTAAAATGTGTTCTAGTTTCTATTATTTCATCTATAACCATAATTTCCAAATCTAAAAATGTTATCGAACTTTTACTCCAGTTAGACGTAAATTTTATACCTAAATTATTGGTGTTCATGTTGTTATACATTTTAGTTAAATCTTGTTCTGTTCCTTCCCAAATAATAAGCAGGTCGTCTATATACCTCTTGTAGAGCACAAGGTTTGCGCCATAGCTATTATCTCTGAAAAAATCATTTTCCCAGGAACCCATGAAGAGGTTGGCATAGCTAGGCGCAAACCTTGTGCCCATAGCCGTACCTTCTGTTTGTAAGAAAAATTTTTGATTGAAGGAAAAATAATTATTTTCTAGAATGTATCTAATGCTTTTTAGAATAAAGGTTCTTTGTTGGTCTGTCATATTGGAATCTGATTTTAAGAAGGAATCAACTGCTTGTATGCCTTTGGAGTGATTAATAATAGTATACAATGAAGTGACATCGAAAGTGGCTAAAATCATATTATTTTTCCATTTAATGTTTTTTAATAAATTAAGGACCTGAGTTGAGTCTTTGAGATAAGATTTTAGCTCTTTTACGTGTTTTTGCAAAAAGGTGTCTACATATTTTGATAAATTTGCTGATGGGGAGTCGATACCAGAGATGATTGGTCTGCCGGGGGGGTTAACTAAACATTTGTGAATTTTTGGCAGAAAGTAAAATATTGGGATCCTAGGGAATTTTGGAGTTAAAAATTCTAGTTCTTTATTGTTAAGTATACCTGATGTCTTACCTTCTAATAATAGTTTATTGAGGTTTTTGTTGAATTTTTCTGTTGGATCTAGTTCTAATTTTATATAGGTTTTGTTATCGTTAAGAAGCCTATGTGCTTCTTTTAGATATTGTGTTGTGTCCATTAGGACAATCCCCCCACCCTTGTCCGCCGATTTTATTGTAATCTCTGTGTTATTTTGTAGATTCTCCATTACTTTTTTCTCTTTTAGACTCATATTGTATTTTTTTATTTTTGGTAGATTGCATTTTTGAATGTCTTTACAAACTAGTCTTTCAAAGGTTTCCAAATAATTACCTTTTTCATGAATCGGGTTAAATTTTGATTTTATCTTAAGATTAGTATGTTGAATACCATCTTGTTTCAAATCTAATTGCTTTTCTATGGGGTTTTTTAAAAAGAATCTTTTAATAGTTAGGTTTCTAACGAATTTTTTTGCATGGATATGAGAATTGAATTTGTTCATCCGTGTTGTTGGAGCGAAAGATAAGCCCAAACTTAGGACCCTTTCTTCTTCTTTATTCAAAATTTTACTACTTAAATTAAAAATACCCTGATTTTTGTTTATTTCAGCCTTTTTGCTTCGTTTTGACCTTCCTCTTCCTCTCTTTCCTCTAGGCTTCTTTTCTTTCTTGTATTTTGTTCTGTCTCTCGTCTGTTTAACTCCCTTGAGGTGCCCTCCTTTAGAGGGCTCCTCTCTAAAAAAACTGGTTCATTATTAGATTGATTATCTTTTATTGATTTGGCATTCCCAAGGGATTCATAACGATTATATGTTGGTGTCTCCCAGTATTGTTCTTGTTTGGAACTGTTCCTTCTATTTGTGTTTCTGGGATATTCCCAATTGTTGTGTCTATTTTGATTTTCCCTGTATGGGTGTTGCCTAAAGGTATTATGTTGAAATTCAGAATAGAAGTGTTCTCTATTTTGGTATCTTGGGAATCTTGGTCTGTCAGCTTGCCAATTTCTTTCATATAATCTATCATGTTCATAGTTGTTATTATAAGAATAATGGTTTCTTCTATTTTCTTGATCACTTCTTCTATTATTATATGAATGAAATGTTCTGATGGGTTTAGTTTGTTTGTATTCATGTTTATATTCATTCCTTTGTTCTTTATTGTGTGTGTGTTCTGATTCAATTTTATTAATATTTTCATTGGTTTTTGGGTTGTTATCATTGATGTCCCTTTCCATCTTATTCCATTTAGTTCTAAGAAGGTCTTTATTGAGATTGGATAGTTTTTCAATTATTATTTTTTGTTTTTCTTTATATTCATTACTGCTTTTTTTATCTTTCAATTTTTCTTTAATTTCTAAAATGTTTTGTTCAATCTCTACCAGTGTTTCTTTTCTTGATCTTTTTAGAATGTCAATAAGGGTATTAGAAGCTTTCTTTAATGTGTCTGTCCACTCAGCTTGTAGTGTATCAGTTAATTGAAATGTACAATTTTTACTTAGTTTTAAACCTCTTGGTATGATGTTTTTCGCTATATATTTATTTAGAAAAGTGAGTTCCATTTTTTGTTTTAATTCTTTGGTCATATATATTTCTAATTTTTGCATTAGGTCCGAAATTTTATCAGATGAATTATAGTCCATAGGTGGACTATTATTGTCATTCATTTCAAGGAATATTTGATCTCTAAAGTCAAATAGATCTTCCATATTAAAAATAAAATTAATAATAAGTGTGTGTCCTGCTGCTACTACTTTGTGAAGGAAAGGAGATTCAAGGTGTAAGTGAGATAAGTAGAGCGCTGGAAACAGTGATTCCAAACACCTCACAGTAAATAAGTCCTTCAGACTAATTTTGTGTTATACAAAAAAGAGGGGTGGGGTGTGAGGGCGCTAGTGAAAGCTTAAGAAATCTAAATGGTGAATATTTAACACAGTATGTGTCTATGTATTCAGTGTCTGCTCAAATAATTGCTTTAAATATATAAAACTAAAATTTCAGTGTTTGTTTATATAAATGCTGTGTAATAGTTTGTGTATTTTATAACGTTTTAAGATATATTATGACCATATATCATAATTTATAATAATTTAAATAAAGTGCACTGTGTGACAAATTTTCTGCAACCAAAAATTCTTTGATTTTTAATATACTTAGATTTTTAATATACACTGCTATATAGAATCAATATTTCTCTTGAAAATATCATACGTTTTAAACTTGGTTTTAACTTACAAATTCTAAGTATACCGATGTTCAAATATATATCTTCATTCAAATACTATATAGTTATTTCTCTTTTGTACAAATATATGCCAAAAGAACAACAAAAGAGGAGATTAAATGTTAATAAAAGTTATTTATTATAACAATATAAAAATCGAATTAAATAAAAGGGACGTCTCCCCAAAATTAAAAAATTAAAATAAAAACAGTATCTGTTAGCAGTAGATTCTGAATTCCTAATAATTTCTGCAACTCTATATAAACAAGGGAGTCTTTGCAATCAGGTTTCTAAGGATTTCCCATTGCCGTATTTTCTTAACAGAAATGTTTCTTATTATGGAAATTTAAAGTTGTACAAAGTCAGTAAGGTTTTGCAGTATGCAGTCCCAGACTTAGCGGTTCAAAGTGAGGTTAGATGAGTATTGTGATACTTAGCGTATGAGTTACCTTCTCCCTTACAGCCGGTTTATTCACTGCTGTTTTCCTCGATGCGACTGTAAACTCAGACCCGCCGCATGTAGTCGGCGTCTGACGTCACTGTCTGGTCTTTGATCTTCTGAATCCGTTATTAAGTAACAGTTTGGCTCTTTAATTTTTCAGAGCCTCTGTGTTTCAAAAAATCCTGCACTTAGTGTTGTACACGCAGGAAAGAGATGCTTGAAAGATGTTATGTAGTAGTTGTTGGTAGTAAAAATAACCCGGGTTATACTGTCATAACACTTTTTCGATTGCTTAATTCAAAAGCTTGTAGAAAAGTCACTTAGTACCACTGAGGGTCACAGGAGTCACTGGAAGCCACCAAGGGTCACAAGGGTCGACGCGTTTCGCTCTTATTCAGAGCTTTATCAAGATACTTGTGAGTCCTGAGTGTAGATATTTATAGCTGGTGCCAGACTTTGATTGGTTATTGCTTCAATAGATTAAAGGTGGAATTTTTTTGCTCGCATTCTGTTAAGGTGGAATATTTGAAAAACTCATACTTGTATCACAATGAATAGTTGAACTCCCTTGTTTTACTATTACAGTGCTATTTTTGCTAGTAATGCTTAAATTATAAAGTGGATATAAAATAAAATATATGTTGCAAGGTAAAATATCATGAATTAAAATTAAACTTCAGATACATCAATTTATAATTATAAAATTAATCGGCCTATCCAATAGGTATTGCTCTAAAACCTAGGTAAAATATTACACATTCCATATTTTGGAGACTTTGCTGGGCCTAACAATAAAAATTAACTATATAATATAAAAATCCATAATTCATTATAAAAAGGTGAATATATATTATATACAATGTCTACTAATAATGTAGATTAATGTGAATTAAAGTATTGTTGGGGGGTGGTTTATGGTATTATTCCAATAGAAAGGGGGAAAGATCTAATTCAGAATTCAGGCCTCTGGGGTATAGTGTGTCATATTTATATATTAATTCTGCTTCCTTGATTAATAATTTCTTTTCAAGATTTCCTCCTCTCCAATGTTTGTGTACTTTTTTTAATCCCCAGTATAACAGGTCTTTGTTGTTCCCTTTATGGACTGTTTTAAAATGTTTGTAAAGATGTGTATCATCGATCCCATTTTTTATGTTATTTAGGTGTTCTCTGATTCTGTCCTTTACCATTCTTTTTGTTTCACCTAGATAGAAAAGGTTGCAAGAACATTTCAGGATATATATTACATTTTTCGTTGTGCACCTTATTGTATCTTTAATTGTGAAAGGTTTCTCTATTTTATTGATTTTAATATTATTTAGCTTTTTACTGTGTTTGCAGGCTTTACAGGAATAGCATGGAAAGAACCCTGCAATTCCTTTTCCATTCAGATCTTTTTGTTTCAGATATGTCTTTTTAGGTGGTTTGAACTCACTGGGAGCTAGTAAATTCTTCAGATTAGTAGCTTTTCTGAATATAAAATTTGGTGTTTCAGAGATCTTATCTCCCAAGATGTCATCTTCCTTAATAAGGTGCCAGTGTTTTTTTACTATTCTTTTTATTATATTATGATCATCATGATAATCAGTAATAAATGGTGTTTTTATTTTATCTTCAGGATTATTTTGTTTTTCTTTGTATGTTAATAGATTATCTCTTTCTGTATTCCTAGCTCTCTCTTCAGCTTTTTTAGTAGTTTCTCTATTATACCCTCTAGATAAAAATCTATCTGTTAATAATTTGGATTGATTTTCAAAGTCTATAGTTCTAGAACAATTTTTTTTTATTCTTAAGTATTGGCCTGTTGGAATACTTTTTTTCCAAGTTTCTAGATGACAACTTTTGGAGTGTATGTAGTTATTTGAGTCGGTTTTTTTAAAATGTGTTCTAGTTTCTATTATTTCATCTATAACCATAATTTCCAAATCTAAAAATGTTATCGAACTTTTACTCCAGTTAGACGTAAATTTTATACCTAAATTATTGGTGTTCATGTTGTTATACATTTTAGTTAAATCTTGTTCTGTTCCTTCCCAAATAATAAGCAGGTCGTCTATATACCTCTTGTAGAGCACAAGGTTTGCGCCATAGCTATTATCTCTGAAAAAATCATTTTCCCAGGAACCCATGAAGAGGTTGGCATAGCTAGGCGCAAACCTTGTGCCCATAGCCGTACCTTCTGTTTGTAAGAAAAATTTTTGATTGAAGGAAAAATAATTATTTTCTAGAATGTATCTAATGCTTTTTAGAATAAAGGTTCTTTGTTGGTCTGTCATATTGGAATCTGATTTTAAGAAGGAATCAACTGCTTGTATGCCTTTGGAGTGATTAATAATAGTATACAATGAAGTGACATCGAAAGTGGCTAAAATCATATTATTTTTCCATTTAATGTTTTTTAATAAATTAAGGACCTGAGTTGAGTCTTTGAGATAAGATTTTAGCTCTTTTACGTGTTTTTGCAAAAAGGTGTCTACATATTTTGATAAATTTGCTGATGGGGAGTCGATACCAGAGATGATTGGTCTGCCGGGGGGGTTAACTAAACATTTGTGAATTTTTGGCAGAAAGTAAAATATTGGGATCCTAGGGAATTTTACTTAATAACGGATTCAGAAGATCAAAGACCAGACAGTGACGTCAGACGCCGACTACATGCGGCGGGTCTGAGTTTACAGTCGCATCGAGGAAAACAGCAGTGAATAAACCGGCTGTAAGGGAGAAGGTAACTCATACGCTAAGTATCACAATACTCATCTAACCTCACTTTGAACCGCTAAGTCTGGGACTGCATACTGCAAAACCTTACTGACTTTGTACAACTTTAAATTTCCATAATAAGAAACATTTCTGTTAAGAAAATACGGCAATGGGAAATCCTTAGAAACCTGATTGCAAAGACTCCCTTGTTTATATAGAGTTGCAGAAATTATTAGGAATTCAGAATCTACTGCTAACAGATACTGTTTTTATTTTAATTTTTTAATTTTGGGGAGACGTCCCTTTTATTTAATTCGATTTTTATATTGTTATAATAAATAACTTTTATTAACATTTAATCTCCTCTTTTGTTGTTCTTTTGGCATATATTTGTACAAAAGAGAAATAACTATATAGTATTTGAATGAAGATATATATTTGAACATCGGTATACTTAGAATTTGTAAGTTAAAACCAAGTTTAAAACGTATGATATTTTCAAGAGAAATATTGATTCTATATAGCAGTGTATATTAAAAATCTAAGTATATTAAAAATCAAAGAATTTTTGGTTGCAGAAAATTTGTCACACAGTGCACTTTATTTAAATTATTATAAATTATGATATATGGTCATAATATATCTTAAAACGTTATAAAATACACAAACTATTACACAGCATTTATATAAACAAACACTGAAATTTTAGTTTTATATATTTAAAGCAATTATTTGAGCAGACACTGAATACATAGACACATACTGTGTTAAATATTCACCATTTAGATTTCTTAAGCTTTCACTAGCGCCCTCACACCCCACCCCTCTTTTTTGTATAACACAAAATTAGTCTGAAGGACTTATTTACTGTGAGGTGTTTGGAATCACTGTTTCCAGCGCTCTACTTATCTCACTTACACCTTGAATCTCCTTTCCTTCACAAAGTAGTAGCAGCAGGACACACACTTATTATTAATTTTATTTTTAATATGGAAGATCTATTTGACTTTAGAGATCAAATATTCCTTGAAATGAATGACAATAATAGTCCACCTATGGACTATAATTCATCTGATAAAATTTCGGACCTAATGCAAAAATTAGAAATATATATGACCAAAGAATTAAAACAAAAAATGGAACTCACTTTTCTAAATAAATATATAGCGAAAAACATCATACCAAGAGGTTTAAAACTAAGTAAAAATTGTACATTTCAATTAACTGATACACTACAAGCTGAGTGGACAGACACATTAAAGAAAGCTTCTAATACCCTTATTGACATTCTAAAAAGATCAAGAAAAGAAACACTGGTAGAGATTGAACAAAACATTTTAGAAATTAAAGAAAAATTGAAAGATAAAAAAAGCAGTAATGAATATAAAGAAAAACAAAAAATAATAATTGAAAAACTATCCAATCTCAATAAAGACCTTCTTAGAACTAAATGGAATAAGATGGAAAGGGACATCAATGATAACAACCCAAAAACCAATGAAAATATTAATAAAATTGAATCAGAACACACACACAATAAAGAACAAAGGAATGAATATAAACATGAATACAAACAAACTAAACCCATCAGAACATTTCATTCATATAATAATAGAAGAAGTGATCAAGAAAATAGAAGAAACCATTATTCTTATAATAACAACTATGAACATGATAGATTATATGAAAGAAATTGGCAAGCTGACAGACCAAGATTCCCAAGATACCAAAATAGAGAACACTTCTATTCTGAATTTCAACATAATACCTTTAGGCAACACCCATACAGGGAAAATCAAAATAGACACAACAATTGGGAATATCCCAGAAACACAAATAGAAGGAACAGTTCCAAACAAGAACAATACTGGGAGACACCAACATATAATCGTTATGAATCCCTTGGGAATGCCAAATCAATAAAAGATAATCAATCTAATAATGAACCAGTTTTTTTAGAGAGGAGCCCTCTAAAGGAGGGCACCTCAAGGGAGTTAAACAGACGAGAGACAGAACAAAATACAAGAAAGAAAAGAAGCCTAGAGGAAAGAGAGGAAGAGGAAGGTCAAAACGAAGCAAAAAGGCTGAAATAAACAAAAATCAGGGTATTTTTAATTTAAGTAGTAAAATTTTGAATAAAGAAGAAGAAAGGGTCCTAAGTTTGGGCTTATCTTTCGCTCCAACAACACGGATGAACAAATTCAATTCTCATATCCATGCAAAAAAATTCGTTAGAAACCTAACTATTAAAAGATTCTTTTTAAAAAACCCCATAGAAAAGCAATTAGATTTGAAACAAGATGGTATTCAACATACTAATCTTAAGATAAAATCAAAATTTAACCCGATTCATGAAAAAGGTAATTATTTGGAAACCTTTGAAAGACTAGTTTGTAAAGACATTCAAAAATGCAATCTACCAAAAATAAAAAAATACAATATGAGTCTAAAAGAGAAAAAAGTAATGGAGAATCTACAAAATAACACAGAGATTACAATAAAATCGGCGGACAAGGGTGGGGGGATTGTCCTAATGGACACAACACAATATCTAAAAGAAGCACATAGGCTTCTTAACGATAACAAAACCTATATAAAATTAGAACTAGATCCAACAGAAAAATTCAACAAAAACCTCAATAAACTATTATTAGAAGGTAAGACATCAGGTATACTTAACAATAAAGAACTAGAATTTTTAACTCCAAAATTCCCTAGGATCCCAATATTTTACTTTCTGCCAAAAATTCACAAATGTTTAGTTAACCCCCCCGGCAGACCAATCATCTCTGGTATCGACTCCCCATCAGCAAATTTATCAAAATATGTAGACACCTTTTTGCAAAA
Organism: Bombina bombina; assembly: GCF_027579735.1. Lineage (NCBI taxonomy): Eukaryota > Metazoa > Chordata > Amphibia > Anura > Bombinatoridae > Bombina > Bombina bombina. Next base: position 1,097,293,945 of record NC_069503.1, on the reverse strand, counting down.
ACACGTAAAAGAGCTAAAATCTTATCTCAAAGACTCAACTCAGGTCCTTAATTTATTAAAAAACATTAAATGGAAAAATAATATGATTTTAGCCACTTTCGATGTCACTTCATTGTATACTATTATTAATCACTCCAAAGGCATACAAGCAGTTGATTCCTTCTTAAAATCAGATTCCAATATGACAGACCAACAAAGAACCTTTATTCTAAAAAGCATTAGATACATTCTAGAAAATAATTATTTTTCCTTCAATCAAAAATTTTTCTTACAAACAGAAGGTACGGCTATGGGCACAAGGTTTGCGCCTAGCTATGCCAACCTCTTCATGGGTTCCTGGGAAAATGATTTTTTCAGAGATAATAGCTATGGCGCAAACCTTGTGCTCTACAAGAGGTATATAGACGACCTGCTTATTATTTGGGAAGGAACAGAACAAGATTTAACTAAAATGTATAACAACATGAACACCAATAATTTAGGTATAAAATTTACGTCTAACTGGAGTAAAAGTTCGATAACATTTTTAGATTTGGAAATTATGGTTATAGATGAAATAATAGAAACTAGAACACATTTTAAAAAAACCGACTCAAATAACTACATACACTCCAAAAGTTGTCATCTAGAAACTTGGAAAAAAAGTATTCCAACAGGCCAATACTTAAGAATAAAAAAAAATTGTTCTAGAACTATAGACTTTGAAAATCAATCCAAATTATTAACAGATAGATTTTTATCTAGAGGGTATAATAGAGAAACTACTAAAAAAGCTGAAGAGAGAGCTAGGAATACAGAAAGAGATAATCTATTAACATACAAAGAAAAACAAAATAATCCTGAAGATAAAATAAAAACACCATTTATTACTGATTATCATGATGATCATAATATAATAAAAAGAATAGTAAAAAAACACTGGCACCTTATTAAGGAAGATGACATCTTGGGAGATAAGATCTCTGAAACACCAAATTTTATATTCAGAAAAGCTACTAATCTGAAGAATTTACTAGCTCCCAGTGAGTTCAAACCACCTAAAAAGACATATCTGAAACAAAAAGATCTGAATGGAAAAGGAATTGCAGGGTTCTTTCCATGCTATTCCTGTAAAGCCTGCAAACACAGTAAAAAGCTAAATAATATTAAAATCAATAAAATAGAGAAACCTTTCACAATTAAAGATACAATAAGGTGCACAACGAAAAATGTAATATATATCCTGAAATGTTCTTGCAACCTTTTCTATCTAGGTGAAACAAAAAGAATGGTAAAGGACAGAATCAGAGAACACCTAAATAACATAAAAAATGGGATCGATGATACACATCTTTACAAACATTTTAAAACAGTCCATAAAGGGAACAACAAAGACCTGTTATACTGGGGATTAAAAAAAGTACACAAACATTGGAGAGGAGGAAATCTTGAAAAGAAATTATTAATCAAGGAAGCAGAATTAATATATAAATATGACACACTATACCCCAGAGGCCTGAATTCTGAATTAGATCTTTCCCCCTTTCTATTGGAATAATACCATAAACCACCCCCCAACAATACTTTAATTCACATTAATCTACATTATTAGTAGACATTGTATATAATATATATTCACCTTTTTATAATGAATTATGGATTTTTATATTATATAGTTAATTTTTATTGTTAGGCCCAGCAAAGTCTCCAAAATATGGAATGTGTAATATTTTACCTAGGTTTTAGAGCAATACCTATTGGATAGGCCGATTAATTTTATAATTATAAATTGATGTATCTGAAGTTTAATTTTAATTCATGATATTTTACCTTGCAACATATATTTTATTTTATATCCACTTTATAATTTAAGCATTACTAGCAAAAATAGCACTGTAATAGTAAAACAAGGGAGTTCAACTATTCATTGTGATACAAGTATGAGTTTTTCAAATATTCCACCTTAACAGAATGCGAGCAAAAAAATTCCACCTTTAATCTATTGAAGCAATAACCAATCAAAGTCTGGCACCAGCTATAAATATCTACACTCAGGACTCACAAGTATCTTGATAAAGCTCTGAATAAGAGCGAAACGCGTCGACCCTTGTGACCCTTGGTGGCTTCCAGTGACTCCTGTGACCCTCAGTGGTACTAAGTGACTTTTCTACAAGCTTTTGAATTAAGCAATCGAAAAAGTGTTATGACAGTATAACCCGGGTTATTTTTACTACCAACAACTACTACATAACATCTTTCAAGCATCTCTTTCCTGCGTGTACAACACTAAGTGCAGGATTTTTTGAAACACAGAGGCTCTGAAAAATTAAAGAGCCAAACTGTTACTTAATAACGGATTCAGAAGATCAAAGACCAGACAGTGACGTCAGACGCCGACTACATGCGGCGGGTCTGAGTTTACAGTCGCATCGAGGAAAACAGCAGTGAATAAACCGGCTGTAAGGGAGAAGGTAACTCATACGCTAAGTATCACAATACTCATCTAACCTCACTTTGAACCGCTAAGTCTGGGACTGCATACTGCAAAACCTTACTGACTTTGTACAACTTTAAATTTCCATAATAAGAAACATTTCTGTTAAGAAAATACGGCAATGGGAAATCCTTAGAAACCTGATTGCAAAGACTCCCTTGTTTATATAGAGTTGCAGAAATTATTAGGAATTCAGAATCTACTGCTAACAGATACTGTTTTTATTTTAATTTTTTAATTTTGGGGAGACGTCCCTTTTATTTAATTCGATTTTTATATTGTTATAATAAATAACTTTTATTAACATTTAATCTCCTCTTTTGTTGTTCTTTTGGCATATATTTGTACAAAAGAGAAATAACTATATAGTATTTGAATGAAGATATATATTTGAACATCGGTATACTTAGAATTTGTAAGTTAAAACCAAGTTTAAAACGTATGATATTTTCAAGAGAAATATTGATTCTATATAGCAGTGTATATTAAAAATCTAAGTATATTAAAAATCAAAGAATTTTTGGTTGCAGAAAATTTGTCACACAGTGCACTTTATTTAAATTATTATAAATTATGATATATGGTCATAATATATCTTAAAACGTTATAAAATACACAAACTATTACACAGCATTTATATAAACAAACACTGAAATTTTAGTTTTATATATTTAAAGCAATTATTTGAGCAGACACTGAATACATAGACACATACTGTGTTAAATATTCACCATTTAGATTTCTTAAGCTTTCACTAGCGCCCTCACACCCCACCCCTCTTTTTTGTATAACACAAAATTAGTCTGAAGGACTTATTTACTGTGAGGTGTTTGGAATCACTGTTTCCAGCGCTCTACTTATCTCACTTACACCTTAGATGGTATATAATACCCTTACCAGATATTACCTCAATCTAATGAGGTAAGTATGCCGCACTGGGGTATATACAGATGGTAGAATCTTCTCCTTGTATCCAGATGTGGAGCCTCTTGGGTTTTCGTTAGCCTCCTGGAGTATGTAGGGATGTGTTTCTGGTTGTAGATAGATCCCTTGTACTTCCTATGTGTTGGTAGTTAGCCTCTTGGAGTACCTTTTCTGTCTTGGTATAAACTTTCTCCGGCGTAAGGATACTAATATTATAACTGTGGTCTATGGTTAGCCTTGCAACTGCAGACTGAAGCCCAGAGTGGCTCTTCCGAATAAGACAAATGATTGGTTGAGTTTGGCTAACTTTCCCATAAGGCCGTGTATCTCACAAAGTAAACAGAACAGCATATAATTCAGATCCCAATCATTAATCTTGATGCTTTCAGCAAACAAACAAAAAGTGTCTTTAAATCCAAGAGTAGTCCCAGTTTGCAAATCAGACCAGAAACAGCAGACTTGATGCTTAAAGTAAATGAAAAGTGTATTTAAAACCAGAGAGCAGATCCAGCATGCACTTTAGATCCCAAACAGTAGCCTTGATGTTTTCAGAATGCATGAAAAGACTCTAAATCCAAATATAGGAGAGATTAACACTAAGGAAGTAATCCAACATTCAAAATAGGTTGGATATATTAGTACCTTATGGGAAAGTTAGCCAAACTCAACCAATCATTTGTCTTATTCGGAAGAGCCACTCTGGGCTTCAGTCTGCAGTTGCAAGGCTAACCATAGACCACAGTTATAATATTAGTATCCTTACGCCGGAGAAAGTTTATACCAAGACAGAAAAGGTACTCCAAGAGGCTAACTACCAACACATAGGAAGTACAAGGGATCTATCTACAACCAGAAACACATCCCTACATACTCCAGGAGGCTAACGAAAACCCAAGAGGCTCCACATCTGGATACAAGGAGAAGATTCTACCATCTGTATATACCCCCAGTGCGGCATACTTACCTCATTAGATTGAGGTAATATCTGGTAAGGGTATTATATACCATCTATTTACTGATATCAACCTCATGTGAAGATTTACCACGGACTGTATATTGTCTAAAGACTCATATGAACATTGTTTCATAATCTATTCATCAGTTTTTTAGCATTATTTATTTTAATATTTTTTATATTCTTTTAATTGTTATTATTTCTTAACTAATTATCCTTAGCTCTCACTCATATTCCCATACACCACCCATACTTTAATGGATATATAGGCGCTGTATCTATCCTTGTATACACATATAAATATATATATATATATATATATATATATATATATATATATATATATATATATATATTATTTTTTGTAAAATATATATCTCTGCCTATATATCTACAGTATAGCTATCTATTTCTATGTCCATACATATATATATATATATATATATATATATACATATATATATATATATATATATATATATATATTAAGAACAAAAAAATAAAGTATATGTGACTACTCAGACTGATACTATACCAAAACTGCACTCTCTAAAAGTTAAATAACTCACGTGAAAATGGAAAGTGAACAAGTATACAGCATATAATGTTATTATTTCAAACACTTTAAATCAAATTTAAATTATATGTTGTATATACAATTCTAAAAAATCCTAATGTTATAAAAAATAAATATATTTTAAGAAAAAGGATAAGTAATGGTCCCACACAGTGTTGAGAGATCTAAGAAGGTGCTGGCTGCTGTATTCACAGGCTGATCCGTTATCCCACGGATAGAAAAAAGATCTAAGGCAAAGACAAAAACAGAAAAGCGCACAAAAGCACCTACATAGTGCAAATCAATTTTATATTTTTAAAAAACACACACAAACATATAAAAAGTGAGCCCCTTCAGGGTTTCTACTCACAAGAAATGCCCTCAAACAAAATGAGGTATGTACAGGCTCCAAAGAGTTAAATGCTCGCTGGCAGTAATAATTTTTACCAGTCCCACGTCCTCTCTGGTGGTTTATTCTCCAAATCCCCAGTAGATTTTGTAGAGGTTGTATTAATATTAATGTCCTCACTAGACGTAGGCAGAGTTCAAATATCCGGAACAAAACCGCTGCAAATGCGGCTAATACTGTTTGAAAACACCGCTCACTCAGAGCCTCACAATCAGCTGTTTACTGATGTCAAGACGTAAGGTGGGCGTGGCTTTATGCATTTCGTGGTATCGTCACCACTTCGTAAGAGGTATATATATATATATATATATATATATATATATATGTTGATTGGAGTAGCCATGTTAGTCCAGAGATTTAGATATCAAAATAACAAGAGTATTGCATTGAGCAATGATACTTTTTTTATTGGACTAACTATACATTTATAAGATGACAAGCTTTCGGAAGAGTTCCTTCCTTTATCAAGTCTGAAGCAATACTAACCAATTAAATGGAATTTACAGATTGTATCTTAAAACACAGAATAGCTAAGAAGACAGTGCAGGGAGAGGAGGAGGTGTCGTAAAAATCATGAGGGGGGCTTAGGTAACAGGCAGACAGTGTCCAGTGTAGGAGAACAGACAGGGGAAATATATAGCTTTACATAGAGCATATACTGACATAAAGTTATATATCAACATTGAATCAATATCTATAGAGATGTGAAATTGTATATACAGGGGGAATACAAAGGTTAAGAAAAGACAAAAGTGTGGACATAGGCTTACCTGTGTACCTATGTATAAAGAATGTGGAATATACAATGTAATTGACTAAATGAAAGTACATTACAAAAAAATTTGATAATGTGTTAAGAATCCAGAGTCCACATTTAGTCCAGAATTAAACAGGTTGAAGTGCATTATCATTTTCATTTCAAAGGTTTTTCTTTCCATGGTGTTATTAAAGTTGCCTCTGAGAATTTTGATTTTGAGGTTTTGGATGGAGTGGTCAGGTTGGGTGAAATGGTGACCAACAGGGGTGCAGTATTTTGTTTCACAGTGGTTTTTGATTGAGTGTCTGTGTAAGTTCATTCGAAGGTGCAGTTTTTGGCTTGTTTCTCCAATATAGCATCCCATTTCACATGCAGTGCAATGTATCATGTATACCACATTTGCAGATATACATGAATATGCCCCTTTAATGTTGTAAGATTTATTATTGTGATTTGCTGTGCTGCTTTCACAAACGTGTTGACACAGTTTGCAGCGAGCTTTATAGCAGCACTTGGTTCCATTCTGAGTGTTCTTTTTCTCAAGGGGTAGCTTCCTATGTACCAGTTTCTGCTTTAGGTTAGGTGCTTGTCTGTATGCCAGGATTGGGGGTTTTGGAAAGATTTTTTTTGAGTGTGGGATCCTCTAAGAGTAGTGGCTGTAAGTCTTTTATGATTTTTCGTATCCCTTCCACAGCAGGGTTGTATTTGACTACTAGTGGTATACGTGATATGTTTTTCTTCTCCCTGTATTGTAGTAAGTGTTCACGTGGGGTATTGAGGGCAGAGTTAATTTTTTTATTTATAATCCTTGTTTTGTAACCTTTTTCTCTGAATGATTGGGACAATGTGATGAGGTGTTTGTCACGGTCCTTGGTATCTGAACAAATTCTGTGGTATCTTGTAGCCTGACTGTAGATTATGGATTTTTTAATGTGATTGGGGTGGGAGCTGGAGCTGTGGAGGTAGCTGCATCTATCTGTTGGTTTCCTGTATACAGATGAGTGCAGTTTGCCATTTGTGATGGATATTGTTGTATCCAGGAAGTTGACACAGTCTCTAGAAAAGTTCATTTTAAGCTTGATTGATGCATGAAATAGATTAAATGATTTATGAAAATGTTCCAGGTTTTTTTCTCCTTCTGTCCACATGATGAAAATATCATCGATGTAGCGAAAGTATTTGAATGGTTTGTGAGGGTGAGTGGCTAGGAATCTCTGTTCTAAGTCAGCCATGATTTGTTCAGATACCAAGGACCGTGACAAACACCTCATCACATTGTCCCAATCATTCAGAGAAAAAGGTTACAAAACAAGGATTATAAATAAAAAAATTAACTCTGCCCTCAATACCCCACGTGAACACTTACTACAATACAGGGAGAAGAAAAACATATCACGTATACCACTAGTAGTCAAATACAACCCTGCTGTGGAAGGGATACGAAAAATCATAAAAGACTTACAGCCACTACTCTTAGAGGATCCCACACTCAAAAAAATCTTTCCAAAACCCCCAATCCTGGCATACAGACAAGCACCTAACCTAAAGCAGAAACTGGTACATAGGAAGCTACCCCTTGAGAAAAAGAACACTCAGAATGGAACCAAGTGCTGCTATAAAGCTCGCTGCAAACTGTGTCAACACGTTTGTGAAAGCAGCACAGCAAATCACAATAATAAATCTTACAACATTAAAGGGGCATATTCATGTATATCTGCAAATGTGGTATACATGATACATTGCACTGCATGTGAAATGGGATGCTATATTGGAGAAACAAGCCAAAAACTGCACCTTCGAATGAACTTACACAGACACTCAATCAAAAACCACTGTGAAACAAAATACTGCACCCCTGTTGGTCACCATTTCACCCAACCTGACCACTCCATCCAAAACCTCAAAATCAAAATTCTCAGAGGCAACTTTAATAACACCATGGAAAGAAAAACCTTTGAAATGAAAATGATAATGCACTTCAACCTGTTTAATTCTGGACTAAATGTGGACTCTGGATTCTTAACACATTATCAAATTTTTTTGTAATGTACTTTCATTTAGTCAATTACATTGTATATTCCACATTCTTTATACATAGGTACACAGGTAAGCCTATGTCCACACTTTTGTCTTTTCTTAACCTTTGTATTCCCCCTGTATATACAATTTCACCTCTCTATAGATATTGATTCAATGTTGATATATAACTTTATGTCAGTATATGCTCTATGTAAAGCTATATATTTCCCCTGTCTGTTCTCCTACACTGGACACTGTCTGCCTGTTACCTAAGCCCCCCTCATGATTTTTACGACACCTCCTCCTCTCCCTGCACTGTCTTCTTAGCTATTCTGTGTTTTAAGATACAATCTGTAAATTCCATTTAATTGGTTAGTATTGCTTCAGACTTGATAAAGGAAGGAACTCTTCCGAAAGCTTGTCATCTTATAAATGTATAGTTAGTCCAATAAAAAAAGTATCATTGCTCAATGCAATACTCTTGTTATTTTGATATATATATATATATATATATATATATATATATATATATATATATATATATATGTGTGTATATACAGTATCTCACAAAAGTGAGTACACCCCTCACATTTTTGTAAATATTTTATTATATCTTTTCATGTGACAACACTGAAGAAATTACACTTTGCTACAATATAAAGTAGTCCCCTCAAAATAACTCAACACATAGCCATTAATGTCTAAGCCATTGGCAACATAAGTGAGTACACCCCTAAGTGGAAATGTCCACATTGGGTCCAAAGTGTCAATATTTTGTGTGGACACCATTATGTTTCAGCACTGCCATAACCCTCTTGGACATGGAGTTCACCAGAGCTTCACAGGTTGCCACTGAAGTCCTCTTCCACTCCTCCATGACAACATCACAGAGCTGATGGATGTTAGAGACCTTGCACTCCCCCACCTTCCGTTTGAGGATGCCCCACAGATGCTCAATAGGGTTTAGGTCTGGAGACATGCTTGGCCATTCCATCAACTTTACCCTAAGCTTCTTTAGCAAGGCAGTGGTCATCTTGGAGGTGTGTTTGAGGTTGAAAAGGCTCCAAAGGGAGGGGATCATGCTCTGCTTCAGAATGTCACAGTACATGTTGGCATTCATGGTTCCCTCAATAAACTGTAGCTCCCCAGTATCATCAGCACTCATGCAGGCCCAGACCATGACACTCCCACCACCATGCTTGACTGTAGGCAAGACACACTTGTCTTTGAACTCCTCACCTGGTTGCTGCCACACACATTTGACATCATCTGAACCAAAGAAGTTTATCTTGGTCTCATTGGAACACAGGACAGGGTTCCAGTAATCCATGTCCTTAGTCTGCTTGTCTTCAGCAAACTGTTGGCAGGCTTCCTGTGCATCATCTGTAGGAGAGGCTTCTTTCTGGGACGACAGCCATGCAGACGAATTTGATGCAGTGTGTGGCGTATGGTGTGAGCACTGACAGGCTGACCCCCCACCTATTCAACCTCTGCAGCAATGCTGGCAGCGCTCATACGTCTATTTCCCAAAGACAACCTCTGGATATGACGCTGAGCATGTGCACTCAACTTTTTTGGTCAACCATGGCAAGGCCTGTTCTGAGTGGAACCTGTCCTGTGAAACCGCTGTATGGTCTTGCCCACCATGCTGCAGCTCAGTTTCAGGATCTTGGCAATCTTCTTATAGCCTAGGCCATCTTTATGTAGAGCAACAATTTTTTTCAGATCCTCAGAGAGTTCTTTGCCATGAGGTGCCATGTTGAACTTCCAGTGACCAATATGAGAGAGTGTGAGAGCGATAACACCAAATTTAACATACCTGCTCCCCATTCACACCTGAGACCTTTTAACACTAAAGAGTCACATGATACTAGGGAGGGAAAATAGCTAATTGGACCCAATTTGGACATTTCCACTTAGGGGTGTACTCACTTTTGTTGCCAACGGTTTAGACATTAATGGCTGTGTGTTAAAATATTTTGAGGGGACAGCAAATTTACACTGTTATACAGGCTGTACACTCACTACTTTACATTGTAGCAAAGTATCATTTCTTCAGTGTTGTCACATGAAAAGAAATAATAAAATATATATATATATATTGTTGAAGAAAAAAAATCAACGTAAGACAGCTGGACCAAATTTAAAAGGTTATAATTGAACAATTAAACAGGATTACAGCATAATGACAACAGGTCATTCTACATAGTAATACAAAGTGTGGAGCACAGCCTCAGATAAGAACAGTGCCTCTTTTATAGCCCATGTGCTGTGCTTCTGAACCAACCATGGATCTTCACACATAGGCAATTCAGTAGTCTTCTTTATCTGCTCCATGCGGATTCGGGTGTTGCTACTTTAGCTGAAAGAATTATTTTGCATGCACAGCAGAAAAGAGCTGAATTGACAAGAAATGTAACTGCTTAAAAATTACAATTGTCAGCTCATTATAACACATAAGGGAAAATATAAAGAATTACAAATATTTTCCCTAACATTTCTCACCCTTTTGATAATTTTATTATCACATATATTTATCTATTACCTTGCTTTTATTAGCACACCTTTATTACTTTGTGTCTCTCATTGGACTAACAGACTTCCTACCTGGAAATGACCCCTTAGCCATACTGTATATCACTGAGTATACAGATAAGCTGCATAGACAGTGGGATGCTGAGCCTCCATTGCAGATCTTTCTACATAGTTATCATTTCCTCTAAACATTCACACATCTTTATTGGTAACACGCAAACACAAAATATGCAATCTCTATTTAAACAGATAACAACAACAGCCAGAACTGCATCCCTTCAAAGGCCTAGGTCCAAATCCTATAGTAGGCCTAAAGCTGATGAGGTTCAATTGTGGGACCCCCTCGCAGAGATGAGATCTTCCCCCTTTCTCCTAAAATGACTGCAGGGGAGGCAGGTAGCTGAGCTAGGTTATCAGACGGTCATCTCTGTGGCTGTTGTATCATCATAAAAGAAAGAAGAGAGGTCCATGAGCAAATGTCAATATATAATAAAGAACTGTCCCAAACAGAGAAAGTCTCAAGGTAGTCCCAAAGCTCAAAATAGAACCAAACCCCAAATATCAAAATCTTCAGTACCTGTATTGCCGTAAATCTGTGTTACACAAGAGGGAACTCAGGAGATAAGGCGGTGCACATATGCAGGGGCTCTTCTGTGCTAGTCTAGGTGATACACCATGTATTTCCCTTGGATGCGTTCCTGTTGTACTCTTTTTTATATTTTTGTACTAATACATGTGATTTTATTCCTCAATTTTTGCTGCAGCTCCGTTTTTCTACCTAGCTGTTGCATCATCAAAATACAATAAAATAAACTATTCTATAATATAAAAAACAAACACTAAATTACAAAAAATAAAAAAGAATTACAAGCAGTTTAAACTAATTACACCAAATCTATGCCCCCTAATAAAATAAAAAAGCCCCCCAAAATAAAAAATCCCCTACCCTATTCTAAAATACAAAAAGTAATCAGCTCTTTTACCAGCCCTTAAAAGGGCTTTTTTGCGGGGCCTTGCCCCAAAGTAATCAACTCTTTTGCATGAAAATAAAAATACAATACCCCCCAACATTACAACCCACCACCCACATACCCCTACTCTAACCCACCCAAACCCCCCTTTAAAAAAAACCTATCACTAACCCCCTGAAGATATCCCTACCTTGAGTTGTCTTCACTCAGCCAAGCTGAATTCTTCATCCAAGGTGCGCAGAGGAGGTCCATCATCCAGTCGAAGTCTTCATCCAAGTGGGGCAAGAAGAGGTCCTTCATCCGGTAGAAGTGTTCATCCAGGCGGCATCTTCAATCTTCATCCATCCGGAGCGGAGCCATCTTCAAAGGAGCTGACGCGGAGCCATCCTCTTCTACCGACGGACTAACGACGAATGAAGGTTCCTTTAAGGGATGTCATCCAAGATGGCGACCCTTCATTTCCGATTGGCTGATAGAATTCTATCAGACAGTCGGAATTAAGGTAAAAAAAATCTGATTGGCTGATGCAATCAGCCAATCAGATTAAAGTTCAATCTTATTGGCTGATCCAATCAGCCAATCGTATTGAACTCACATTCTATTGGCTGTTCCGATCAGATAGCTATTGTACCTAGTTAAAATAAATACAAAGTTGCCTGTAAAATAAATATAAATCCTAAAATAGCTACAATGTAACTATTAGTTATATTGTAGCTAAATTAGGGTTTATTTTATAGACACATATTTCTTTTTAAATAGGAATCATTTAGTTCATTTTAGGAATATTATTTAGGTTAATTTAAATTATATTTATGTTAGGGGGGTGTTAGGGTTAGGGTTAGAGTTAGGTTTAAGGGTTAATAACTTTATTATAGTAGCGGCGATGGTGCGGGCGGGAGATTAGGGGTTAATAATTGCAGGTAGGTGGCGGCGATGTTAGGGAGGGCAAATTAGGGTTAATAATAATATGCAGGGGTAAGCGATAGCGGTGGCGGCAGATTAGAGGTTAATAAGTGTAAGTTTAGGGGTGTTTAGACTCAGGGTTCATGTTAGGGTGTTAGGTGCAGACTTAGAAAGCACCCTTTTTTGAGCCTAACGCAGCCCCTCAGACAACTCTAAATACCAGCGTTGTTGGAAGGGTGTGCTGGAATAAAAAGCATTGTTAGCTACGCGGGTCTTTACCGACAAAAGTCTAAATCTAGGCAAAAGAAAGGAGTAGTTCGTTAACCCTCTTTGTCCCCAGTGGTCTCACCCTTTTGACACAGGTTTTTATCACTGGCCTAGAAGTTCACTTTCTTACAGTGAGAGGCGTGTATCCAGTTTGGTTTTCCGTCCACTTTGACTGAGGTGGGCGTGGTCAGTAACACCTGGTATGGGCTGTCAAACCGGGGCTCTAAGTGTCTCCTCACGTATCTTCTTATCACCACCCAGTCTCCAGGGTGCAGGTGGTGAGTTCCAGTTATTTGTTCTGGATATGGTAATGAAGAGAAAACTTTTCCATGCAAATTAGTCAGTTGCTCATGCAGCTGAACAACATAATCAGTTAGAGAAGCATACTGCCCATGTAATTCTTGTGGAAAGAAAAGATCTGTTAGTGGTGGTGTACGAAACAAAATTTCAAATGGCAAAAGGCCATGCTTTCCCTTTGGGGTGTGTCTTACTGCAAAGAGGGCTAAAGGTAAGGATTGTACCCAAGTAAGTTGTGTCTGCTCACAGATCTTAGCTATTATATTTTTTAAAACACCATTGTCTCTCTCTACTTTCCCAGATGATTGTGGGTGGTAAGGAGTATAGAGATACTGGTTAATCTGCAACCCTTTTATAATTTCTGCACATACTTGCCCAGTAAAATGAGTCCCTCAATCGGTTATTAGCTTTTTTTTGCTGTTACCCTGTCGTTGGCCTCCACCCAAGAGGAAAACATGTCTACACACACTAAAACATACTCATACACACCACATTTGGGCAGCTGTATCTAGTCTAATTGCAGTCTTTGGAATGGGTAGTCAGGTTTTACAAGGTATTTCATCTCCACCTTTGTCAATTTACCTGTATTATATTTAGCACAAATCATGCATTTCTTGCAGCATTCAGTTGCAAATTGTGAGAAACCTGGTGCAAACCAAAATTTATTAACACTTTCAATCATTCCCCCTTTGGAAACATGGGAAGGAAGATGAGATACAATGGCTAAATGGGATATAGCACTGTAGGTGCACATACTCTAGCATCCCCATGTTTCCAAACCTCATTTTCCAGTTTGCAACCAGCATTTTTCCACTTGCTCTGAGTTAGGGAACCTGTTTGGTTTTAGAAGGTTTTTAAGACATCCATTGTCAAATTCTCCACAGTTTCAGAGGACTGTTGGAGTATCATGAGAGCTGCCTTCTTGGCTGCTTCATCTACTCTATTATTATCCATAGTGATAGGATCTATCGCTCGCTGATGTGCCTGGCATTTCATAACAGCTACAGATCTAGGTAGCTTCACCTTTTGTAGCAAATCCTATATGAGGTCTGCATGTTTTACCATTTTGCCACTAGGGGTCAAAAAACCTCTATGTGCCCACAGAAAGCCAAAATCATGGATGACTCCATAAACATAACGGGAGTCTGTATATATTTTCACAGTCTTCCCTTCTGCCAATTCACATGCGTTAGTCAGGGTAAGCAACTCATCGCTTTGTTCTGAATGTATGCCAGAATCAAGGGGCTCAGAGTACAGAATGGAGGTGTCATCCACTATGGCAAACCCAGCGGCAAAGCCTCACTCAGTTCTCTGCAGTCTAGACCCATCTACATAAAGAGTAATTTCAGCATTTAGGATGGGGTCATCCAGGACAGAACTGGGAGGAACATAGTATAACTCTATCTCCTGCTCACAGTCGTGTCCTGAGTGCTGTTCCCAATTTTCATCCTGAAGTGGAAAAAGGGTAGCTGGATTCAAAACATTGCACCTGAGAATGACAATGTTGGACGGTACCAGCAAGGAAATTTCATATTTAGTTAGTCTGGCTACAGAGAGGTGTCTGGTTGTGAGACTGTGGAGCACTGCTTGTACAGCATGCAGACCATAAGAAACAACTGGTTCCCAAGGACAATGTTATTTTTTTTTCAACTAGCATTGCTGCTGCCGCAACTGATTTTACACATGCTGCTCCTGCTAGTATTACAGAATCCAGCTTGGCACTGAAGTACCCCACTGGTTTATGCCCCCCCTCCATTCTTCTGGGTAAGCAGTCCTGAAGCCTGTCCCTCCTGTTCATGGCAGAACAGGTAGAATGGCTTATTTTAGTTTGGGAGTGCCAATGATGGGACACAGAGTATAGCAGCCTTTAATTGGTCCACAGCCTGTACTTCCTCTCCAGACAGATCTATGTGTCCAGTCTGAGTGGTTAGAGCATATAGAGGAGCAGCAAGTTCAGACATATTAGGTATTCACTGTCTACAGTACCCAACTAGTTCCAAAAAAGGCTCTGATCTGTTTGGCATTCTGTGGGTATGGTGCCCTCTGTATCACAGAGACTCTATCTCCGTGATACAGAGGGCACCATACCCACAGAATGCCAAACAGATCAGAGCCTTTTTGGAACTAGTTGGGTACTGTAGACAGTGAATACCTAATATGTCTGAACTTGCTGCTCCTCTATATGCTCTAACCACTCAGACTGGACACATATATATGTTTAGAGCCCTGTGATATACAGTGCCCCAGAAAAATGACTTTTTTCCTGGCAGAACTGCAATATACTAAGGGATACCTTGCATCCTTCAGTGTTCAAGTGGGAGAGCAGTGAAGCAGTCGCACTGGCGCACAGCTCTTTCGAGGAGGCTGCCAGCAGGATATCATCGACATACTGCACAATAGTCACCCCAACTAATGCCTGCCACCTATCTAGAACCTGTTTCATAACTTGACTAAATTTAGATGGCGAAGAGACCATCCCCATTGGCAATCTCGACCAAGCATACTGTTGTCCTTCAAAAGTGAAGACAAACAGGTGTTGGGAGTCAGTATGTACAGGAACACAAAAGAAAGCGTCAACCAAATCTATCACACTGAACTAGAAGGTGTCTTAAGGAATTTCTCCTAGAATAGTGTGAGGATTTGGGACAAGTGGGGCATCACCCTGATTAATTTTATTCACTGCCCATAAATCATGAACTAGGCGGAACTGACCTGGTATCCCTGGCTTAGCCACAGGATACAGGGGTGTATTTACTGGTGATTTTGTGGGAATCAGGATCCCCTGATTCACAAAGTTTTTAATTTGGTCTCTTATGTCATTTATTTGTTTCATACTGAGGGGGTATTGTGGGATCCTGGGTAATTTAGCTCCGGGTCTGAGCTTGATCACCACTGGGTCTGCTTGTTTTATCAGGCCCACTGAACTACCTTTAGTAGCCCAAACATCCAGGGGAACATCCCTCAGGTTCCGGTGGAATATCCTGATCTAGAGGGATGTATACTGCCATCAGGGGTACAAGACTCTCCAGAGTGTTGTGATCATCAGATCCCACTTGAGTAGTCACTATTGGTCCATCCTCTGTATATTGGATGTTTGCTTTCAACTTCATCAGTGCATCTCTCCCCAGCAAATTGCAGGGAACAGTATCATTGAGAACAAAGGAGAGGGATGTGTTAACTTTACCTATAGTAACAGGGGTTTCTACAGTTTCCTTTAGCATGATAGTTTTACCCGCTAGTCCCATAGCATCAATTTGTCCAGAATTTTTCAAATTTGGGGCTTCTGATCTTTTGAGAACACTGCGGGCTGCTCCAGTATCCACCAAACACTCCACAGTATAGTATGGCATGTCAGAGAGAGTCAGGCGAACACAGGAATCACCCCTCTGCTCTCAGATATGATTGGTCTTCCCCGTTTTGGAGCTGTGTAGTCTCTTGCAAAATTACCCGGTTTGTCACAGTTATAGCATTTGGCTTTTCTGGGTTCCCCCTTATTTGTCCCTTTAAACTGTTTCCATTGGGGTTTCTCATCAGCACTCACTAAAATTACCCTTTGTGCTTTCTTTTCCTGTACTTCTTCTATGTTCCTTTGTATTGAGCTTGCTAAGCTCATTAGTGCTGGGACTGATTTATCTTGCCATTCAGAATGGGCGGAAACCAATTTATCATGGATTTCTTTATTCAGTCCCGACACCAATGTGGCAGTGAGCATTTTTCCCATACCTTGGTCTTCAAGGTTACCTCCCGCCTCCTCCACAGCTTTCCTAAACCTTTCAAAGTAGTCCTCTACTGGTTCTTTAGCCTTTTGTTGGATAGTTGTCACCCGAACCCAAGACTGTGGAGGGAACACCACCATGATTTTATACTTGAGCTGGTCAACATATTCCATGGGACATGCTGGGTAACATTACGGTCTGCCTGACCGCCTGTGCCTGGGATAAATTGTTCTCTGACGGGGTAAGCAGAGGCCCGAGGTGAAAAAAGTTCCCCAGTCATTCTGCCCACCTCCTCAGAGTCCACTTTGGGAGTAATTAGGAGTTCTACCTGTACCCCACAAAATACTTTTCCTCCCCTTGGGGCATAACGTTCTTGCCATGATGTGGCATGGGGCACTAATGTTGGGGCAGTGGCCTTAACTTGGGGTTCAACATATAAAGGGGGTATAAATGAAGAGGAGATTGCAATCCTGTAGTGGGGGACACCGTGGTTAGGCTAGCAGTAGTCTTTGGTCTGGCTCCTAGGTCTACTAGGGCCTCTGCATTGCCCACGGTATGCTCCGCTATAGAGACTGCAAGCTGCTCTATCTGTTCTGCCTCTTCCCTATCTAAGTCTGACTGACTTCCCTCTCCTAACTGTTTTTTTCTCCCTGTCTTGGTTTCTATGATAAAAATACATTGAGTCTGTTGCTGTCTCTGATAGGATTCTACAGTCCATCTACTCCAAGCTGCCTTCTCATTAGGCTCTATCAATTTTTTCTTAAAATTTTTATAGAGATTCTGCCAGTGGGAAAATTCAAAGGTTCCCCCTTTGGGAATCCCAATATCCATTCCCTTAGTCGGCTTGTACCATTTAAGCAGATGCCGGCTATCCCACGTGCCTTATTTTTTTATTTATTTCCTCCTGTGAATTAGAAGGAAATTTTGGACGCCCATTGCTTAAGGATGACATTGTGTCACCCTTGCTAAGATCATTTCCCATAACCCCGCTATGATGGAGAGGACTCTTACCCTCTTACCCTTCTCTCTCGACTCTTAGCAGTACTGCAGCTGTTAGGGAAGGTCCCACACTAAAAATCCCACACTAAAAATCCCTGCTGGTAATCCCACCAAATTTTACACCCAGCCCAAATAATAAACAGTAGGTAGACAAACCCAAAAAGTACCTGGCCTCTTATATTATTAAAGTCAAAGTCAAACATGCTAAGGTGCTTACATCAACAGTTTTATATATCAGGATAGACAAGTCTGCTACAGCTCAAGGATGCGCCCCTCAGTATAGGAGCATGCAAGCTCAAACCAGTGTGCCCAAGGTTTTCAGAAACAAAGCCAAGAGGTGATCAAATATCAGAATTCACCCTTGTTCTCTGGGAATATCACTGTACCCAATAGCAGCAGTGGACTGAAGTTGAACTTAATCAACGATGTCCAAAGGCCGAGTACAGGGGGTACCCAGAGACTTTGTACTGACAGACCAAGGCAGACTAGTAAGAAATTCTGCACCAACCCACACTTAACCGTCTGTTGTCCCTTTGCTGTGCAGACAATGTTAGTAACAGTTTACTTGACAAACACAGAAAATAGAAAACATTTGTCTCTGAGGACAGAAGGATCCTCTTACTTAACACACTACTGCTCCCACTTGCTTTCTCCGCAGAGGGGCGTCTTGAAGCAGTACATTCACACGCCGTAAAGGACCTCTTACACTCACACATTCATAACAAAAGATGTTAAAACATAAAACATAAAAACAGCTGTCTAAGGTTCTTGGGAGTTTGTACTCACGACAGGACAGAGGGTTTAGGAATCAGAGGATAAGAGAGCAAATTGAGACACAAAGGTTCTCACCTGTTGGCACCAGTTATCACCTGTCCTCATGTTCCAGTCCTGGTTCCGTCCACAATCGCTTTTTAAACTCCCGGGTTTTGGCACGAAATTGTTGAAGAAAAAATCAACGTAAGACAGCTGGACCAAATTTAAAAGGTTATAATTGTACAATTAAACAGCATTACAGCATAATGACAACAGGTCATTCTACATAGTAATACAGAGTGTGGCGCGCAGCCTCAGATAAGAACAATGTCTCTTTTATAGCCCATGTGCTGTGCTTCTGAACCAACCAAAGATCTTCACACGTAGGCAATTCAGTAGTCTTCTTTATCTGCTCCATGCAGATTCGGGTGTTGCTACTTTAGCTGAAATAATTATTTTGCATGCACAGCATAAAAGAGCTGAACTAACAAAAAATGTAACTTCTTAAAAATTACAATTGTCAGCTCATTATAACACATAAGGGAAAATATACAGAATTAAAAATATTTTCACTAATATATATATATATATATATATATATATACAGATAGATAGATAGATAGATAGATAGATAGATAGAAAATATAGCCCTTTCCTTTCAAACACCTTGTCATATTCCAGTAGAAATGAAAGAAGTTAGAAATCTCAGGAAAAGGAAAAAAAAAAAACTTTATTGGAGCAACGTTTCTGGGCTTCCTGCCCCTTTCTCAAGCTAATACACAATGGTATAATCTAACAATTTATGTCCAAAGCAATCAATGATTGACCAATCCACAGGCCTCAAGGGAGCGTGTGCTAATATTACATCATACTGACATCATAATTACATCACTTTAATAACACATGCCCTGACTGACTGGCAGGAAGCCCCAAAACGTTGCTCCAATAAATGTTTTTTTTTTCCTTTCCATTAGAGTGCTACCTTCTTTCATCTCTACATTTATTGTTTCTGGACCTTGGAGGGGGGTCCTTGAAGGTTTGAGCACCTACACACTTCATTTGGAATCCTACTTTGGTTACTGGGCATATATGGCTGGTGTGATGATCTGAACTGTACTTTACTATTTCATATACCATATACCTTTTAACTCTCATAAAAAAATAATATGTATATATAGTGTATATATGAGTGTAACAATTTAATTAAATGTTTTATGTTATGTTTAGCACACATTTTTTTTAACCTTTACACTTTACACATTAATCTAGAAGCCGATTTATTAAAGGGACACTGAACCCAATTTTTTTCGATCGGGTTGATTGACACCCCCTGCTAGCAGCCAATTGGCCGTGAATGTGCAGGGGCAACATTTCACAAGCATTTCACTTGAAATGCTTGTGCATACACTGTTGGCATTTATCGATGTGCAGCAGATATGATCCACTACAGAGGATCAATTCCGCCCGCACATTAGTAAAACTACCCCTAGGTCTTCACTTGCAAGCCAGATACACTCTAATTTAGTTTGTGCTCAAACAAATGCATTTACTTTCAACTTATGAAATGATACCAAGTTAGTGAGGTTGGGATATTGGTTATCACGACCCGTGCTAGCAATAGCATGCTACTTGTAATCTAGCCCTTAAAATGGGCCATAATTTGTCTGGTGCAAAATGAAATGTAAAGCTAATGTTCTAGTAACTTAAACATTTAGTGGAATTTGAAAAATAAAATATATGATAGTTTGATCATTTATTCTTGAACAAATAAAAATGTCTATAGTAAATCTTGGGTAGGACTGGGCCAATTATTTTACTAAAATGTAGAAAAATATCTGAAAATCTCTCTTGTTAATGCGGGACCATTCAATCACTTATTATTAATAGCACCTTGCTATTTGAATATCACTAAATAATAGTGGCATCTTACAAAAGGTTGCAAGGAACTAATTGTCACCAGCCTCAATAAGCACTGGTACCAATATGATTTAGGTACCAAAGTATCTCTTAACGGGATAGCCTAGTCAAAATAACATTTTTATGATTCTGATAGAGCATGTAACTTTAAGCAACTTTCTAGTTTACTCCTATTGTCATTTTTTCCTTATTCTCTTGGTATCTTTATTTGAAAAGGCTGGAATGTAATCTTTGGAGCCAGCTCATTTTTGGTTCAGCACCCTGGATAAAAAAAAGTAAGAAAAGTTTAAATATGCTTCAAATTAATGTGTAAGGGAGAAACGTGTATTTGGAGGAATTCATGACTCTTTACAAATTTCAATTTTATATTCTGTATTATCTGGTACAAAACGTTTTCAAGACTTGACAACTCCACTGTAAGCATAGGATGTTCAGGGACCAGTTTCAGAAATGTGTCTGAGAGTCATGATCAGTGTTTCCTCTAAGGCCAGTTTTGCATACAGCCCAGCAGTGAAATAGTTAATAAGAGAACCATACCTTGCAGTCTGCATTGTGCAGTATTTGCTAATTGCGGGGTGTGGTTACCTAATTAACTGTTTCACTGCTGGGCCTCACACAAAACTGGCCTTAGAGGGAACACTGGTCATAGTTTGTACTGATGAGATTAATTATGGCTTAGTTTCAGAACAAAATTAAGCTTTTTAGTTCATGTGACTGCTCTTAGAAATGAGGATACTTTGCCTGCTTGTTTCTGCAGGCCTGTATTGCTGGGGCTCCACAGTTTCACAAATGGAGCCCAAGGTGTGAGGAGCACATATGACATAACAAAGTCATCCAAAATAAACAACATGGCACCCTATGTATCATTGCCAGCATGATATCATAGTCAGCATGCACAACAAAAATACATTGTGATATAGCGTAAGAGATAATAACAGCCAGCATCAATACCACACATGACACATGACACGTACACATGCACACATGAAAACAGTTAATGGGCAGACACCAAGCTGTTAAAGAAGCAACCACTGTAGTTTACCTATGTACACAATAGGCCACATAAATGTGTTTTTGAAATTATTTATTTGAAAATATTATGGAGTGAGAATATGACTTGACCCAAACGGACCCTTATTACAGCTAGATATGGGTGGCCTCTAGTGAGGAATCCTTTTTTTGAATATTGCTCTTTACGTTGACTTTTAGGGCTTCTACTCAGTTTTTCATAAAAAAAAAAAAATATCATTGTAGTCAAAATTATTGTTTATTTGTATAATGCTTATTAATAGCAGAGCTTTGAATCCTGCTCCTGTTTTTTAAAATCTAAATATATGCCTACTCATGTTCCTGAAACTACAGAATTTGGGGGAGTAATAAATGGTAGATATTCAATCACAGCATACAAGCTGTATCTGTAATCCAACGGCATAGATGTAGCGGTATAGTCCCAAAACATTTATTGGCAGCCAAATAATAACACAACGTATCGACAATCCATCACACCCCCTAGTGTAGGAACAATGTAAATGGCAGACTTGAATCCTATCAGCCAAGGATGTATAAAGTTTTTAACAGCAGAAAGCCATATTACCTGTATCGATGCTGGCTCAAAGACAGTGCTGTGTTACTTTTCTTCTTAAGTGTGTTCAAGTTCACTTCGGTTGACACTGTGTTGCCTTTGTCCACATAAACTTTGTTCCATTCTTTTGGGGTTAGGTAGCCAATATATATTCACCTTTATGTGTGTTAGGGTTGCCGCAAGTAATGACTCTGTGGATACAAAGCTCAATTCAAAGGGTGTTAGAAAAGACTTTGCAGAGGCACTAAAGTGCGTGAGCACACCTCCAGTATTGGCCCAAAAGAATCTGCAGGCTAGCTGTAGAAATCAGCAGTTTGCAGCTGACAAACTCGCTGTATAAGCTACGCGCGTTTCACCCGTTCAAACATACTGGCTTCTTTTGGCTTGATTCTAATTGGAGGATCCCCTCCATTATTTTAAACAATTTGCTCCACCTTAGTTCTCAATTAGATTTCCTGGTGAAATAATGCATGTTTCAATCTGATGTTGACATTGTTACTAAATGTAAATCTATTACAGGTATACCTCACTTTACAGCGCTTCACTTTACAGCGATTCGCTAATACAGCGCTTTGTGGAGCTGAAGTTCAACCTCCAAGGATTTTGAAACAGTGCTATAATAATTGTGAGATTGCTAGAAAAGTGACTGGCACCATTTTGCTATGCTTAGTTCACTCTGTTTATAGCATTGCAGTGCAATCTGTGTCTCAGTGCTATAGTCTGGCAAATTTTACTACAGTAATTGTCACAATTTTACAGGTACAGTATTTATTGAATACTTGCTGTGCTAGTGTTAAACTAAATGTAGCACTATTGCACCCCTAATATATGTTAGTTCAAACATGTTTTCAAGATTTTAAACACTGAAAAGAAAACTAAAACTGTCTTGTTTCACTTTAAGGCGGTTTTCACTTTACAGCGGGGCTCCGGTCCCTAACCCGCTGTATGAGCGGGGTATACCTGTATTTACAAATGGTAATAAGAATAGCATAACAATTCATTTTAGAGAAATCAGCCCCCTGTGTTTAGCAAACTGAAAAACTGGCTATGTTATCACATTTAAATAAATCATTCATGTTCCAATTTGAAGCTGATAGAATCATGAAGACATTTCAAATAGTATAATTTAATCTTCAAATTATTTACTATTGTTTGTAAGTACTCTTATTCTTTAAAATCAGGCATTTTCAATATCCATGTATTTACAAAGAAACTATGCCTTCCCTTGTTCACAGAAAAGAACCAAAATGTATTTCTTCATTCATACCAAAGGGTTTTAGGCTTTTCATATTTAAAATCTATTTGCTTTTTTACATAATAGTATTTGATCCAGGTTGCCCCGTCTATTTTTGATATCCACTAGTTCTAAGCCCCTAAATGCAGAATATTTTTGTTGCTATTGTGGAACTCCATAAAGTGTCTAGATACACCACTGGTTTTTATGCAATTATTTTTATATCACGTTTGTGTTCTTTAATCCTTTCCTTCAGATCTCTATAGGTTTTTCCTATATAGAATATTGGACAGTTGCAGGATACCATGTATACTACTCCATCACTTTTACAGGTTATATGACCCTTTACTATGTGTAATGTGCCTGAGTTGTCGTAGAACTTATCACCTGTTAGCATATTTGTGCAAACTGAGCAGTGTGTGCATTTAAAGTTCCCATCTTTAAATCTCTTTGCTGTAAGACAATTTTCGCTAGTGGATTTAAAGTGACTGTGAACCAACATGTCCTTTAAGTTTGGTGCTCTCCTCTGGGTCATTAGTGGTGTATGTCCTACAAATTTAGCAATTGTTGGATCAACTAATAGAATATGCCAGTGTTTGTGCAGTATTGTGTGAATATCAAGCCATCTGTACGTACTGATAAATCTTGTACAATAATTATTTGTTATCTTATCTTTACTGTCATATAGTAGGGTTTCTCTATTCTTCACTTTTGATTTGTCAAAGGCATTTTTCACACTTTTTTGAGAGTATCCTCTCTCTTTAAATCTTTGTTTTAATTGTTTAGTTTCAGATTTAAATTGATCAAAATCGTGCAATTACATCTGTGTCTCAGATATTGACCATAAGGGATATTTTCAATTAATTTTTTAGGATGGTGACTATGAAATGAAAGAAGAACCGCCTGTGTAAAGAACCAAACTGAAAATGGCTGAACTTAATGAGGGGGAATGGAAATATGATGTGGAGGATACTTTTTCTGCTCCTTCAGAACAGGGTAATACAATTAATGCAAACCCTGAAAATCCAAATATTTATAAATCATTCAAAGAGAAGTATGTAGAGCCAAAAATGATCCCTAGAGGTCTTAGGATAAAAAAAAGACCAGGGGATAATTTAGACAATCCCGTAACAGAACATTTTCAAGCAAAATGGGATAAATTTGCCTCTCAATGCTTTACAAACTGGATGAACTGGATGATAGAAGAAAACAAATTAAGATTAACTAAAATACAAAATGATTTTTCAACAGCAAAAAATTAAGTGGAAGTCTGGAAGGGAAATGATGAATATGAAAGACTTATGGTTCTGACTAAAAGTGAATTAAGAAAAATAAAAAAAATGATTAAATTTAGAAAAAAGAAAAAATACCAAAGAGATTGGCTAGATTATAAGGATAACAAAATATATGATTATGCATACAGTGCATTTAGTGGATCAGAAACAGAAGGGTTGAGTGGGGATGACAAACAAACAAATACGTCATATATAGATCAAAACAAGACTTTTTTTAGGACACAGACCCACAAGTATAGGAGAGGGGGCAGGAAACACAGACATGACAAGAGGCAGATGGAGATATCTGTTAAGACAAAGGAGACAGAACAACAACTGTAGTAAACCTTTCAAAAAAAGTATTTCACAACTAGAAGTTTTAAGGAAATGACTAACTTTCTCCCCGGTTAACAAAATAGACAAGTTTGAAGTAGTGAAAGTTCTACACCTGTTTGCGAGGAAAATTGTTTTAAAAAAGTTTTTGGCAACAAACCAGAGGCAATTACTCTTAATATACATGAAAAACAAAGCCTTAAAGTCCTAGAAGAACTAGCTGGAGAAAGTAGTGAACAGGATTTAAAACCTATAGAGAAATCTGAAAATATAGGCTTTAGCAATCTAAAAAGTAATATATGTACAGGGAGTGCAGAATTATTAGGCAAATGAGTATTTTTACCACATCATCCTCTTTATGCATGTTGTCTTACTCCAAGCTGTATAGGCTCGAAAGCCTACTACCAATTAAGCATATTAGGTGATGTGCATCTCTGTAATGAGAAGGGGTGTGGTCTAATGACATCAACACCCTATATCAGGTGTGCATAATTATTAGGCAACTTCTTTTCCTTTGGCAAAATGGGTCAAAAGAAGGACTTGACAGGCTCAGAAAAGTCAAAAATAGTGAGATATCTTGCAGAGGGATGCAGCACTCTTAAAATTGCAAAGCTTCTGAAGTGTGATCATCGAACAATCAAGCGTTTCATTCAAAATAGTCAACAGGGTCGCAAGAAGCGTGTGGAAAAACCAAGGCACAAAATAACTGCCCATGAACTGAGAAAAGTCAAGCGTGCAGCTGCCAAGATGCCACTTGCCACCAGTTTGGCCATATTTCAGAGCTGCAACATCACTGGAGTGCCCAAAAGCACAAGGTGTGCAATACTCAGAGACATGGCCAAGGTAAGAAAGGCTGAAAGACGACCACCACTGAACAAGACACACAAGCTGAAACGTCAAGACTGGGCCAAGAAATATCTCAAGACTGATTTTTCTAAGGTTTTATGGACTGATGAAATGAGAGTGAGTCTTGATGGGCCAGATGGATGGGCCCGTGGCTAGATTGGTAAAGGACAGAGAGCTCCAGTCCGACTCAGACGCCAGCAAGGTGGAGGTGGAGTACTGGTTTGGGCTGGTATCATCAAAGATGAGCTTGTGGGGCCTTTTCGGGTTGAGGATGGAGTCAAGCTCAACTCCCAGTCCTACTGCCAGTTTCTGGAAGACACCTTCTTCAAGCAGTGGTACAGGAAGAAGTCTGCATCCTTCAAGAAAAACATGATTTTCATGCAGGACAATGCTCCATCACATGCGTCCAAGTACTCCACAGCGTGGCTGGCAAGAAAGGGTATAAAAGAAGAAAATCTAATGACATGGCCTCCTTGTTCACCTGATCTGAACCCCATTGAGAACCTGTGGTCCATCATCAAATGTGAGATTTACAAGGAGGGAAAACAGTACACCTCTCTGAACAGTGTCTGGGAGGCTGTGGTTGCTGCTGCACGCAATGTTGATGGTGAACAGATCAAAACACTGACAGAATCCATGGATGACAGGCTTTTGAGTGTCCTTGCAAAGAAAGGTGGCTATATTGGTCACTGATTTGTTTTTGTTTTGTTTTTGAATGTCAGAAATGTATATTTGTGAATGTTGAGATGTTATATTGGTTTCACTGGTAAAAATAAATAATTGAAATGGGTATATATTTGTTTTTTGTTAAGTTGCCTAATAATTATGCACAGTAATAGTCACCTGCACACACAGATATCCCCCTAAAATAGCTATAACTAAAAACAAACTAAAAACTACTTCCAAAACTATTCAGCTTTGATATTAATGAGTTTTTTTGGGTTCATTGAGAACATGGTTGTTGTTCAATAATAAAATTAATCCTCAAAAATACAACTTGCCTAATAATTCTGCACTCCCTGTATATATATATGAATCCATGCAAAAAATGGCACTCTCAGGATTTGTACATAAACCCAATTATTCTTTTTTACACCATCCAGGTTGGAGTGCTGGGCCACAGGCTAATGGAAACAGTATATATATATATATATATATATATATATATATATATATATATATATATAAAACCCAAATATAAACAGTTAGCTTTTTGTGAAGACCTTTGTACATTTTAGGCTTCAATTTGTGTATAGATGAATCTAATATGTAGAAAGCTTATTTGGAAGTTTGATATAGCTACAACTTATATAGTAAAGACTTAAAATAATCAGTTGGAAAACTTGATAATTCATTTAAAATGATTTATAGCATTGATGGGAAATTACCACATTAAGCAAATATTTAACAATCAAACCTATCTCTAGAGATATTCACATGTATAAGCATTCCTCATTTAGAGATGATGAAGTGTTTCTTTCAAAGCGAATAAATCACGTGACTAAATCCTCATTTAATTTAATGAGATTGTTATCAAAAAAATAGTTCAAAGGGCCACCAATGAAACAAGACATAATTGAGAGAAATCTATAGTTATTTAAAGATAGTATAAAGTTGAATGTACAAAGAAAACAAATATATATTTTTGAATTCATAAGCAAAAGATTAGCTAAGTGAATGTTGTGAGGCTTGTGATTGAAAAAATGAAAATATTTGAAGCAAAATAAAGTTTTACAGAAACTTTATATATGGTTTTGTAACTCAAAAGTTTATTTACAAAAATACAAAAAATGTTAAAATAATTTTTAAGTTATATTTTTATGTTTGTGGAATACAAAATACCAGCATTTAAAGAACAGTTAAATACATTATAATTTGTAAGTGTATAATACAAAGTAATGTAATTCTAAATGAACAGTAGATTCTTTTCTGTAAAATTTCAAAATGAACTTAAATTTGCCAGTTACCTATATAATTTGTTAGCCAATCACATCCTCATATTCACTGTTAACTCTTGCACTGACTGGTAGAGCATGTTGTGCACAATTTGGGCATTTAAGTAAATGGAAAAATGTTTTAAAACTGCAGGCTTTTACTGAATTTAATTTTTACTTTTGTCGTACTAAACACTGCATTACAAAGGATATGTATACAAAATAATGCTTAGATATTATGCTACATGATATACAGGAACAACTAATAAACAATCATGGCTCATTTTTAAAAACCTGAAAAACACACAGTACTCCTATTATGTAATAACATTTTGCTATATCAGTATTAGCTCCTGACAGCTCACTGCTATCACCAGCCATTGAAAGGGTTAACGTCAGCAAATATATCTAAAAATGTTTACATTACCCATCAACTTGATGTCCTTCCCCTAATCAGATTCTCCTGATACCCCCTTGGCCTTTAATCCTTGCACATTGCCTTGATCCACACGAACTGTGCTTTTCTAATCCTCTATCTATGTCAGTTATAATTTAGCTGTGTCAATTCTCCTTATCACTGTTAACTCTAATCATTACCCTGTACATGTAAAATATGCCCAGACACTCAGTAGACCCTCCACATGACTCCCTTCTCATGTTATTTTATTATTTTTGACCCCTAAAATTAAACCCTCCTGCATCCAAACATTCCAGAGCTCTATGCACTAAAATGTAACCATTAAAATTACAACAAAAAACAAAATGTATGCTTACCTGATAAATTATTTCTTTCCTGGCATAGAAAATACACAAATCCATTCAATTACTAGTGGGATATTCAACTCATGGCTAGGAGGATGAGACAAAGAGCACCCCAGCAGAGCTGATAAGTGCCACTTTCCCTAGCCATAATCCCCAGTCATTCGGCCAAAGGAAAATGGAAAAAAGAAGATAACACAAGGGTATAGAGGTGCCTGAGGTTTATACCAAAAAAACTGTCTTAAATTAATAAGGGCAGGTCATGGACTCTCCATGCCAGGTAAGAAAATAATTTATCAGGTAAGCATACAATTTGTTTTCTTTCCAATGGCATGGAGAGTCTATTCACATACTAGTGGGAACCAATACCCAAGCTAGAGTACACAGAATGGAAGGGCCGGAGAACAAGAAAGGCAGACCCAAACAAAAGGCACCACCGCTTGAAGAACTTTCCACCCAAAGGAAACCTCAATTGAGGCAACAACATATTTTTTTTTAAAATTGGAAAAAGTATGCAATGAAGACCAAGTGGCCACCTTGCAGATTTGTTCTACAGAAGCCCCATTTTAAAAGGCCCAGGAAGAAAAGACAGTTCTAGAGAAATGAGCTGTAATCCTCTCAGGAAGCAGTTGTACAACCATCTGATAAACCAAACGAATAACAATTTTCAATCAAAGGGAGAGCAGAAGTGGCCTTCTGGCCTATATGTATACCAGAAAGCACAGCTGGAAACTCTAGATGCCTGCAGAAAGAACTGCAAACCACACACAACATCCACATGAACATGTAACAGACGTTCCTTAGGAGAAGAAGGATTAGGACAGAACAAAGGAACTGCAATATCCAGAATGATATTGTGGTCCGACACCAACCTAGGAAGAAATCCCAATCTGGTACGAAGGACCTCCTTGTTTGATTGAAACATAAGGAAAGGTGGTTCACATTGCAGACCTGAAAGCTCTGAAACCCCAGAAGAAATAGTGAGAAGAAGAATACCTCCAAGCCAACAACTTAGTATCAACAGATAGCATAGACTCAAACACAGTCTGCTGAATAAACCTAAGAACAAGATTAAGAGTCCAAGGAAAAATAACAGACTTAAACACAGGCCTAAATCTGACTAAGGCCTGACCAAGAATGAACATCCAGAATGTAATCCAGACGTTAAACCAAAGAAACAAAAAGGGCAGAAATCTAGCCTCTCAGAGTACAGACTGATAAGTCCTTCTCCAGGTCCTCCTGAAAAAAAGACATAATATAATGAACCCTCATTGGACTCCAAGAGAAATCTCTAGATTCACACCAAAACAAAAAAAAGTATATACTCCATACTTTATGGTAAATCTAGCAAGATACCAGCTAACAAGCCAGAATCATAGAATTCATAACTATATCTAAAAAACCTTGTCTAAATAAGACTACACAATTAATCTCCAAGCAGTCAGCTTCAGAGATCTAGATTTGAATATAGGAAAAGATCCTGCATAGAAGGTCCTATCTCAGAGGCAATTTCCACAGAGAGAAGGATGACACCTCTACCAGGTCCATAAACCAACTTCTGTGAGGCCAAACTGAAGCCGAGCTAAGCCAGAGAAAAGAGGCCCAGCAGAGAAACCTTGAAAGTCTCAAGGAAAAACTAAAGCATAGACCAGAGCTACCGGAGGATTACTTGATCTGGATCCAAAATAGTAAGCATGGCAGTGAAACGAAAACACCTTAAGAGCCAACTCCGGGACTCCCCACCTGAGACCGAACATCAATAATACATCTGGATGAAGAGCTCACTAAGAAACAATATTTTTACACCCTGATGAAAGTCTCTCTGCTCAGATAATCCATTCCATAAATGTTTTTTAGAGAACATTCAATGTTGGTCCTGTACCCAAGAGATGGTTATAGGTTTCCGGGAATCTGAGTCTTAACGCATTCTCTCAGCAGCATTAGGCTATTGAGGAACCCCAAACTGTTCCCCAGCCAGAGAGACTAGTAACAGGATCCATAATCTCAAGAAGCATGCACCCTGGGACAAGAGATCTTGAGAGAGTCATTAGGACCGAAATCTCTCATTGAGAGGTCAAGACTATCCTCTGAAAGAGGTCAGAGAGGTCTCCGATCCTTGAATACGAGAGAGATCCACTGGATACAAACCCAATACATTCTGGGTCTTAAGCAGATATAATAATCACTATACTATAGGAGCACTCCCTATAAAAATGATAGGTTAAAACAGCTTGCAAGCACACATTCAAGATGCAAGTAGCTGCAGCAGGTTCCAAACTGCAAGCCTTCCGCTTACTAATCATCCTGTATTTACCCAAGTATGACACACACTTCTTGACTTGAATGCCGATATTATCTAGTAGCACAATTCAACAGTAGAAATGTGCTTTCTGGGATAGGAGCTTAATGGGATATCCACTTAACATTAGCCTGGGTCCTTACCTATGACAACTAACCCAATATAAGGCTGTAAAGGTGGTGTTCTCATAATAGTGTCCACAGTGGATAGTCCAGGAAGCTGTTCAGCCATGAGATATCCCATCTAGAGGATATACAAAATAAATACAAACACTTTCTGAGGGTAGCAGGTCCTACTAGGTCCCTGATATCCAAGTCCTTCCACTGATACCTCTTGCCCAATAAATAATTATAAAAGGACTTACCCTGGGTCTTTTGCTGTGGAGCATTTCACAGCAGCTCCAGGTGTGAAAGCCTCAACGGACCGCTAGCAGGGACCTAAAGACACAAGAAAAACAGACTAACCAACCCTGGTTTTCTAAAAAAGGGGTAGCAAAAATGTTGTTAGGTAAGCATGGACTACCTTGCCATCTTCCAACTGCTAAAAACTACTTTTACTCTTACTAAATAGATTGACATGGACACAACATAACCCCAATCCTTGCTTGCAGGGAAAAGTACCCATTAAAGGATTAAATATCTTCAGACACCATATTCACACATCCACCCATGACAGAGGCAAAGAGAATGACTGGGGATTATGGGTAGGGGAAGTGACACCAGCTTTGCTGGGGTGCTCTCTGCCTCCTCCTGCTAGCCAGGAGTTGAATATTCCACTAATAATTGAATGTATTTGTGGACTTTCCATGTCATTAGAAATAATAAAATCAAAAAGGTCTTGCAATAGAAAAATAATTTGTTTTACCTGTACACTGAATGAAGAATCTTCATTCTCCAGTCTCTTCCAGCTATATCTAACCATTCTTCTTTTTCCTTGCAGCCTTTTGTTTTCTTTCTTAGGATTCCCTCCAATAAAAAAAAACAATCATGACAAGTTTATAAAGTTAATTTGTAATTTGCAACAAATTGCAGAGAAATGATTTGCCTTTCCCTGGTAAAAATGATTAGAACATGCAATAAAGTACACTAATTATCATTTGCCTTTATACAAACAATAGACTATTTTTATTAAATTTAATCAATCTGGTCAAGCAAACACACATACTTTTTTAAAAACACTTAAACCTAACAGTCTCATATTATTCAGATAAATAAAGACTCAAGTATAGGGAAGTAGTATCCAATGCTGACAGTCTAGGTCTAGGTCTTGAATAAAATAAATCTAAGTTCCTTCTATAGCGAAAGCTATATTACAATTATCATTACAATTATTAAGTTCTTATTCCATTAACATTAATATTATTATAGACCCAAAAATGATATCAGTTTGGCTACCTCAACTTCTTTAAATTTTGGAATATTCAATTATTAGCATCATACTAGAGGCTTAGGTAAATGGTTTAAAAAGAGAGACTATGTTCCAATACAGAAACCCCTGACGTGCGTTTCACAATAACTCTTCTTCAGATGGGATTCATAAAGTTAACTAATCAGCACTGCAGATAGGCAGACTTACTCCAGATAAGCAGGCTTACTGTAAAAATAAAAAAAAATGTTCACTCTTCTGATTGGTTATTCTGATTGCTTGCCTATTGTTTAAAAACTGCCATACAGGGATATTATAGTGCAAAAATGAAATTCCCTAATTTGCCATGTAAGCGCCAGCGCCGCTTTGATGTCTTGTATTTAAATCTCAACTGCTGTTTCCGATGGGCTCACCAGCTGTATCCTTTTGGGAGCAGTAGTGCTCTGTTGCTCTGAGTGGTACTTTAACTATGTGTTTAACCCCTGTTGGTTGGCTTAAACATATAGAATTGCAGGGTCTCTAGGGCTAAATGACATGCTCTAATTAATTAGAGCATGTCATTTTTTTGCACTATAATGTTTGTTTAAGGTGCTCAAATTTTAGTGACTGAAATTTAATAACGGACACACACCTATTGAAAGCAGCAGGACTGTTCCTACTATCTAGGAGTACATGTTTGAAAAGATTAAAAAAATATTATTATATATATTAATATATAAACTTCTTAAAAACACACTTTAACAATAGAAATTCAAAACTGAAATGTGTATGGGTTTTACATAGAAGCATTTTGCAACTTCCATTAGCAAACAAAAAAACAAACAAACAAAATAACCATTTTTGCTAATAGGTATATTGCAAACATTTATGTATTTCAAATTTAAATGATTCCATGCACATTTCCAATTTTGAGCTTTCTATACCTTTAAGTTTGCTTAAATGCTGTATCCTGTGATTTTTGCCATGTAGGGACAAATGTAAAATAAGCTTGCATTGATCTAATTCATCACTGTTTCTGGGTCAAATACATTGCACCATACTTAAGCACAGAATAATCCCTTCATCCTCTTTGAAGGGAATGTAATAAATTTAGTTTTCAGAGGTATCTGTTGTGAAAATTAGACAATATAAATAATGAATGTAGTGTATAGGGAAACAGTGTTTCATTGTCTTTCATTAAAGGAACAGTATTCAGATATTACTGCAATTGGATAAACAGCTTAGTGAAATGCTTTAAAAAAACAAAAACTGCTTTTAATGAAAGGCCAACTGTTATGGGGGAACTGTGGTATATCAGGGACCAAAATCTCAGTGAGTAATAAAGTTTACAAACGTGAGGGCTTATGAAAGAGACATGAAGCCCTAAGTTTTTCCTTTGTGATTACGATAGAGAATGCAATTTTTAACAGATTTCTAATTTACTTCTATTATCAAATTTTCTTTGTTCTCTGTGTATCATTTGTTAAAAAGCATGGACAGACAGACAGACAGACAGATAGATAGATAGATAGATAGATAGATGATAGATAGATAGATAGATGATAGATAGATAGACAGACATATGGATATTGCAAGACTAACGCCTAGATTTAGAGTTCTGCGGCTAAAGGGGTGCGTTAGCTACGCTGGCTTTTTTCTGGCCGCATCTTTTAAATACCGCTGGTATTGAGAGTTCTCTGAAGGGCTGCGTTAGGCTCCAAAAAAGGAGCGTATAGCATATTTACCACAGCTTCAACTCTCAATACCAGCGGTGCTTACGGACGCGGCCAGCTTCAAAAACGTGCTCGTGCACGATATCCCCATAGAAAACAATGAGGCTGTTTGAGCTGAAAAAAAAACCTAACACCTGCAAAAAAGCCGCGTTCAGCTCCTAACGCAGCCCCATTTTTTTCTATGTGGAAACACTTCCTACGTCTGCACCTAACACTCTAGTACCCTGTACCCTGAGTCTAAACACCCCTAACCTTACACTTATTTACCCCTAATCTGCCGCCCCCGCTATCGCTGACCCCTGCATATTATTTTTAACCCCTAATCTGCCACTCTGTACACCGCCACAACCTACATTATCCCTATGTACCCCTAATCTGCTGCCCCTAACACCGCCGACCCCTATATTATATTTATTAACCCCTAATCTGCCGCCCCCAACGTCGCCTCCACCTAACTACACTTATTAACCCCTAATCTGCCGACCGGACCTGAGCGCTACTATAATAAATGTATTAACCCCTAATCCGCCTCACTCCCGCCTCAATAACCCTATAATAAATAGTATTAACCCCTAATCTGCCCTCCCTAACATTGCCGACACCTAACTTCAAGTATTAACCCCTAATCTGCCGACAGGAGCTCACCGCTACTCTAATAAATGTATTAACCCCTTAAGCTAAGTCTAACTTTAACCCTAACACCCCCCTAAATTAAATATAATTTAAATCTAACGAAATAAATTAACTCTTATTAAATAAATTATTCCTATTTAAAGCTAAATACTTACCTGTAAAATAAATCCTAATATAGCTACAATATAAATTATAATTATATTATAGCTATTTTAGGATTAATATTTATTTTACAGGTAACTTTGTATTTATTTTAACCAGGTACAATAGCTATTAAATAGTTAAGAACTATTTAATAGCTAAAATAGCTAAAATAATTACAAAATTACCTGTAAAATAAATCCTAACCTAAGTTACAATTAAACCTAACACTACACTCTCAATAAATTAATTAAATAAACTACCTACAATTATCTACAATTAAACCTAACACTACACTATCAATAAATAAATTAAATACAATATGTACAATTACCTACAATTAAACCTAACACTACACTATCAATAAATTAATTAAATACAATACCTACAAATAAATACAATTAAATAAACTAACTAAAGTACAAAAAATAAAAAAGAACTAAGTTACAAAAAATAAAAAAATATTTACAAACATTAGAAAAATATTCCAACAATTTTAAACTAATTACACCTACTCTAAGCCCTCTAATAAAATAACAAAGCCCCCCAAAATAAAAAAATGCCCTACCCTATTCTAAATTACAAACGTTCAAAGCTCTTTTACCTTACCAGCCCTGAACAGGGCCCTTTGCGGGGCATGCCCCAAGAAATTCAGCTCTTTTGCCTGTAAAAAAACACATAAAATACCCCCCCCCCAACATTACAACCCACCACCCACATACCCCTAATCTAACCCAAACCCCCCTTAAATAAACCTAACACTAAGCCCCTGAAGATCTTCCTACCTTATCTTCAGCTCACCGGGTATCACCGATCGGTCCTGGCTCCAAAATCTTCATCCAACCCAAGCGGGGGCTGGCGATCCATAATCCTGCGGCTGAAGATGTCCAGAAGAGGCTCCAAAGTCTTCATCCTATCCGGGAAGAAGAGGCGATCCAGACCGGCAACCATCTTGATCCAAGCGGCATCTTCTATCTTCATCCGATGAGGCTGATCCGATCAGCCAATCAGATTGAGTTCGCATTCTTTTGGCTGATCGGAACAGCCAATAGAATGCGAGCTCAATCTGATTGGCTGATCGGATCAGCCAATCGGATTGAACTTGATTCTGATTGGCTGATTCCATCAGCCAATCAGAATTTTCCTACCTTAATTCCGATTGGCTGATAGAATCCTATCAGCCAATCGGAATTCGAGGGACGCCATCTTGGATGACGTCCCTTAAAGGAACCGTCATTCTTCAGTTGGACGTCGTCAGAAGAAGATTGATCCGCACTAGAGGTCTTCTTGATGGAGCAGTTCCTCATCGGATGAAGATAGAAGATGCCGCTTGGATCAAGATGGTTGCCGGTCTGGATCGCCTCTTCTTCCCGGATAGGATGAAGATTTTGGAGCCTCTTCTGGACATCTTCAGCCGCAGGATTATGGATCGCCAGACCCCGCTTGGGTTGGATGAAGATTTTGGAGCCAGGACCGATCGGTGATATGAGGTGAAGATAAGGTAGGAAGATCTTCAGGGGCTTAGTGTTAGGTTTATTTAAGGGGGGTTTGGGTTAGATTAGGGGTATATGGGTGGTGGGTTGTAATGTTGGGGGGGGTATTGTATGTGTTTTTTTACAGGCAAAAGAGCTGAATTTCTTGGGGCATGCCCCGCAAAGGGCCCTGTTCAGGGCTGGTAAGGTAAAAGAGCTTTGAACTTTTGTAATTTAGAATAGGGTAGGGCATTTTTTTATGTTGGGGGGCTTTGTTATTTTATTAGGGGGCTTAGAGTAGGTGTAATTAGTTTAAAATTGTTGTAATATTTTTCTAATGTTTGTAAATATTTTTTTATTTTTTGTAACTTAGTTCTTTTTATTTTTTGTACTTAAGTTAGTTTATTTAATTATATTTATTTGTAGGTATTGTATTTAATTAATTTATTGATAGTGTAGTGTTAGGTTTAATTGTAGGTAATTGTAGATATTGTATTTAATTTATTTATTTATAGTGTAGTGTTAGGTTTAATTGTAGATAATTGTAGGTAGTTTATTTAATTAATTTATTGATAGTGTAGTGTTAGGTTTAATTGTAACTTACGTTAGGATTTATTTTACAGGTAATTTTGTAATTATTTTAACTATTTTAGCTATTAAATAGTTCTTAACTATTTAATAGCTATTGTACCTTGTTAAAATAAATACAAAGTTACCTGTAAAATAAATATAAATCCTAAAATAGCTATAATATAATTATAATTTATATTGTAGCTATATTAGGGTTTATTTTACAGGTAAGTATTTAGCTTTAAATAGGAATAATTTATTTAATAAGAGTTAATTTATTTCGTTAGATTTAAATTATATTTAATTTAGGGGGGTGTTAGGGTTAGGGTTAGACTTAGCTTTAGGGGTTAATCCATTTATTATAGTAGCGGTGAGATTCGGTCGGCAGATTAGGGGTTAATAATAGAAGTTAGGTGTCGGCGATGTTAGGGAGGGCAGATTAGGTGTTAATACTATTTATTATAGGGTTATTGAGGCGGGAGTGAGGCGGATTAGGGGTTAATAACTTTATTATAGTAGCGGTGCAGTCCGCTCGGCAGATTAGGGGTTAATAAGTGTAGGCAGGTGGAGGCGACGTTGAAAGGGGCAGATTAGGGGTTAATAAATATAATATAGGGGTCGGCGGTGTTAGTGGCAGCAGATTAGGGGTACATAAGTATAACGTAGGTGGCGGTCGGCAGATTAGGGGTTAAAAAAATTTAATAGAGTGGCGGCGACCTCGGTTTAGGGGTACATAGGTAGTTTATGGGTGTTAGTGTACTTTAGAGCACAGTAGTTAAGAGCTTTATAAACCGGCGTTAGCCCAGAAAGCTCTTACTACTGACTTTTTTCTGCGGCTGGAGTTTTGTCGTTAGATTTCTAACGCTCACTTCAGCCACGACTCTAAATACCGGAGTTAGAAAGATCCCATTGAAAAGATAGGATACGCAAATGACGTAAGGGGATCTGCGGTATGGAAAAGTCGCGGCTGGAAAGTGAGAGTTAGACCCTTTCCTGACTGACTCCAAATACCGGCGGTAGCCCAAAACCAGCGTTAGGAGCCTCTAACGCTGGTTTTCACGGCTACCGCCCAACTCAAAATCTAGGCCTTAGAGATTTGCAACTAATATTGTCCTCTTAAAGGGACAGTCTACTTAAAAAAATGTATTGTTTAAAAAAAATAGATAATCCCTTTATTACTCATTCCCCAGTTTTGGAAAACCAACACTGTGATATTTATACACTTATTACCTCTGTTATTACCTTATATCTAAGCATTTGCAGACTGTCTCTTATCTCAGGTCTTTTGACAGATATGCCTTTTAGCCAATCAGTGCTGTCTCCTAAATAAATCCACAGGAACAATGCAATCTATATGACACTCATGAACTAGCACTGTCTAACTGTTAAAATATGTCAAAATGCACTGAGATAAGAAGCAGTTTAGAAATCAGTTTGTGCCTTACCAAGGTTTAGCTTTCAAAAAAGAAACCCAAGAGAACAAAGCAAACTTTGATATTTAAAGTAAATAGGAAAGTTGTTAAAATTGCATACCCGATCTGCATCATGAAATTTTACATTTGACTGTACCTTTAGGCAATCTGCTTCATTCCTATTTGTTAGAAGTCTATTAATATATATTTATATTAACATTGTTAAATTATTACTATAATTTTAGACCTAATCTTGCAACATTGAAAGCTTTAGAAACAAACTAGTCATGCATTTCCCCCTCTAAAGCATAAGCACAAAGCTATAATATTTTATTAGATGCAGAACTCGTGTAAGTGAAAGTAAATTTCAATTATATTTTCTTTTATAATGTCATATTTAAAGCATACTTTATACAATAATGTTAAGGCATACAATTCTTTTTTATACAAATACAAAAGTTCAATCATTAAATCCTGATTATGTGTTAGGAATGTTATTTATGTGTTAGACAACAACTGTTTCTTTCAGAAAAAAACATGGTACATTATTAGATAGCATTGTAAATTAGCATGTTTTTTTTATTTACTTTTATAAAGAAAAATGCACCTTTTTGATGAGCTATAAGCTTTCTTCACATTGCATGTAATTCTACAGCAACATTTTGTATGGTCAAAGGAACAAAATGGTACAAAAACAAATCCTCTAATATGTTACAATATATATGGTTGAATTATTACTTGCTAATACCTTCCAAACCACCTTTAAACCCTTTAAACACATAGTTAAAGGGATAGTAAACACCAAACATGTTATTGTTTAAAGATAGATAATCCCTTTTATTTATCATTCCCCAGTTTTGCATAACCAACACTGTTATAGAAATATACTTTTTACCTCTGTGATTACCTTGTATCTAAGCTTCTGCAGACTGGCCACTTATCTTAGATCTTTTAATAGACTTACATTTCAGGCAATTAATGCTGACTCTTAAATAACTTCACGTTCATGGGCACAATGTTTTTTTTAATGAAACACATGAACTAACACCCTCTAGCTGTGAAAAACTGTCAAATGCATTCAGTTAAAAGGCAGCCTTCAAGAGCTTAAAATTAGCAAATGAGCCCACCTAGGTTTAGCTTTCAGCTAAGAATACCAAAGAACAAAGCAAATTTAATGATAAAAGCAAATTAATAAAGTTGCTTGACCTATTTGAATCATGAAAGTTTAATTTGGACTTTACTAGAACAACAATGCGCTACTGGGACATAGCTGAACACCGCTGGTGAGCCAATAACATGAGGCATTGGGGTCTGACCAACAATCACTAGCTATCTCCAAACAAGGCATTACTTCTCCTGAGCCTACCTAGGTATGCTACTCAACAAAAGATACAGAGGAAAAAAACACTCAAAATCAAATATGGCAATGAATTAAATTGTGCAGGAAAGTGTGTGTGCAATATTTCTTGCTTTGGACATCTATAATGGCTTGGAATATAAGGAAGGAAGGAGCCCGATAGCAGTGCAGAAAAAAAGTACTTGTATATACATGAAACTTAAAGATTCCATATGTTATGTCTCCATGCACACACAGGAACCCTTAACGGACCAGTAATAACAGTAGATTTGCATAATCGAAAATGCATGTTAAAAAGACAATACAATAGCACTTAGTCTGAACTTCAAATAAGTAGTAGATTTTTCTTCTGACAAATTTCCAAGTTATGTATATTTCCACTCCCCCTGTACCATGTGACAGCCATTAGCCAATCACAAATGCCTATACATATATTCTGTGAATTCTTGCACATGCTCAGTAGGAGCTGGTGACTCAAAAAGCATAATTATAAAAAGACTGTGCACATTTTCTTAATGGAAGTAAATTGGAAAGTTGTTTAAAATTGCTGCTCTATCTGAATCATGAACGTTTCCTTTCGAATTGAGTGACCCTTTAAGTTACATAAAAAAAAAAAAAAAAATTCCTGGAAATTACAAAAAAAAGCTTAAAAAGAAATAAAGCAAAATAAAAACTTCCTAATTTGTGCGTGATTTTGTTCAAACACTGCCATTTATGTATATTTTAGGCTATGTACGTTCCCTGCATTTCTTTTTTTTTATATGCTTGAAAGAATGACGCAGATTAGAGTGAACAT
The DNA here is from genome assembly GCF_027579735.1 of Bombina bombina. Classification (NCBI taxonomy): domain Eukaryota; kingdom Metazoa; phylum Chordata; class Amphibia; order Anura; family Bombinatoridae; genus Bombina; species Bombina bombina. The sequence goes on along the minus strand of NC_069503.1, from coordinate 1,097,253,775 downwards.
GCTTGAAAATATGCAACATTGGTTTTTGAATGAAGCCCTAAGTAATTTTAATTGGAGAAGTAAATTGAATAGTCTTGTAAAATGGCATTCTCCAACTATACCATGAAAGTTTAATTTTGATTTAGTGTATGACCATAAACAACACAAAATCCTCATTGTGCACCACTAAACACTTCTACCCAGGGATCCTATGTAATGTAGTCACTAATTCAACTCACATCATCAGAAAGCATTTGTAACAGATGAAATGCCATCTCAGAAGAAAATGCTTCCTAGAAAAGTTATATAACAGCTTTTGTGATAATGGGGTGATCACAATCATTTACAAAAAGCCTATTAAAAAGATGTATCTACACATATTCCCAAAAGCTGTAATGCTGAATTTTGTATTTAAAAAAAAGGTACCTTTTTTTTATAAAGGATAATGACCAACACCATTTTTTTCACAACCCACATATAATACATACACCAAAACCTGGAGCATGTATAAGTATCGAATGTGCATGCATGTGGCCTGACAGTGTTAATCATTTAAAGGGACAGTCTATCCCAGAGTATATAGATAATACTTTTATTTACCATTCCCCAGTTATGAATAGCCAACACTGTTATATTAATATGTTTTTTTCCTCTGTGATTACCTAAGTATCTAAACCTCTGGAGACTGCCTCTTAATTCAGTTCTTTTGACAGACTTGCATTTTAACCAATCAGTGCTGACTAATAAATAACTTCACAATGTTATCTATACCGCATATGTGAACTACCACAGTCTAGCTGTGAAAAGCTGTCAAAATGCACGGAGAAAAGAGGTGGCTTTCAATGGCTTAGAAATTAGCATGTGAACCAACATAGTTTTAACTTTTAACAAAGAATACAAAAAAACAAAGCAAATTTGATGATAAAAGTAAATTGAAAAATTGTTTAAAATTGCATGCCCTATTTGAATCAAGAAAAGGTAATTTTAACTTGAAGGTCTCTTTAAATAGTTTTTCAAATGTACTGTTAATTTATTGCAAAACTGCAGACAAATCTTCTAATTACATGGTATGTTCTGTCCCTTTAAAGGGTAAACAGTAAGGGTTTTGTAATTACACTGTTCTGTTACTATAGACTAATATATCAGCCAAGTCTAAACAGTTTTTAAATATATTAGCATAATTGTTGCTGCAGTTATTTTTCCACAGCCATACTCCAGCCACTAATGTCCTTATTTAGAGGAGCCAATCTGGGCTTGAGTCCACAGCTAATAAGGCTAGCTGTAGTCATTTAAAATTTAAAGAAGGTATAATACATGAAGGGGGGAGGGGATAAAATAAATAATAAAAGTATATTGCAAAACTGTTTTAACAGGCACCTTGTTTATAACATAAATTTTGTTTACTTTTTGCACACGTCAAGATGTGCATGTATTATGAGTTAAAAGTAAAAAGTTAGTGCACAAGCGAAAACCCAAAGAATGCAAAAGTGGAACTTAGCATATTGTGAATGCGTTAAAGTATTCACTGATAAAGTTCAATAGAAATAAAACCTAACACCCATACTCACTAGCTATCCCAATCGTGTTTATTTAAGTGATCTTAACCCAACATGAATTATAAATATCTCACATTCCAAATGTTCTTCACATAGAAGAATATGTTCTATTTATTCTTAAATAAATATTTCTAAATGTATCGATGAGTTTTTTGGGTAAAATATCTATCATCTATCTATCTATGATTATATATAGGTATATATATCTATATCTATCTATCTATCTATCTATCTATCTATCTATCTATATATATATATATATATATATATATATATATATATATATATATATAGCAAACTTCAACAAAATCAGAGGCAAACCAGGTTTTCTTCAAAGCAATAAGTAAAATTTACTGACGTTTCGGGGAACAAAACTCCCCTTCTTCAGAACACAAATAACACACACAAACTGTGCTTAAATGGAGTGAAAAACAAGAGGTACCTCTTTCTTCCTGTCAAAAAAGGCGCCAAACTAACATAATTTCCGGTTTATGTTAAGGTGACCCTGGGTTATAATAACAATCTTTATACGTACAACAATTGTGAACAAAAAAAGGGATCACTAGTGTCTCCAGTGGCCCCGTGTATTAAAACAACTCACCATTTATAAACCTAGTTCTACATTGTATGTTTAAGCACAATTTACAATGTACCTCATTCCATATATTTCTTATATGACACATAGTGTGTGCAGTGCTTCACTATACGTGTATACTTATACTTATGCCGGAAGTTGCGTCACTTCCGGTTCCAGAGGTACTCTACCATCCAGACAGATAGCTCAGCGGGTTTGATCCCCGGCGAGGTCCACTCAGTCTTTCACCCTTCTGAGGTCAATAAAATGAGCAGCGCCTTGAGACCTTTACGGATGATTAGCCGCGCTTTACAATTACCCAATACATACATACCATTGTGACATCACTTCCATGACAAATATTTACAATATCACACGTGCAATGCATTGTCAGTGTTTACATGTACATGTACAAGTAAGCCTAAACCATAGCGATGTCAGATGACAATTAAAACAGCCAGTAAGAATATACCAACAAACATTATGTGGTCAACCATTTTAACATGTCAAAAAACAGACAATACAACAGTAAGTTAATGCTCAGAGGATCGGCAGCAGGGTTATATCTCTTAATCCACGTATATAATTCTTCTTACAAGAGGGGGTTTAGTGCATGTCTATATATATATACATCATTCTTTGTTACAGATAGTAATCAATATATCACATTAACACCCATCATTATAGCAATTTTATTGGCAAGGGTGCATACCTTGTAATACCATTTCACTGTCATGTGTTAGAGTCACCTATAAGGGTGGGGAACTCAATATTGGTCTAGGGGGTACCATGGCGATTATAAAATTATATCTAATCTGCGTCATCACCCATACCATAGACAATGGCTGGTAGAGTATCACTCGTCCAAAGGCGAGAGGAGCACCCCCAGTCAGTCCCCATCCACAGCCATCCAGTGCCCCATCCCAAGAGTTACACATTACAAGGATATATTATGTTAATGCACCAAAATCAGGCACAGAGTTCAGTCCCTTAGGATTTATGATATCCAGCCTGTATATCCATTCCGCCTCCCTTTTGAGAAGCAGCTTATTTCTGTCTCCACCTTGTGATAGTTTAGGGATATGATCAATAAGAATCACTTTGATTAAATATACAGGATGTTTGGCCACCAACCAGTGGCATGCCACTGGTTGGTTGGATTCTCCTTTCTTTATGGCCTGCTTTATAGTCATTCAATGGTTGGCCATTCTTTCTCTAATCGTCCCTTGTGTCTTCCCAGCGTAGTGCAAACCACATGGGCATATCAACATATAGACAATGTGGGTAGTTATGCACGCTATGGAGTGATTGATGGTGTACTTCTGATTACCATGTGGATGGTTACATTTTTTTGTAGCTACTATTCCATTGCAGGTGGTGCAATTAGGGCAATACACCACCAGCCATTGTCTATGGTAGGGGTGATGACGCAAAGAAGAGATAATTTGTGCTATCACCATGGTACCCCCTAGACCAGTATTGCGTTCCCCACCCTTATAGGTGACTCTAACACATGACAGTGAAATGCTATTACAAGGTATGCACCGTTGATAATAAAATTGCTATAATGATAGGTGTTAATGTGACATATTGATTACTATATGTAACATAGAATGATGTATGTATATATATATATATATATATATATATATAGACATGCACTAAACCCCTCCTCTTGTAAGAAGAATTATATACATGGATTAAGAGATGTAACCCTGCTGCCGATCCTCTAAGCATTAACTTAATGTTGTATTGTCCATTTTTTAACATGCTAAAATGGTTGACCACGTAATGTTTGTTGGTATATTCTTACTGGCTGTTCTAATTGTCGTCTGACATCGCTATGGTTTAGGCTCACTTGTCATGTAAACACTGACACCGCATTGCATGTGTGATATTGTAAATATTTGTCATGGAAATGACGTCACAATGGTAGAGTTTCGGCGCAACCGGAACCGGAAGTGATGCATATTCTGGCATAAGAATAAGTAAACACGTATAGTGAAGCACTGCAAACACTATGCGTCATATAAGAAATATATGGAACGAGGTACATTATAAATTGTGCTTTAACATACAATGTAGAACTAGTTTATTAATGGTGAGTTGTTTTAATACACAGGGTCACTGGAGACACTAGTGATCCCCTTTTTTGTTCACAATTGTTGTACGTATAAAGATTGTTATTATAACCCGGAAGTAGATATTGTAAACTTCCAGGGTCACATTAACCTAAGAAATTATGTCAGTTTGGTGCCTTTTTTGACAGGAAGAAGGAGGTATCTGTTTGTGTTTCACTCTATTTAAGCATGGTTAGTGAGTGTTATTTGTGTTCTGAAGAAAGGGAGTTTTATTCCCCAAAACATCAATAAATTTGACTAATTGCTTTGAAGGAAACCTGGTTTGCCTCTGATTTTGTTGATGCTTGCTGTATGTACACAGGGGGACTGGGTGGTTGACCCCAGGAGGGCAGATTCACATCTTGTGCCTACCTTTCTGAATACCATAGAAAGCGCTATATACTCAGGGTTTTCCGAATAAGAAATACCCCCACTATTGGATGCTACAACCCATCATTCTGTGAAAAATGGTGCAGCATCCTAAATAAATGCTCACTAGAACTACTACTCCTGGTCATACAAGAAGTAGGTGTACAGTTGCAGCAGACAAAGACCGAAATTATACAGTATGAACTTCTTTATCTTGGTACTATCACACGAGATACACAAGATAATTGGTTGGAAAAACTTAAGACTCAACTGACTCAGTATGAAACTGAGCTTATACGGTTCAAAAATAGAAAACTGGAAATGGTTACTAACGATTACAGAGACAGACGTATTTACCTTTGGCAACTGTGCAAGCAGGAAATACAAAGGGAATATCCAGGGCGCCCGAGACGCCCAAGGTATAGAAAACCAGCTAACCTAACCACAGTAGATAGATCAGGAATGAGATCAGAAGAAGAACACACTACTAACGTTATCATAAAAGAACCTGTTACCAGTATTAGAGTTGTTACACGGTCACAAAACGGGGGAGGCCGAGCCCACACCCCAGAAGGGGTGGGCACAAGGAGCAAACCAACAAGACCCCTCCAATCTGCGGACCCAAACATAGTGGTGAACCTAAGTGACAGGACCCTTACAGAAATTGAATCCAGGGTCCTGAATAAAGGATTAAAGTTCATACCCAAATGTAGTACTAATGATTTTGCCCTCTACATAGACCTACAGAAGTTCCAGAGACAACTAAAACTTAGATTTTTTTGGAAATACAAATGAAACTGATCAACATACATACAAGAAGAAATCTAGATTTGACCACCCCAGTACTAACCCGAGTCTCCGCACATACCAACATTTAACCTATGATGAAATGGAAAGGAAAATAAAACAACAAAAGAGTACAGGATATAACAATTTAACCAAAATGGAATGACAGGCAGTGAAAACACTGGCTAAAGACCAGAACATCATAATATGAGAGGTGGACAATGGTCATTGTGATCCTGAATTACAAGGATTATAGAAACGAGGCATTATCACAATTGGAAGATACCTCAGTCTATCGAAAACTGCCTATGGACCCCACGGGGACATTCAAGAAGACCATTGATGCATACCTGGAGAAAATACACCGGGAGAAGCAAACCACAAAACAAGAAATGGAATATTTAAAGACACCTTTCCCTAGGCTTCTACACGGTCCCTAAAACACATAAATCCCTGGAACATCACTACAACAACCTTTAGCCTGCTTTGTAGATGCTTATCTACAGCAGTTAGTCAAGCAAATGGAATCATATATGTTGGACTTCAACATGCTGCTTAACACTCTTAAACAGCTTGAAACAATACAAGCAATGGATATCTTAGTCACCCTAGATGTGCCAAGTTTTTACACTGTCATACCTTACCATCTAGGATTAAGGCAGTAAGTAATCAACTTCTTAGACATTCATATGTGTGGCCATCAGTAGACATAATACTTACACTATTAGAATTCTGCCTTACCAACAATTACTTCAAATTTGAAAAGCAAATCTATCTCCAACTAACAGGAACGGCAATGGGGTCCAATGTGGCCCAATCTTATGCCAATTTTTTCATGGCAGAAATTGAAAGCAGAGACACACAACTGTTTCAAGACACCAGGATCATCCTATTCAGACAATACAAAAATGATCTTATAATTATCTGGAGAAGCACCGAACAAGATTTTTTACAGTGGTACCAAGAACTGAACACAGTTTGTCATGATTTGAAATTTAAGATCAGTCATAGTAAGGATAATATAGCTTTTTTAGATCTATGGCTCTATAAAAAAGGAAGGTAGAATACAATTAACACTCTTTAGAAAAACTACTGATCATAACTCACTTCTTCCCTACACCAGCTGCCACCCACCAGACCTCAAAAGGTCCCTACCAACCTCACAGTTTAAACAAGTTGCCAGAAATAATATGGAGCACTCAACACTCAAATAATATGGAACATAGACAAAGGCCATACGGACCAACCAGTGGCTCTGCAATTTTTGCAACATGGACATTCAGTTAAGGACCTACCATATACCCTGATTGATCATGTCCCAACTCTCGTAAGAGGAGGGGACAGAGGGAAAATTCTCCTACATTGAGAGGCAAGGTGGACTTATGAACTGGGCACCTTGGTCCCTAAAGGGCTCAATACCCAGCTGGACTGTCATTGTTTTTGTGACTAACCATCCTCTGACTACTTTATATTTAAATTGGATTTACATGTATATAGTTGTATTTGGGATTGAGCTCTACATGTATATATGTACTATTTGCGTACACATGACATATGTTTTCCTTTTATCCTATTTTTCTTTTCTTTTTTCTTTTATTCTTTTTTTCTTCTTTGGTTCCTTTTTCTCTTTTCTTTTTCTTTTGTCTTACTCCTTTTTCTTTGCTTTCCTTTCCTTTTTTTTCTTCCTTTTTACCTTCTCTTCATTGGTGCCTTAACACCCCCCTCCTTTTTGGATACCATAAAGTTAGACCAATGTAGTGGATCACCATATGATGGATCACTTGACAGTATTCAGCAGTTTGTCAATATCTAGTTAATGTGTACTTTCTCCTAATATATAGGTCTCCTAGCTAGATTCATATCCTGCCTGAATAATTTAGCCAATTATTTAGTCCCCCTATCTCTTCTAGACTGTTAGCCTTTCTCCTTGTTTACTCATTTTTACTTTTTACTTTTTTCCCTTGTCTTCTTTCCCTATTTTTCCTTATTATTCCTTTTTTTCTTGTGTGAGGACCTGTGCCTGAAGAAACGGCCAGGAGAGCGTTGCAATTGTTATATGCCAAACCATATGCTTGTTATTTTTAATCCTTGCTAAGGCTCAATTTACAGAGCTTGCAATAAAAAGTTGTTTTTATTACAATTGGTGCCTTCAATTTATACATAACAAGCAGCCTCACTACCAGACGCCGGATCCGATCCAGGATAACTGCAGACCGGAGAGAGCCAGCTGGTCATCTCTGATTACCAGCTTATATCCACAAGCACACTGGTGTGCTTTGAACTATTGTGAATACCCTGTATATAGACCATCTGTAGTTTGTCCTCACACTGTGCTTTCTGATACACACATTTGTGCGCCTCTTCTCATCCATGTTTTAGAAGCGATTTGTTCCTGCTGGGCAAAGTATGGAGGGTGCGGCTGAATGAAGTACATTCTCTGAAGAGATTATTTGGAACTTTTTTCACAACAACCCGATATCGGAACGTTTTCATGTTGGAGTCAAACGGACTTTACACATTGATGTATCTAAACATCCAGCTTTAATGAGGTTCCATTTTCCATTATTATGTTAATATTAGATATTTTGTATCGATATATACTCTGAGTTACATAAGTATACAATATTGAGCTAACATTTGTAAGTTTCTATCTGTACAACAGCGCCCTCTGGTGACTGAGGTCAATTTGTTTTATGTTTCAAACCAATGGATTAAACACCCTTGAAACACGGTGAGTGCTCTCTTTGAACTTATTCTGTATATTGCTTTGTGGGATGCACTTCGGCTTGAAAATGGAATAGTGAGTGCTGGCCTTTTGCACATAAATATATATATATATATATATATATATATATATATATATATGTATCTGTGTATTTATTTGTTTTACTGTACATTTAGGGCTAGATTACAAGGAAAATGTTCTGTTTTTTTGAACATACAGATTTCCATGAATAGTATCAGCTATATATAGCAACATATACGCCTAGATTACGAGTTTTTGTCGGTAAGCTGTTTATGCTCACCTACAGACAACGCTGGTATTACAGGTATTTTTAAACCCAGCGTTAGCCACAGAAAAATGAGCGGAGAGCAAAATTTTGCTCCATATCTCACCTCAATACCAGCGCTGCTTACGGTAGAGGTGAGCTAGCTAAACGTGCTCGTGCACGATTTCCCCATAGGAATCAATGGGGCAGAGCCGGCTGAAAAAAAACAGCTAAAAAACACCCTACCTTGAGAAGTCTTCACCCAGCCGGGAGAAAGTCTTCCATGAAGCCGGTCAGAATTGGTCCTCCAGACGGGTAGAAGTCTTTATCAAAGCCAGCCAGAAGAGGTCCTCCAGATGGGCAGAAGTCTTCATCCAGACGGCATCTTCTATCTTCATCCATCCGGCGCGGAGCGGGTCCATCTTCAAGACATCCGACGTGGACATCCTCTTCCAATGAAGTCCCACTGAAGAATGAAGGTTCCTTTAAATGACGCCATCCAAGATGGCGTCCCTTGAATTCCAATTGGCTGATAAAATCCTATCAGCCAATCGGAATTAAGGTAGAAAAAATTGATTGGATCAGCAAACAGAATGCAAGCTCAATCTTTATTCTACCTTAATTCCGATTGGTTGATAGAATGCTATCAGCCAATCTGGATTCAAGGGACGCCATCTTGGATGACGTAATTTAATTGAACCTTCATTCTTCAGTTGGATTTCATTGGAAGAGGATGCTCCGCGTTGGATGTCTTGAAGATGGACCCGCTCCCCTCCGGATGGATGAAGATAGAAGATGCCGCCTGGATGAAGACTTGACTGTCTGGAGGACCTCTTCTGGCCGGCTTCGATGAAGACTTCTGCCCGTCTGGAGGACCACTTCTGCCCGGCTTCGTGGAGGACTTCATCTGGGCTGGGTGAAGACTTCTCAAGGTAGGGTGATCTTCAAGGGGTTAGTTTTAGGTTTTATTAAGGGGGGGTTTGGTGGGTTTTAGAATAGGGTTGGGTGTGTGGGTGGTGGGTTTTAATGTTGGGGGGTATTGTATTTTTTTTTACAGGTAAAAGAGCTGATTACATTGTGACAATGCCCCGCAAAAAGCCCTTTTAAGGGCTATTTGTAATTTAGTATAGGGTAGGGATTTTTATTATTTTGGGGTTTTGTTTTATGTTATTAGGGGGATTAGATTAGGTGTAATTAGTTTAACAAACTTGTAATTATTTTATTATTTTCTGTAATTTAGTGTTCACTTTTTTTCATACTTTAGATAATTTTATTTAATTGTAATTAATTGTATTTCGTTTATTTAATTTATTTAATTATAGTGTAGTGTTAGGTGCAATTGTAACTTATGTTAGGTTTTATTTTACAGGTACATTTGTCTTTATTTTAACTAGGTAGCTATTAAATAGTTAATAACTATTTAATAACTATTGTACCTAGTTAAAATAAATACAAACTTACCTGTAAAATAAAAATAAACCCTAAGCTAGCTACAATGTAACTATTAGTTATATTGTAGCTAGCTTAGGGTTTATTTTAGAGGTAAGTATTTAGTTTTAAATAGAAATAATTTAGTTAATTGTAGTAATTTTATTTAGATTTAAATTATATTTAAGTTAGGGAGGTGTTAGGGTTAGACTTAGGTCTAGGGGTTAATACATTTAATATAGTGGCGGCGACTTTGGGGGCAGCAGATTAGGGGTTAATAAATGTAAGTAAGTGTCGGCGATGTTAGTGTTTGCGATGCGGGAGTGCGGCGGTTTAGGGGTTAATATATTTATTAAAGTGGCGGCAATGTCCGGTTCGGCAAAATAGGGGTTACAAATTTAATTTTACTGTTTGTGATGTGGGGGGCCTCAGTTTAGGAGTTAATAGGTTGTTTATGGGTGTTCTTTTTAGCACTTTAGTTAAGAGTTTTATGCTACGGCGTTAGCCCATAAAACTCTTAACTACTAACTTTCAAATGCGTTAGGGATCTTGGAGGTAGAGGGTGTACCGCTCACTTTGAGGACGTAATACCGGAGTTAGGAAAATCCCATTAAAAATATAGGATACGCAATTGACGTAAGTGGATTTGCGGTATGTTTGAGTCGCGGAAAAAAAGTGAGCGGTACACCTGTACCTGCAAGACTCGTAATACCAGTGGGCGTTAAAAAGGAGCATTGGGACCTCTCAACGCTGCTTTTTAACCCTAACACAATAATAAAAAAGTATATTATTTTCTATGTGAAGAACATAGAGATTTAAAATATGTGTTTTGCACATCAGGTTTCAAGATTTAGATTTAATGAAGTGGAGTTAGTGCACATGAAAACTTAGTCATCTTAAAACATGTTATTGAAATATTACATATAAATTATTTAAAAAATTATAAAAATTATCAAAAAATATTAAACACACTGTAAAAAAATATATATATATTCTATGGATTATTTAGAATATATGACAGTATTTTTAATCATTTTTAATTATTATTATATGTATTTTTAAATATTTTATATGTAATATTTCAATAACACCCGTTAAGATTACTAACGGCGAGATTACGAGTTTTCCGGTAACATGGGTGCGTTGCTAACGCTTAGTTTCAGCTCACCACTCACCTAAAGTAACGCTGGTATTACAGGTTTTTTTAAACCCTGCGTTAGCCACAAAAAGGTGAGCGTAGAGAAGAATTTAGCTCTACATAAGCCACGTAAGCTGGCAAAACGTGCTCGTGCACAATTTCCCCATAGAAAACAATTGGGCTGAGCTGGCTGAAAAAAAAAACTAACACCTGCAAAAAAGCAGCGTTCAGATCCTAACGCAGCCCCATTGTTTCCTATGGGGAAATAAATGTTATGTCTGCACCTAACACCCTAACATGAACCCTGAGTCTAAACACCCCTAATCTGACGCCCCCACTATCGTTGACACCTACATTATATTATTAACCCCTAATCTGCCGCTCCGGACGCCGCCACCTACATTATACTTATGAACCCCTAATCTACTGCCCCCAACATCGCCGACACCTACATTATATTTATTTACCCCTAATCTGCCCCCCCAACATCACCGCAACTATATAAAATTTATTAACCCCTAATCTGCTGCCGCCAACGTCACTGCCACTATTATAATTTTTTTAACCCCTAAGTCTAACCTTAACCCTAACACCCTCTAACTTAAATAGAATTTAAATACATATAAATAAATTTACTACAATTAAATACATTATTCCTATTTAAAACTAAATACTTACCTATAAAATAAACCCTAATCTATCTACAATATAACTAATAGTTACATTGTAGCTAGCTTAGGGTTTGTATTTATTTTACAGGCAACTTTGTATTTATTTTAACTAGGTAGAATAGTTATTAAATAGTTATTAACTATTTAATTACTACCTAGCTAAAATAAGTACAAAAGTACCTGTAAAATAAACCCTAACCTAAGTTACAATTACACCTACCACTACACTATAATTAAACTAATTACCTAAACTACCTACAATTAATTACAATTAAATTAAATAAACTAAAATATGGAGAAAAAAAAACAATAAATTACAGAAAAAAAAGAATTACAAGAATTTTAAACTAATTACATCTAATCTAATCCCCCTAATAAAATAAAAAGCCCCCCAAAATAATAAAATTCCATACCCTATACTAAATTACAAATATCCCTTAAAATGGCCTTTTGTGGGGCATTGCCCCAAAGTAATCATCTCTTTACTTACCTATAAATTGCATCAGCCAATAGGATTTTCCTACCTTAATTCTGATTGGCTGATAGGATTCTATCAGCCAATCCGAATTCAAGAGATGCCATCTTGGATGACGTCACTTAAAGGACCAGTCATTTAGTCGTCGGCCGTCGGATGAAGAGGATGCTCCGCGTCGGGTGTCTTGAAGATGGACCTACTCCGTCTGGATGAAGCCTTCTGCCGATCTGGATGTCCTCTTCTGGCCGGATAGGATGAAGACCCTCTGGAGGACCACTTGTGCCTGGCTGGGTGAAGATGGCTCAAGGTCGGGGGGGATCTTCAAGGGGGTAGTGTTAGGTTTTTTAAGGGAGGATTGGGTGGGTTTTAGAATAGGGTTGGGTGTGTGTGTAGTGGGTTTTAATGTTGGGGGGTATTGTATTTTTTTTACAGGTGAAAGAGCTGATTACTTTGGGGCAATGCCCCACAAAAAAGGCCCTTTTAAGGGCTATTTGTAATTTAGTATAGGGTAGGGAATTTTATTATTTTGGGGGGCTTTTTTATTTTATTAGGGGGATTAGATTAGGTGTAATTAGTTTAAAATTCTTGTAATTCTTTTTTTTGTAATTTAGTGTTTGTTTGTTTTTCTTAATTTAGTTTATTTAATTTAATTGTAATTAATTGTAGGTAGTTTAGGTAATTATTTTAATTATAGTGTAGTGTTAGGTGTAATTGTAACTTAGGTTAGGGGTTATTTTACAGGTACTTTTGTACTTATTTTAGCTAGGTAGTTATTAAATAGTTAATAACTATTTAATAACTATTCTACCTAGTTAAAATAAATACAAAGTTGCCTGTAAAATAAATATAAATCATAAGCTAGCTACAATGTAACTATTAGTTATATTGTAGCTATCTTAGGGTTTATTTTATCAGTAAGTGTTTTGTTTTAAATTGGATTAATTTATTTAATTATGGTAAATTTATTTTGTTTAATTTAAATTATATTTAAGTTGGGGGGTTAGACTTAGGTTTAAACTTAAGGGTTTAAACTTAGGGTTAATAAATTTAATATAGTAGCGGCGACGTTGGGGTCGGAAGATTAGGGGTTAATAAATGTAGCACAAATACAACAAACAAGAAGTTCAACCAATATATGATTCACAAATATAACAAAAGGGGGCTAAAGCCTGGTAAGTAAATGTAATATTCGCAAATACACAAAGAAAAGAGGGCTGTACCAAAATAAGGTGCAGCACTAAAGACCATGATACTAAATAACCACCTAATAATAATTATTAGTAAAGTGCAAGATAGCAAAAAATGTGCAATTTATTGTAACATGATTTCATATAGAATAAAAGACACTAAGGCCTAGATTTGGAGTTTGGCGGTAGCCGTGAAAACCAGCGTTAGAGGCTCCTAACGCTGGTTTTAGGCTAACGCCGGTATTTGGAGTCAGTCAGGAAAGGGTCTAACGCTCACTTTTCAGCTGCAACTTTTCCATACCGCAGATCCCCTTACGTCAATTGCGTATCCTATCTTTTCAATGGGATCTTCCTAACTCCGGTATTTAGAGTCGTGTCTGAAGTGAGCGTTAGAATTCTAATGACAAAACTTCAGCCGCAGAAAAAAGTCAGTAGTTAAGAGCTTTCTGGGCTAACGCTGGTTCATAAAGCTCTTAACTACTGTGCTCTAAAGTACACTAACACCCATAAACTACCTATTTACCCCTAAACCGAGGTCCCCCCACATCGCCGCCACTCTATTAAATTTTTTTAACCCCTAATCTGCCGAGCCCCACCTACGTTATCCTTATGTACCCCTAATCTACTGCCCCTAACACCGCCGACCCCTATATTATATTTATTAACCCCTAATCTGCCCCCCTCAACGTCGCCTCCACCTGCCTACACTTATTAACCCCTAATCTGCCGAGCGGATCTCACCGCTACTATAATAAAGTTATTAAACCCTAATCCGCCTCACTCCCGCCTCAATAACCCTATAATAAATAGTATTAACCCCTAATCTGCCCTCCCTAACATCGCCGACACCTAACTTCAATTATTAACCCCTAATCTGCCGACCGAATCTCGCCGCTATTCTAATAAATGTATTAACCCCTAAAGCTAAGTCTAACCCTAACACTAACACCCCCCTAACTTAATCAGATTGAGCTCGCATTCTATTGGCTGATCGGAACAGCCAATAGAATGCGAGCTCAATCTGATTGGCTCATTGAATCAGCCAATCGGATTGAACTTGATTCTGATTGGCTGATTCCATCAGCCAATAAGAATTTTCCTACCTTAATTCCGATTGGCTGATAGAATCCTATCAGCCAATCGGAATTCGAGGGACGCCATCTTGGATGACGTCCCTTAAAGGAACCGTCATTCGTCGGGAAGTCGTCGTCGGAAGAAGATGGGTCCACGGTGGAGGTCTTCAAGATGGAGCCGGTCCTCATCGGATGAAGATAGAAGATGCCGCTTGGAAGAAGATGGTTGCCGGTCCGGATCTACTCTTCTTCCCGGATAGGATGAAGACTTTGGACCCTCTTCTGGACTTCTTCAGCCGTCGGATGATGGATGTCTAGCCCCCTCTTGGGTTGGATGAAGATATCGGAGCCAGGACGGATCGGTGTGATACCCGGTGAGGTGAAGACAAGGTAGGAAGATCTTCAGGGGCTTAGTGTTAGGTTTATTTAAGGGGGGTTTGGGTTAGATTAGGGGTATGTGGGTGGTGGGTTGTAATGTTGGGGGGGGGTATTGTATGTGTTTTTTTACAGGAAAAAGAGCTGAATTTCTTGGGGCATGCCCCGCAAAGGGCCCTATTCAGGGCTGGTAAGGTAAAAGAGCTTTGAACTTTTGTATTTTAGAATAGGGTAGGGCATTTTTTATTTTGGGGGGGTTTGTTATTTTATTAGGGGGCTTAGAGTAGGTGTAATTAGTTTAAAATTGTTGTAATATTTTTCTTATGTTTGTAAATATTTTTTTTATTTTTTGTAACTTAGTTCTTTTTTATTTTTTGTACTTTAGTTAGTTTATTTCATTGTAGTTATTTGTAGGTATTGTATTTAATTAATTTATTGATAGTGTAGTGTTAGGTTTAATTGTAGGTAATTGTAGGTATTTTATTTAATTCATTTATTGATAGTGTAGTGTTAGGTTTAATTGTAACTTAGGTTAGGATTTATTTTACAGGTAATTTTGTAATTATTTTAACTATTTTGCTATTAAATAGTTCTTAACTATTTAATAGCTATTGTACCTGGTTAAAATAAATACAAAGTTACCTGTAAAATAAATATTAATCGTAAAATAGCTATAATATAATTATAATTTATATTGTAGCTATATTAGGATTTATTTTACAGGTTAGTATTTAGCTTTAAATAGGAATAATTTATTTAATAAGAGTTAATTAATTTCGTTAGATTTAAATTATATTTAAGTTAGGGGGGTGTTAGTGTTAGGGTTAGACTTAGCTTTAGGGGTTAATACATTTATTAGAATAGCGGTGAGCTCCAGTCGGCAGATTAGGGGTTAATGTTTGAAGTTAGGTGTCGGCGATGTTAGGGAGGGCAGATTAGGGGTTAGTACTATTTATTATAGGGTTAGTGAGGCGGATTAGGGGTTAATAACTTTATTATAATAGCGGTGCGGTCCGGTCGGCAGATTAGGGGTTAATACGTGTAGGCAGTTGGGGGCGACGTTATGGGGGGCAGATAAGGGGTTAATAAATATAATATAGGGGTCGGCGATGTTAGGGCAGCAGATTAGGGGTACATAGGGATAATGTAAGTAGCGGCGGTTTACGGAGCGGCAGATTAGGGGTTAATAATAATATGCAGGGGTCAGCGATAGAGGGGGTGGCAGATTAGGGGTTAATAAGTGTAAGGTTAGGGGTGTTTAGACTCGGGGTACATGTTAGAGTGTTAGGTGCAGATGTAGGAAGTGTTTCCCCATAGCAAACAATGGGGCTGCGTTAGGAGCTGAACGCGGCTTTTTTGCAGGTGTTAGTTTTTTTTTTCAGCTCAAACAGCCATATTGTTTCCTATGGGGGAATCGTGCACGAGCACGTTTTTGAAGCTGGCCGCGTCCGTAAGCAACTCTGGTATCGAGAGTTGAAGTTGCGTTAAATATGCTTTACGCTCCTTTTTTGGAGCCTAACGCAGCCATTCTATGGACTCTCAATACCAGAGTTATTTTAAAGGTGCGGACAGAAAAAAGCCAGCGTTAGCTACGCGGGTCGTTACCGACAAAACTCTAAATCTAGCCGTAAATAAATAATGAATTTCATAAAATACAGAATACATGAATGCAACACTTATAACATTAACCTATTAATGACCACAGCACTTTTCCATTTTCTGTCCGTTTGGGACCAAGGCTATTTTTACATTTTTGCGGTGTTTGTGTTTAGCTGTAATTTTCCTCTTACTTATTTACTGTACCCACACATATTATAATATACCGTTTTTCTCGCCATTAAATGGACTTTCTAAAAATACCAAAATTTTCATCATATCTTATAATTTACTATAAAAAAAAAAATATGAGAAAAAAATGAAATGAAAAAAAACACACTTTTTCTAACTTTGACCCCCAAAATCTGTTACTCATCTACAACCACCAAAAAAACACCCATGCTAAATAGTTTCTAAATTTTGTCCTGAGTTTAGAAATACCCAATGTTTACATGTTCTTTGCAAGTTATAGGGCCATAAATACAAGTAGCACTTTGCTATTTCCAAACCATTTTTTTTTTCAAAATTAGTGCTAGTTACATTAGAACACTAATATCTTTCAGGAATCCCTGAATATACATTGACATGTATATATTTTTATTTAGTAGACATCCTAAAGTATTGATCTAGGCCCATTTTGGTATATTTCATGCCACCATTTCACCGCCAAATGCGATCAAATACAAAAAATAGTTCACTTTTTCACAATTTTTTTTCACAAATTTTCGGTTTCTCACTGAAATTATTTACAGCTTGTGCAATTATGGCATAAATGGTTGTACATTTTTCTCTGGGATCCCCTTTGTTCAGAAATAGCAGATATATGGCTTTGGTGTTGCTTTTTGGTAATTAGAAGGGCGCTAAATGCCACTGTGCACCACACATGTATAATGCCCAGCAGTGAAGGGGTTAATTAGGGAGCATGTAGGGAGCTTTTTGTGGTAATTTTAGCTTTAGTGTAGTCTAGTAGACAACCCTAAGTATTAATCTAGGCCAATTTTGGTATATTTCATGCCACCATTTCATCGCCAAATGCGATCAAATTAAAAAAAACATTAAATTCTTCAAAATTTTAGGTTTCTCACTGAAATAATTTACAAACAGCTTGTGAAATAACTATTTAATAGCTACCTAGTTAAATAAGTGCATAATTACCTGTAAAATAAATCCTAACCTAAGTTACAATTAAACCTAACACTACACTATCAATAAATGAATTAACTAAACTATCTACAATTATCTACAATTAAATCAACTAAACTAAATTACAAAAAAAAACACGCTAAATTACAAAAAATAAAAAATGACAAGAATTTTAAACTAATTACACCTACTCTAAGCCCCCTAAAAAATAACAAAGCTCCCCAAAATAAAAAAATGCCCTACCCTATTCTAAAATAAAAAGTTCACAGCTCTTTTACCTTACTAGCCCTTAAAAGGGCCTTTTGCGGGGCATGCCCCAAAGAAAACAGCTCTTTTGCATTTAAAAAAACATACAATACCCCCCCAACATTACAACCCACCACCAACATACCCCTAATCTAACCCAAACACCTCTTAAAAAACCTAACACTAAGCCCCTGAAGATCTCCCTACCTTATCTTCACCACGCCGGGTATCACCTATCCGTCCAGAAGAGGGTCCGAAGTTTTCATCCTATCCGGACCATCTTGAAGCAGCCAACACGGATCCATCGTCTTCTTCCGGCGACTCCCGACGAATGAAGGTTCCTTTAAGTGACGTCATCCAAGATGGCGTCCCTCGAAATCCGATTGGCTGATAGGATTCTATCAGCCAATCGGAATTAAGGTAGGAAAAATCTGATTGGCTGATTGAATCAGCCAATTAGATTCAGATCCAATCAGCCAATCAGATTGAGCTCGCATTCTATTGGCTGATCGGAACAGCCAATAGAATGCAAGCTCAATCTGATTGGCAGATTGGATCAGCCAATCGGATTGAACTTGAATCTGATTGGCTGATTCAATCAGCCAATTAGATTTTTCCTACCTTAATTCTGATTGGCTGATAGAATCCTATCAGCCAATCGGAATTTGAGGGATGCCATCTTGGATGACGTCACTTAAAGGAACCTTCATTCGTCCAGTGTCGGCGGAAGAAGAGGATGGATCCGCGTCGGCTGCTTCAAGATGGTCCCGCTCCGCGCCGGATGGAAGAAGATAGAAGATGCCGTCTGGATGAAGATGTCTACTGGTCCAGATATCCTCTTCTTGCCGGATAGGATTAAGACTTCGGACCCTCTTCTGGACCTCTTCTTGCTGGATAGGATGAAGACTTCGGACCCTCTTCTGGACGGATCGGTGATACCCGGCGGTGTGAAGATAAGGTAGGGAGATCTTCAGGGGCTTAGTGTTAGGTTTTTTAAGGGGTGTTTGGGTTAGATTAGGGGTATGTGGGTGGTGGGTTGTAATGTTGGAGGGTATTGTATGTTTTTTTTAAATGCAAAAGAGCTGTTTTCTTTGGGGCATGCCCCTCAAAAGGCGCTTTTAAGGGCTGGTAAGGTAAAAAGAGCGGTTAACTTTTTATTTTAGAATAGGGTAGGGCATTTTTTTATTTTGGGGGGCTTTGTTATTTTTTTAGGGGGCTTAGAGTAGGTGTAATTAGTTTAAAATTCTTGTAATCTTTTTTTATTTTTTGTAATTTAGTGTTCGTTTTTTTTGTAATTTAGTTTAGTTGATTTAATTGTAGATAATTGTAGATAGTTTAGTTAATTAATTTATTGATACCATAGTGTTAGGTTTAATTGTAACTTAGGTTAGGATTTATTTTACAGGTAATGTTGTACTTATTTTAACTAGGTAGCTATTAAATAGTTATTAACTATTTAATAGCTATTGTACCTAGTTAAAATAAATACAAAGTTGCCTGTAAAATAAATATAAATCCTAAAATAGCTACAATATAATTATTTGTTATATTGTAGCTATATTAGGGTTTATTTTACAGGTAAGTATTTAGCTTTAAATAGGATTAATTTATTTAATAAGATTTGTTTTATTTCGTTAGATTTAAATTATATTTAACTTAGGGGGGGTTAGTGTTAGGGTTAGACTTAGCTTTAGGGGTTAATACATTTATTAGAGTAGCGGTGAGGTCCGGTCGGCAGATATGGGGTTAATAAGTGTAGTTAGGTAGCAGTGACATGGGGGGGGCAGATTAGGGGTTAATAAATATAAGGGTCGGCAATGTTAGGGGCAGCAGATTAGGGGTACATAGCTATAATGTAGGTTGCGGCGGTGAACGGAGCGGCAGATTAGGGGTTAATAATAATATGCAGGGGTCAGCGATAGCGAGAGCTGTAGATTAGGGGTTAATAAGTGTAAGGTTAGGGGTGTTTAGACTCTGGGTACATGTTAGGGTGTTAGGTGCAGACTTAGGAAGTGTTTCCCCATATGAAACAATGGGGCGGCGTTAGGAGCTGAATGCTGCTTTTTTTAAGATGTTAGTTTTTTTCCAGCTCAAACTGCCCCATTGTTTCCTATGGGGATATCGCGCACTAGCACGTTTTTGAAGCTGGCCTCGTCCGTAAGCTACGCTGGTATCGAGATTTGAAGTGGTGGTAAATTATGCTCTACGTTTCCTTTTTGGAGCCTAATGCAGCCCTTCAGAGAACTCTAAATATCAGCATTGTTTAAAAGGTGTGTGGGGGGGGGGGAAACATGCGTAGCTAATGCACCCCTTCTAATGCAAAACTAATATAACTATTAAACTAAAAATTAAACTAACTACTAATTAAATAAACGATATTACACATTAAAAAAATCATAACACTACTCTAAAAATTACAAACTATATAATTACAAAAAATAAAAAAGACTAAATTACAAAAAATAACAAACACTAAAGTACGAAAAATAACTAACAAATTTTATCAAAAATAAAAAAGAATTATACCTAACCTAATAGCCCTATAAAAATAAAAAAATGCACACAAAATTAAAAAAAACTAGCCTACAATAAACTACCAATAGCCCTCAAAAGGGCCTTTTGTAGGGCATTGCCCTAAATTAAACAGCTCTTTTACCTGTAAAAAAATACAAAGACCCCCCCAACAGTAAAACCCACCACCCAACCAACCCCCCAAAATAAAAATCCTAATTCTAAAAAAAACCTAAGCTACCAATTGCTGTGAAAAGGGCATTTGTATGGGCATTACCCTTAAAAGGGCATTTAGCTCTTTTACGAAAATCCCAAACCCTAAACTAAAGAGAAAAACCCACCCAAAAAAAAACCAAAAAAAAACCCACTAACACCTGAAGATCAACTCACAGTTTCTAAAGTCCCACTTTTTGAAGGATCTTTATCCCGGCGGCTCCATCTTAATCGTTTTTATACTTTTAGGGGGTGTTTGTTTTGTTTTGAAGCAAAAGAGCTGTTAACTTTAGGGCAATGCCCTACAAAAAGACCTTTTAAGGGCCCTTGTTAGTTTATTATAGATTAGGCTTTTTTATTTTGGGGTATTTTTTTTTTAAACAGTATATTAGAATAGAAATAATTTTTATTGTTTTGGATCATTTATTTTTTTATTTTTTGTAATGGTAGTTTTAAAAAAAAATAATAATAATTTTAGTGTTTTTATTTTTTGTAATATTTTTTTTTTCTAATGTTAGGTTTTAGTGTAAGGCAGCTAAGGTTTTATTTCACTGGTAAGTTTGTATTTATTTTAACTAGGTAGTTATTAAATAGTTAATAACTATTTACTAACTAGTCTAACTAGTTAAAATAAATACTAACTTACCTGTGAAATAAAAATAAAACCTAACGCCTAGATTTGGAGTTTGGCGTTAGCCGTCAAAAGCAGCGTTAAGGGCTCCTAACGCTGCTTTTTACCGCCCGCTGATATTTAGATTCAGTCAGGAAAGGGTCTAATGCTCACTTCCAAGCTGCGACTTTTCCATACAGCAGATCCCCTTACGCCAATTGCGTATCCTATTTTTTCAATGGGATCTTCCTAACGCTGGTATTTAGAGTCTTGGCCGCAGAAAAAAGTCAGTAGTTAAGAGCTTTCTCGGCTAACACCGGTTTATAAAGCTCTTAACTACTGTGCTCTAAAGTACACTAACACCCATAAACTACCTATGTACCCCTAAACCGAGGTCCCCCCACATCGCCGCCACTATAATAATTTTTTTTAACCCCTAATCTGCCGATCGCACACCGCCGCCACCTACATTATACCTATAAACCCCTAATCTGCTGCCCCTAACATCGCCAACACCTACATAATATTTATTAACCCCTAATCTGCCCCCCCAACGTCGCCGCTACCTAACTATACTTATTAACCTCGACCGGAGCTCGCCGCTACTCTAATAAATGTATTAACCCCTAAACCGCCTCACTCCCGCCTCAAAAACCCTATAATAAATAGTGTTAACCCCTAACCTTCCCTCCCTAACATTGCCAACACCTATCTTCAAGTATTAACCCCTAATCTGCTGACCGACCTCGCCGCTACTCTAACTGTATTAACCCCTAAAGCTAAGTCTAACCCTAACCCTATCACCCCCCTAAGTTAAATATAATTTTATTCTAACGAAATAAATTAACTCTTATTAAATAAAGTATTCCTATTTAAAGCTAAATACTTACCTGTAAAATAAACCCTAAACTAGCTACAATATAACGAATAATTATATTGTAGCTATTTTAGAATTTATATTTATTTTACAGGCAACTTTGTATTTATTTTAACTAGGTACAATAGCTATTAAATAGTTATTTAATAGCTATTGTATCTAGCTACCTAGTTAAAATAATTATAAAATTACCTGTAAAATAAATCCTAACCTAAGTTACAATTAAACCTAACACTACACTATCAATAAATAAATTAAATCAATTAACTACAAGTACCTACAATTAAATAAACTAAACTAAATTACAAAAACAAACACTAAGTTACAAAAAATAAAAAAAGTTTACAAGAATTTAAGGCTAATTACACCTACTCTAAGCCCCCTAATAAATTAACAAAGCCCCCAAAATAAAAAAATTCCCTACCCTAATCTAAATTAAAAAAGTTAACAGCTCTATTAAATTACTGCGTCGGCTGGAAGAAGATGGCTCTGCTCTGGATGGATGAAGATAGAAGATGCCACTTGGATGAAAATGTCTACCGGCCAGATGTCCTCTTCTGCCCGGATAGGATGAAGACTTCTTCCGCTCCGGATGTCTTCTTTTGGTCCATCGGTGCCCGGTTGGGTGAAGACGACTCAAGTTAGGGAGATCTTCAGGGGGGTAGTGTTAGGTTTATTTAAGGGGGGTTTGGGTTAGAATAGGGGTATGTGGGTGGGGGTGGTATTGTGTTTTTTTTACAGGCAAAAGAGCTGATTTCTTTGGGGCATGCCCCGCAAAAAGCCCTTTTAAGGGCTGGTAAGGTAATAGAGCTGTTAACTTTTTAAATTTAGATTAGGGTAGGGATTTTTTTTTTTATTTTGGGGGGCTTTGTTATTTTATTAGGGGGCTTAGAGTAGGTGTAATTAGCTTTAAATTCTTGTAAACTTTTTTTATTTTTTGTAATTTAGTGGGGTTTTTTTTTGTAATTTAGTTTAGTTTATTTAATTGTAGGTACTTGTAGTTAATTGATTTAATTAATTTATTGATAGTGTAGTGTTAGGTTTAATTGTAACTTAGGTTAGGATTTATTTTAGAGGTAATTTTGTAATTATTTTAACAAGGTAGCTATTAAATAGTAAATAACTATTTAATAGCTATTGTACCTAGTTAAAATAAATACAAAGTTGCCTGTAAAATAAATATAAATTATAAAATAGCTACAATATAATTATTCGTTATATTGTAGCTATATTAGGGTTTATTTTACAGGTAAGTATTTAGCTTTAAATAGGAATACTTTATTTAATAAGAGTTAATTTATTTTGTTAGGAATAAAATTATAGGGTTAGGGTTAAGATTAGACTTAGCTTTAGGGGTTAATACATTTATTAGAGTAGCGCCGAGCTCCGGTCGGCAGATTAGGGGTTAATAAGTGTAGGAAGGTGGCGGCGTGAGGGGCAGATTAGGGGTTAATAAATATAGGGGTCGGCGGTGTTAGGGGCAGCAGATTAGCAGTACATAGGGATAATGTAGGTTGCGGCGGTGTACGGAGCGGTAGATTAGGGGTTAATTGTGTAATGCAGGTGTCAGTGATAGTGGGGGCAGCAGATTAGGGGTTAATAAGTGTAAGATTAGGGGTGTTTAGACTCAGGGTTCATGTTAGGGTTTTAGGTGCAGACTTAGAAACTGTTTCCCCATAGGAATCAATGGGGCTGCGTTAGGAGCTTAACGCTGCTTTTTTGCAGGTGTTAGGTTTTTTTGCAGCCCAAACTGCCCCATTGTTTCCTATGGGGGAATTGTGCACAAGCACGTTTTTCCAGCTAGCCGCTACCGTAAGCAATGCTGGTATTGAGAGTTGAAGTGGCGGTAAATATGCCTGTACTCTCCCTTTTTGGAGCCTAACGCAGCCCTTCAGAGAACTCTCAATACCAGCGTTGTTTAAAAGGTGCGGGGGGAAAAAAGGAGCGTTAGCTACGCGGGTCTGTACCGACAAAACTCTAAATCTAGCCGTAAGCTAGCTCCAATATAACTATTAGTTATATTGTAGCTAGCTTAGGTTTTATTTCACAGGTAAGTTTGTATTTAGATCTAAATAGGTATTATTTAGTTAATAATTGTAACTTTAATTTAGCTCTATTTTAATTATGTTAAAGATAGGGGGTGTTAGGGTTAGGATTAGTGTTGTGTTAGGGTTAGGATTAAGGTTAGAGTTAGGTTTAGGGTTAGGTTTAGGGGTTAATATAGTTTAATTTAGGTTGTTGCAATGTGGGGGGGGCTGGCAGTTTATGGGTTAATATGTTTATTTAGTGGTAGTGATGTGGGAGGTTTAGGGGTTAATAACTTTATTTTGTGGCGGCGATGTCGGGGAGCGGCGGAATAGGGGTTAATATATTTATTATAGTGTGGGCAATGTTGGGGTGCACGTGTACAGGGGTTAATAACTTTAGAATAGTGGCAGCGATATCTAGAGAGGCAAATTAGGGGTTAATAGCTTTATTTAGGTGGTGGCGATATTATGAGCGGCAGATTATTGGTTAATTACATTATGTAGGTGTTGGCGATGTCGGGGGCAGCGGATTAGGGGTGTTTAGATCTGGGATTTATGTTATGGTTTAAACGTATCTTTTCATCCCCCTATAGGCTTCAATGGGGCTGCGTTACGGAGCTTTTCATTCAGCAATCACATGTGTTAGGTTTTTTTTCTGACACCTTCTACCCATTGATGTCTATGGGGAAAGCATGCACAAGCACGTCAAAACAGCGCTTGTATTGTGTGCGGCATGGAGCTCAATGCAACTATATCACACGCACAAGCCAGCTGTTTGAAAACTTGTAATAGCAGCGCTATAGAGGGTGAAATAATGCAACTTTTGTTGCGTTTGTTAAATTCCCTATAGCACGCATAACTTGTAATCTATCTGATAGAAAATAATGTACTTTTTATTAGTAAATACATATTTCTATATATATCTGATACTTGTTCATGTAAAATACATATCTACACCTATATATCTATAGAAATAGATATATAGGTATAGATATATACAGATATATATATATAAATATGTATTTTACAATAAAAAGGAGATTTTCCTGTAAGTGAAGAACATTGGAATGTTAAATAAGTATGGCAAATATACAGTAAAACACATATATATTTAAATAAATATGAATATACATTTATAAATACATATAAATATTTAGACATGTGTATGTATGCATATATCTATTTTAATGCTCTTTGCAGTCTTTTTTTTCTAGCACCTGAGATTTCATATCTTTGAGCCCTTATAACATTTTAATGCAATTTTTTTAATAGTGTTTGTCAGACAGAGTTATTATGAATGTCATTTTACTGTTAAATGTATTTTCAATGTTTTTTGTGCAACTCTGTAGTTTTGCATAACATTTAACCAGCGCTCTGAAGTTACAATAATCCAAGGCACATTAAATTTGATTATGTTAAAGGGAACACATTTACTTTCAACTCATAATATACGCACTTTTTCTGTTGCATGCAAAGAGCTGCATAATACCCTTTTACATGGACAGAACTACCGGGGGTGCAGAGGTCGCAACTTTTTCTTTTCCCAATAAAAACGTTGACCTGCCGCTATGAGTGTGACGTGATGCTTCACTAGTGTCTCTGTCTCTGACTAAAGGGGTTAGTGTTTATGTTTTACCCATTGGCCACGTCGTGCCCGGAACTTAGTTAACTTCCATCATGATCCCTGACTCTGAGCCTGACTGACTGTGATTGGCTCACCGCACGCACATTGGCTCCTCTCTTGACTGCATGTGTAGTCTGCTCAAGTGACTTGTGACTGCACGTGTAGTCAGTTAGTGTGAGAGCAAGTGATGAGCAGAGGCAGCTGAACGAGGAGAGTGGCTAGGTCTAGAGTCAGTGTGAGGCTGAGTGGCATTGTGGCAGGCTGCCAGGCTGATTAAATTGAACCAGTAACTGGAGTAGTGGACTGAACAGGTGTCAGGTGGTCAGTAGCACAATGGCCGCAACCGGTGAGACTGAGCATTTTAGGGGAGTATCAGGGCCGGACTATCTCACAGACTGTATCACTTCACAGTCACACACTACATATAGTACTGACTGGGGTGGTAGTAGGGACCAAGGGTCACCATATCACCATAAAAAGCATGGCTCAGTGTAAATGGGCAGCTAAGGAGCCATCTCACTGCTGCATAGGTGTAACAATTAATAACTGCCTAAAACCTCAATATACTAGAAGATGCTTTTTTATCCCTGCTAACATTAGATTTTCATATTTAGTAGCAGAGCACTATAATTGTTTTACTTATATTTGAATGGTCCAATTTCCTACTACATTTGTGACATTGTATGTATGTGTGTGTGTATTTATGAATGCATTGTTTGTGTTTATGTGTGTGTGTGTGTATTTATGAATGCATTGTTTGTGTTTATGTGTGTGTGTGTGTGTGTATTTATGAATGCATTGTTTGTGTTTATGTGTGTGTATGTGTATTTATGAATGCGTTGTTTGTGTTTATGTGTGTGTGTGTGTATTTATGCATGTATGTGTGTTTGTGTATGTTTGTGTTTATGTGTGTGTGTGTGTGTGTATGCATGTATGTGGATGTGTGTGTATTTATGCATGTATGTGTGTTTGTGTATGTTTGTGTTTATGTGTGTGTGTGTGTGTGTATGCATGTATGTGGCTGTGTGTGTGTATTTATGAATGCATTGTTTGTGTTTATGTGTGTGTGTGTGTGTGTGTGTGTGTGTATGCATTTATGTGGCTGTGTGTGTATTAATGCATGTATGTGTGTTTGTGTATGTTTGTGTTTATGTGTGTGTGTGTGTATGCATGTATGTGGCTGTGTGTGTATTTATGCATGTATGTGTGTTTGTGTATGTTTGTGTTTATGTGTGTGTGTGTGTGTGCATGTATGTGGCTGTGCGTGTATTTATGCATGTATGTGTGTTTGTGTATGTTTGTGTTTATGTGTGTGTGTGTATGCATGTATGTGGCTGTGTGTGTGTATTTATGAATGCATTGTTTGTGTTTATGTGTGTGTGTGTGTGTATGCATGTATGTGGCTGTGTGTGTATTTATGCATGTATGTGTGTTTGTGTATGTTTGTGTTTATGTGTGTGTGTGTGTGTGTATGCATGTATGTGGCTGTGTGTGTATTTATGCATGTATGTGTGTTTGTGTATGTTTGTGTTTATGTGTGTGTGTGTGTGTGTGTGTGTATGCATGTATGTGGCTGTGTGTGTATTTATGCATGTATGTGTGTTTGTGTATGTTTGTGTTTATGTGTGTGTGTGTGTATGCATGTATGTGGCTGTGTGTGTATTTATGCATGTATGTGTGTTTGTGTATGTTTGTGGAACCAGCAGATTACAGACATATGGGCATATTTATCAAGCTCCGTATGGAGCTTGATGCCTCATGTTTCTGGTGAGCTTGCAGACTCGCCAGAAACAGCAGTTATGAAGCAGTGGTCACAAAGACCGCTGCTCCATAACCTGTCCGTCTGCCCTGAGCAGGCGGACAGACATCACCGGAAATCAACCCGATCGAGTACGATCGGGTTGATTGACACCCCCTGCTGGCTGCCTATTGGCCGCGAGTCTGCAGGGGGCGGTGTTGCACCAGCAGCTCTTGTGAGCTGCTGGTGCAATGCTGAATACAGCGAGCGTATTGCTCGCCGTATTCGGCGAGGTCTGTCAGACCTGATCCGAACTGTCAGATCAGGTCCGACAGACCTTGATAAATAGAGGCCCTTGTTACTACAGCATGGGGGCTGGGGGGGGGGGGGTAAAAAGTGTCAATATATAGTACCAGGGGGGGCTGGACCATGTCACAGACTACTGTAGATACTTTATAAAGTACTTGGGCAGGTAGAGTCAGGCCAGCCATCTCACCAGCAGATTACAGACTGTGTCACTAACTCACTACATACAGTACTGGTGTGTTAAACAGTGTCACTATATAAAGTAATAGGGGATCAGACCATCTCACAGACTGTGGGCACATGGTAACCCCTGTTAAGTGTTAAAAAAAAAAAAAAGATATGTATTAAATTGTATCAAATTCACATATTTTTTTGGGGGGGAGGGGCTTCTTAGATTCTTGCACCTGGGCCTTGTGGTTTATAGTTATGCCTCCTCCCTTTTAGCCTTTATACTTATTTTTCTTTAAAACAAATGTTACATTTATTTTAAGTTCACATTGCTTAAAAGCATTTTCCTTTTTACTACTTTCCTAAATGTAATCTGTTTTCCTCTGTGAAAGTTTTGGTGTGATAGTGTTGATGGACCACTGACTAGGAAAAAACACACAGGAGAAGGTGTTAAAAGCAAACACCATTTTCCTTTGCTCAGATGAAGCTTCAAACTGTCACAGAAACTCTGAAGTTCTTACATACATTGAAAAAGTTATTTTGGCGTAGTTTAACTCTTCCAACATAACGAGTTATTTCAACTGAGAATGCATAAGTGCGAAAATGGAGGTTAGGATATTTGCATATTTGTTAGCATTTGGAAGTATACATTTATATAAAAGTAATTTCACTGTTACTGTATTATTTTTCATTTCATAGAATACGTTTTAGAGGCTTTACAACATGGTGGTTCGGCATTACAAGGACCCAAAATTGTTATTGTTTAAAAAGATAGACAACACCTTTACTACTTTTACATTCCCCAGTTTTGCCAACCAACATTTTTATATTAATATACGTTATTACATTTAAACATATACATTTCTGCCTGTTTCTAAGCCACTACAGACAGCCTATTATCACAAGCTTTTTTTATTTGCTTTTCACAACAGAAAACTGCTTATTTATGTGGGCCATATAGATAACATTGTGCTCACTCCCGTGAAGTTTTGCAGGACCCAGCCCTAATTAGCTAAAATGCAAGTCAATAGATAATAAATAAATAGCCATGTGATCAGGGGGCTGTCAAAAGAAGCTTAGATACAAGGCAATCACAGAGGTAAAAATATATATTTATTTTATTATTTATTTTATTTATAAAATATTTTACCAGGATACATTGAGATTTTTCTCGTTTTCAAGTATGTCCTGGGACCACAAAACATTGCATTGATACAATAGGGTACAATAAAATACAAAAACAATAATAATACACAATATATGCAAACATTTAACCTAGAACTGGTAGGAAATATATAATCAACCATGACAGATGCATTCTGTTTTAAGATATATAGAGAGGGATCTCTTAAAGGATTTTAGGCTTGGGAAAGTTTTTAAAGTGTGAGGGAGGTCATTCCATAATTGTGATGCTCGGTAGGAAAAGGAGGATCGAGCTGCTTTCTTTTTCTATTGAGGCAAGCTAAAGAATGTGCTGTTATTGGATCGGAGGTTATAGGAGGTGGGAATAGCAGGGGAGAGCATTCTGCTCAGGTAGGGTGGGAGCTTCCCCGAAAAGCTCTTAAACACAAGACACAAAAGATGAAGGGTGCGTCTGGATTCCAGCGACAGTCAGTTTAGTTCTTTTAGCATGTCACAATGATGGGTCCTATAGTTACATTGTAGTACAAAGCGGCAGTAGTTTGCGGTATACTATGTCCCCATAATCCATGATAGGCATCAACAGGTAAAACCGCGCCAAAATAAAACTGCTACACAAACTCCAAATGTGATAGAGGTCTCTCAACTTCTAGAAGATATGCCTTCATTTATTTGAGATTTTATATAGTTATCCACTGGTGCTCAGCTAGGATTGTTAGGATTGTACTGGTGATTGGCATTTGTGGTTAATTTTCTACGTTTGCCGACTGATACATCTATCAGTTCTTTTAGCATTTTTGCACTTCATATTGTTACTGTCCAATACAGTTCCACTTTAGCCTCTTGAGCGCTCCCTTTGTTAATTAATTTGTATTTTTATCAACATTTGCTGTACAATCTTTTCCTTTACTGTAGGGCTGAGGCAGGATTTGTTTCTGTACAGGGCACCTAGTTTTGGATAAAGTTTAGAGGCAAGTTTTTCTATGTGGAGGCCAAAAGATAGATTGGGGTCTAACAACATACCTAAGTATTTAAAAGAGTGGACTGCGGTCAGCGTGCAATTGGATTTTGTTTTGATGCAAAGATGGGAATTTTGTAATTTGTGTAATTTAGGTCCCGTTCCAAAGATCATTGTGACATTTTTGTCAGTGTTTAGGAAGAGTTTGTTTTTTGAGATCCACTTTTCTACCTCTGTGAACTGGTCTTGGAGCACTGCTTCAAACTGCGACAGATCGGAATTGTTTGCATAGATTACAGTTGAAGATTTGCAGACATTAGGCAGATCATTTATAAATAACGTGAAAAGTAGGGGGCCGAGGATGGAACCTTGGGGTACACCACACGTGACTGGGAGAGGGAGGGAGTCTCTGTCAGAAATGGAGACATATTGTGATCGATCCAATACATATGATCGAAACCAGGCTAACAGACGATCAGCAATACCAGAGTTTTTTAGTTTGAGCAGTAGGATGTCGTGGTCTACTGTGTCAAAGGCCTTTGCAAATCAAGGAAAATAGCTCCAGTTAGGTCTCCTTGTTCCATGTTTGCTGTCCTGAGTAGACTGCCTCTATAAGAATTAGAAAGTATTTTTTTTTTTTTTTTAGAACCAACAAAGGGTATAGTAGTAAGTTTCATATCACTGACAATAATATAAAATTGATAAGGCAATATGATATAACAACGTACATTATCAGATATAACAAAATACAATAATCACAATTGTATTGAAGTCTGTATGGGTTAGAGAATGTTACAGCATATATACTCATTTGTATCACAATGTTGGTGTTTTATTTTTTTATGTAAACCAACACAACCAAACTAAACATCTATGAACTAAAAACAAAATAAAACTGAGAACTAGTACACTCTCAAAAAGGAATATGTGCCACCCTGCAAAATAAATATGGATACCCACATCCATTAAGATTAACCCGTTTGCAATAATGTGTCACCTGGGGAGTAATAAGTAGTATCAATTTTAATAGGACTTACAAAGTGGGGTCTGAGTTAAGCTGAAATTTTCAGTACAGAAGATCACCGTAAAAGAATACTCATGCGGAAGTAGGATTCTAGGTAGGATAGCTTATGTGAAAGTAATAGAAGCATTTAAAAGGAGTACGGTGAGTCATGTGTTCTAGACTATAAAATGATAAATTCAGCAGGATTTTTAGGAATATCACAGTATGAGGTTCTTCCCTATACATGGATTAAGAGGGTGAATCAGTGTTATATATATTACCAAATAGTTAAAATTGTATATTTATAAAAAAACTGGTATTGTATAGATACAGACGTTTTGCAAGGTGGAACATGCAGTATAAGTGTGCCTGAATTTGTGGTGGGGCAATAAGGGTTTAATTTACAATTCCCATCATCAATGCTGGAGAGATTGAAGGTAAACCCGGGAATGCCGAGAGTAAGTGACTACATTCAAATGCAACAAATATCACAAAGCATGATATACATAGGAACTATTTACATTATGGGGGGTAGTTATCATCGTGTCAACTTTCCTGCCTTCGCCGGCCCAATACGCCCGCCTAAGCTCGCCTACCTTCTCCGCCGCGGACCTGAAAAAATACGCCTAAGTTATCAAATAAAGCTGTCAAAAAGCTGCGAGGCGATGAGCAGCGGACTGTGAGAGTTATCACTCATCCGATCTCGCTGCTCTTTGGCTGTTTGACAGCTTTCTTGCTAGCCTGTCACTAAGCACTCACACTAAACTACACTGTTCTACCCCCTATACCGGCGCCCCCGGAGCCCCCCGCAACTAAATAAAGTTACTAACCCCTAAACCGCCGCTCCTAGACCCCGACCGCAAGTCTTAGAAATGTATTAACCCATAAACCGCCGCTCCTAGACCCCGCCGCAACTCTTATAAATGAATTAACCCCTAAATCGCCGTTCCCGGACCCCGCTGCCACCTACATTATACCTAGTAACCCCTATCCTGCCCCCCTATACCGTCGCCCTCTATAATAAAGTTATTAACCCCTATCCTGCTGATCCCGCACCTCGCCGCAAATAAATAAATAGTTTAACCCCTAAACCGCCGCTCCCTGAACCCGCCGCAACCTATATTAAATTTTTTAACCCCTATCCTGCCCCCCCTACACCGTCGCCACCTATAATACCCCGAGTCTAAACACCTCTAATCAGTCCCCCCCTACACCGCCGCAACTAAATAAAGTTATTACCCCCTAAACCACCGCTCCCGGAGCCCACCGCAAGCTACTCTATACATATTAACCCCTAAACCGCCGCTCCCGGAGCCCACCGCAACTATAATATATGTATTAACCCCTAAACCTCTGCTCCCTGACCCTGCCGCAACCTATATTAAATTTATTAACCCCTAATCTGCCCCCCCCTACACCGTCGCCACCTATAATAAATTTATTAACCCCTATCCTGCCCCCCACTACACCGCCGCCACTGTAATAAAATTATTAACCCCTAAACCTAAGTCTAACACTAACCCTAACACCCCCCTAACTTAAATATGAATTAAATAAATCTAAATAATATTTCTATTATGAACTAAGTTAATCCTATTTAAAACTAAATACTTACCTTTAAAATAAACCCTAATATAGCTACAAAATAAATAATAATTATATTGTAGCTATCTTAGGATTTATTTTTATTTTACAGGTACCTTTCAATTTATTTTAACTAGGTACAATAGCTATTAAATAGTTATTAACTATTTAATAGCTTACCTAGCTAAAATAAAGAGAAATGTACCTGTAAACTAAAAACTAACCTAAGTTACAATTACACCTAACACTACACTATACTTTAATAAATTATTCCTATTTAAAACTAAATACTTACCTGTAAAATAAACCCTAAGATAGCTACAATATAATTAATAATCACATTGTAGCTATTTTAGGATTTATATTTATTTTACAGGTAACTTTCAATTTATTTTAGCTAGTTAGAATAGTTATTAAATAGTTATTAACTATTGAATAACTACCTAGCTAAAAGAAATACAAAATTACCTGTAAAATAAACCTAACACTACACTATCATTAAATTAATTAAATAAATTACCTACAAATAACTACAATTAAATACAATTACATAAACTAACTAAAGTACAAAAAATAAAAAAGCTAAGTTACAAAAATTAAAAAAAAATAGGTTACAAACATTTTAAAACTATTACAACAATTTTAAGCTACTTACACCTAATCTAAGCCCCCTAATAAAATAACAAACCCCCCCAAAATAAAAAAATGCCCTACCCTATTCTAAATTAAAAAAGTTCAAAGCTCTTTTACCTTACCAGCCCTTAAAAGGGCCTTTTGTGGGGGCATGCCCCAAAGAGTTCAGCTCTTTTGCCTGTAAAAGAAAAATACAACCCCCCCCCAACATTAAAACCCACCACCCACATACCCCTAATCTAACCCAAACCCCCCTTAAAAAAACCTAACACTACCCCCCTGAAGATCCTCCTACCTTGAGTCGTCTTCACTCAACCGAGCAGCGATGGAACCGAAGAGGACATCCGGAGCGGCAGAAGTGATCATCCAAGGGGCGCTGAAGAAATCTTCCATCCGGGCGAGGTCATCTTCCAAGAGGCGCTGAAGAAGTCTTCTATCCGGGCGAGGTCATCTTCGAAGCCGGGTCTTGAATCTTCATCCCGCCGACGCGGAACATCCTTCTTTCCCGACGGACTACCGACGAATGAAGGCTCCTTTAAGGGACGTCATCCAAGATGGCGTCCCTTCAATTCCGATTGGCTGATAGGATTCTATCAGCCAATCGGAATTAAGATAGGAAAAATCTGATTGGCTGATTGAATCAGCCAATCAGATACAAGTTCAATCTGATTGGCTGATCCAGTCAGCAAATCAGATTGAGATCGCATTCTATTTGCTGATCGGAACAGTGTTAGGTTTTTTTAAGGGGGGTTTGGGTTAGATTAGGGGTATGTGGGTGGTGGGTTTTAATGTTGGGGGGGGGCTTGTATTTTTCTTTTACAGGCAAAAGAGCTGAACTCTTTGGGGCATGCCCCCACAAAAGGCCCTTTTAAGGGCTGGTAAGGTAAAAGAGCTTTGAACTTTTTTTTAATTTAGAATAGGGTAGGACATTTTTTTATTTTGGGGGGGTTTGTTATTTTATTAGGGGGCTTAGATTAGGTGTAAGTAGCTTAAAATTGTTGTAATATTTTTAAAATGTTTGTAACCTATAGCTTTTTTATTTTTTGTACTTTAGTTAGTTTATGTAATTGTATTTAATTGTAGTTATTTGTAGCTAATTTATTTAATTAATTTAATCATAGTGTAGTGTTAGGTTTAATTGTAACTTAGGTTAGGATTTATTTTACAGGTAATTTTGCATTTCTTTTAGCTAGGTAGTTATTAAATAGTTAATAACTATTTAATAACTATTCTAACTAGCTAAAATAAATACAAAGTTACCTGTAAAATAAATATAAATCCTAAAATAGCTATAATGTAATTATTAATTACATTGTAGCTATCTTAGGGTTTATTTTACAGGTAAGTATTTAGTTTTAAATAGGAATAATTTATTAAAGTATAGTGTAGTGTTAGGTGTAATTGTAACTTAGGTTAGTTTTTAGTTTACAGGTACATTTCTCTTTATTTTAGCTAGGTAAGCTATTAAATAGTTAATAACTATTTAATAGCTATTGTACCTAGTTAAAATAAATTGAAAGGTACCTGTAAATAAAAATAAATCCTAAGATAGCTACAATATAATTATTATTTATATTGTAGCTATATTAGGGTTTATTTTAAAGGTAAGTATTTAGTTTTAAATAGGATTAACTTAGTTCATAAAATAAATATTATTTAGATTTATTTAATTAATATTTAAGTTAGGGGGGTTTTAGGGTTAGTGTTAGACTTAGGTTTAGGGGTTAATAAATTTATTACAGTGGCGGCGTTGTAGTGGGGGGCAGGATAGGGGTTAATACATTTATTATAGGTGGCGACGGTGTAGGGGGGGCAGATTAGGGGTTAATAAATTTAATATAGGTTGCGGCAGGGTCAGGGAGCGGAGGTTTAGGGGTTAATACATATATTATAGTTGCGGTGGGCTCCGGGAGCGGCGGTTTAGGGGTTAATATGTATAGAGTAGCTTGCGGTGGGCTCCGGGAGCGGTGGTTTAGGGGGTAATAACTTTATTTAGTTGCGGCGGTGTAGGGGGGGACAGATTAGAGGTGTTTAGACTCGGGGTACATGTTAGGGTGTTAGGTGCAGACATCTCCCATAGAAATCAATGGGATGTCTGTCAGCAGCGAACGTGTACTTTCGCTCTGGTCAAACTCCCATTGATTCCAATGGGATCCACTGCCTCCAGGGTGGCGGTTTGAAAACCAGGTACGCTGGGCCGTAAAAGTGCCGAGCGTACCTGCTAGTTTTTTGATAACTAGAAAAAGTAGTCAGATTGTGCCACACTTGTGTGCGGAACATCTGGAGTGACGTAAGAATCGATCTGTGTCGGACTGAGTCCGGCGGATCGAAGTTTACGCCACAAAATTCTACTTTTGCCAGTCTTTGGCCTTTGATAACTAAGGCGAATCAGCCTCGTCACAAATACGCTGCGGAATTCCAGCGTATTTGAGGTTGACGGCTTGATAACTACCCCCCTATGCGTTCAACATTAATTGGTAAAAAAAAATTTGAAAGAGCATGTACAAGTATAATAAAAAAAAAAAAAGAAAAACCTTAATTAGAAAGGGTCTCATCCCTAACTGCTAAGGTAAATTATCAGATAGAAAGCTTCTAGCTAGTATTAGTCCAGAATCTGGCTGAACAAATAATCCAAACAAAACCAGGCAGCAATGAATCCAGAGTTAGATGAGCAGCTTCTCCAGTAAGAAGGGCTTGAGTCTGCTATAAGTATGATTGGTATATACAAAAATACAGATTACCTAAGATGTCCAGACACACTGCATATGGTTGCTAGTTTAAAACAGAGTCTAGTGATTGTGAGGGGGGTATTAAATCTAGGTTTGCTGAGACCTTGTATTTTCGAAGAGCATAGCTGACAAGAGTAATATGGCAGTAATCCCCCATGAAGTATGGTTGCCATGTACAGAAATACAGTCTACATAATATATCAAGACCAACATGAGTGCTGACTCCCATAAGTGTAGTGGCACCAAGCAACTGTGTCTGCCAAGATGCATTTTCTGAAAATATGGCCAGTGAGTGCAACATTAGGGAAGGTCATTCTATTACCTGCTAGAACATAATGCAAAGTGACTTGCCTCTAGTATTACTTCAATACCAGAATGAATGCATTGGCTGATGATTATATATAAAAGCAGCATGGGTTGAACATTAAAGAAACAAACAAAATGAGCGGTTGTCCAAAATAATGCAGATCCAGAGTGTTAAGTATTGGCTTAATATTTGCAGCTGTTGAAGTCATTTAGACATTGCAGTTCGGATGCATGTAGAATCAGAACAAAATAAAACAAACTAATGTGAACCGTTCAACAAAGCGCTCAATAGCCAGTCTCGATTGGAGTTTCTCAGTGACTAGAATGGAAGGTTTGGAAGTGTGTGTCCCACAAGTAGGGACAACCGCTTCTGAGTTAGCTTACACTGTCTTGATGTATGTTATCATCCCACTCCACTCCTCGGTAGAACAATCTTGCCCGTTGATCTTAAACCCTGGTGGCCATTTTGTTTTTTCGAGTTATGCAAAGTGCGTCAAATAGTATTCAGATCCGCCAATTTTCTCATTGTGTATATGTGTGCCATCATAGAGAATCCCGTGGCAGATGTCAGCAATTGCAAGTCAAATCTTTCCCCCACGCATGTACAATGTGCGTTCATCCAGAGCCCTTATGGTATGGAGAGCCAATCTGCTGCCTGCATAGGTAAGCGTGGGGAAGCGATATGTTGTGGAGCTTCCATAGTATTATCTCTTTGAGCGGGGTTTGAACTGTGGCAATTGACCCCGTTCAGCAAGGAGAATATCCAGGGATTGCGAGTTTGCACCCCGCCATTGCAAAAATCAGGCTGTGTATCATCCAACCACACAGCGCTGCATGAGGAATCATGCCTTGACTGTGGATGACGTTGCGTGGCCTTATTAGCATGTATAGAGGTAGTTACCAGTATCAGTGCATTATCAAATTCTGTGGGACAGGACCTTTTAGTTGCCTGAACTGCTTCATGTAGATTTTTGTAGTTTAGGAATAAACGCTCAAAAATAGTAAGAAAAGCTGTGATTATCTGCACAGCAATGTCCCTTTCTGGTTCCATTGCTCAATAATCTGTTGTGGATTATAACTTGGTATAATGCCTTCCGGAGAAGAAGAGAGTGGAATGCTTCTATCTGCCAAGATTTCCCAGACAGCTTGTCTGTCAAACAAAATATTTTTAAAGGCAGAAAGAAATTTTTGATTTACAAACTGTTGGAAAAAATAAAGAAACAGATTGGTTTATTTTGATTATGGTTTTAAGGCCTAGGTTACAAGTGGAGCACAAAAATGTTAGATTCATGAGTA
The DNA here is from genome assembly GCF_027579735.1 of Bombina bombina. Classification (NCBI taxonomy): domain Eukaryota; kingdom Metazoa; phylum Chordata; class Amphibia; order Anura; family Bombinatoridae; genus Bombina; species Bombina bombina. Next base: position 1,097,216,346 of record NC_069503.1, on the reverse strand, counting down.
TAATCCATGCTGCTTCCATTTTTCAATTTTATCACTTGAGCAATAATCTAATCTAGTGCATGCTAAAATCTGAAAGAGACATAAACTACTGAATTTTAATTGGATTCTGGATGGGTAGAATATTGAATGCCATTGGTGCTTTAATTCCTTCACTTAAAGGGACTGGTGGGTTCATCCTCAGTAACAAGGCAACTACACGGCATGCTATTGTTTTTCCTTTGCCTACAGTTCTATTCAAAGTTGTTATCTTTTTTACCCCTTTAAAAGTGCTGGTTAGTAAATCTTTGCATGTTCACTCTGGGTGCCACCATCTTGGAATTTAAGTATGTTTTACCCTTTGATAGAAGTGGTGCCTATATTGATATCTTCCTTACCAGCCATATCATGCTCTTCAGTTTAGGGTGCACAATACAGAGTGTGAGTTGTATATTTTTGCCGTGGCTGCATTTCTCTCTATTGTTCCTGAGAGCATTTTCATATATGTTATGTAACTTTTAAACTGTGTAAAAAACACAGCAAACATGTAACTCTTCTACTTTCAATTGTGTGAGCTTATCCAAAATGCAAGGTACAGTTGTCAAAAAGCCAGCAGTGTCACTGTGCACTGCTTCTGTCACAAAATGCAGTAATATATGTGTATTAAAATGGCAGCACCAAGTATAAAGATACAATGCTTTACCAACTGGCTTTTGTAATGGCTTAAATATAAGAAAGTAGCTGTAAAGAAAGCTGCATAAACAGGAGGAAAAGCAAGTAGAGATCATTCTCCTGTTGTTATACAGTAGTTAATGTCCCTTTAATAGATTTATATAGGAGCATGCAGTAAACAGCTCAGCACAAAGCTGATTTAGCTAAAAAATATATATGCTCTAGTAGGAGAGTTCTTCATTTAATTTTATGCTATTAAATTTCATTGAAACTTAAGCATACAATATTTAATGTGATTGAATTTTTGTTTCCTAGGCATTAAGCCTAAATATAACGTATTTCCTTAGCATTTTCATGTGTTTTGCTATGCAAACTAGCAAGCGATAATTGCTTACTTAAGGTCTCGAAAAGCTCTAAAGCTGCATATTAGATTTCTGATAAGCTTAACTCTTACCTCATAACTTGTAATATGAGAGAAATGAGTATGATTATAGCGCTATATGCGCGTTGCATTAAAGGGACATGATACCCAAATGTTGAAGCGAAAGTGATGCAGAATTGCTGTACTAAGCTGAGAAGAGAATATAACCTGAACATTTCTATGTAAAAAAAGGAAGATATTTTACCTCAACATTTCCTAACTATTTACACCACACTGTGAAAAAACTTTAGGCAGCCAATCAGGATGCTAGTCCCAGGACTTACAAGGGAGTGTGCATCTGGCCCATGCAGTTACAGTCATGTTAATTTCCTATTCAGTTTAAGTAAGTTTACTATGAAATCTCACAACATTTCTGTAAACTCTCATGAGATCACAGCTGATTGGCTTTTTTTTTCAACTTGCATCTGGACAGCAGCTGCAATATAACTGTTCACAGAGCACTAACTCTGTTGAGCTAAATAAATGTTGTGGTAAAATATCTTCCCTTTTTATATAGAGATGTTAAAATGATATTTTCTTGTCAGTTTTTTTTTACAGTTATGCTGCATCACTTTCAAGTGATTTAGCATTTGAGTATTAAGTCCCTTTAAACGTTTCAGGCACAACAATAGCTCTGGTTGCATTCAGATGCTTTTGTTAAAATTGTAATTGCCCATTCAAGATGCTAGATTGTGTTATTCTTTGTAAGAGGACGTGCAGAAGATAACGCACCCTGTGCTCTCTGTTGCGCTCCACTTCTAATCTAGGCCTAAATATTGACATTATGTTTTTGGATTAAAATGTATACTGTTGAATAGAGCTGTGAATGTATTTTTTAAACCGTATAATAGGATAGAGTAGCCGTTTTCCAAATTCTGTGATGTTGTATTTCTGTGAACTGCACTGTTTAAAGGGACACTGAACCCTATTTTCTTATTTCGTGATTCAGATAGAGCATGCAATTTTAAGCAACTTTCTAATTTACTCTACTTTATTAATTTTTCTTCAATCTCTTGGTATGTTTATTTGCAAAGCAAGAATCTAAGTTTAGATGCCGGCCCATTTTTGGTGAACAACCTGGGTTGTCCTTGATGATTGGACAGCACCAATAAACAAGTGCTGTCCATGGTCTGAACCAAAAAGTTGCTGGCTCCTTAGCTTAGATGCCTTCTTTTTCAAATAAAGATAGCAAGAGAACTAAGAAAAATGTATAATAGGAATAAATTAGAAAATTGCTTAAAATTACATGCTCTATTTGAATCATGAAAGAAAAAATTTGGGTTCAGTATCTCTTTAACCAATAGATAGTGTTGTTATTATGGAACCATGTTTTTGCTGTGATAAGTGTTAATTAAGGGTTAATTATTTGCGACTGTGTTTTGGGGCCATTTAGGATGTTTTCATTTTTGTAAAAAATACATTTGTAAGTGAATTACATGATTAAAGGAACAGTAATGTCAAAATTAAACTTTCATGATTCAGATAGAGGAAGAGATTTTAAGCAACTTTCCAATTTACTTCTAACTGATTTGCTTTGTTCTCTTGGTATCCTTTGTTGTAGGTTGATGGGATCTTAGGAGCATGCACATGTCTTTAGTTTTCAATGGCAGCAGTGTTGTAACTATGTAAAAATATTGCTATAAACACTAGGGGCTAGATTACAAGTGGAGCGCTAATTTTGCAAATGTACCCATTTACGGCCGTGCGATAAATAACTAGCCATTACAAGTGGCTTGTTATTGCTACCGTGAGCTCGTGGTAGCAGTTAGTGCTCAGAAAATTAACCAGAGATCAGATCTCTGGTTAATTTTCTAAATGTCCCCCAATTGCCCCAAAATACAGTGGTGTGTTTGTTTTTAAAATAAAAAAATAATGAGTATCTTCATTTATTTAAATATAACTGCATGAAGTAAGGTTAGTGGGTGCCTTTAATTTGTGGTTTATGGGAGCTGTTCCCTGTAAATAAATATGTAAATGCTTATATATATATAATATAATATATATATATATATATATATATATATATATATATATTTATGTGTTTATATGTGTGTTTATATATATATATATATATATATATATATATATATTTATGTGTTTATATGTGTGTATATATATATATATATATATATATATATATATTTATGTGTTTATATGTGTGTTTATATATATATATATATATATATATATATATATATATATATATATATATATATATTTATGTGTTTATATGTGTGAAGTGAGGGAGTTAGGTTCCAGGCCCCTCTCAAATTTGTTATAAGCAACACCTAATACATTATTTTTAAAGCTTTGAAATGAAGACTTTAAATGCTAGATAGCATTATAAACCTAATAAAATAACCACACAACACAGAATATATAATTAAACTAAGTGAAATGAACAAAAATATTTGCTAAACAGCATTATAAACCTAATAAAATAATCACACAACACAGACTTCACTTGCATTTTTCTGTAAACAGTTCTTTCTATGCATTCCAACCTGGACTGAGTTATAGACAGGAAGATCTTGTTCCTTTGAAATCTGCTCGATAGCTCAGATCTGGTTAAACTGATTAATTTCAGCTTGCTTGGCTTTGCTGCAACACAAGCGGACAGTTCCACCTACTGGCTATTTTAATAAATGCACTGCTTCTCAATGCTTTTCAATAGCAGTCACATGAAAAAAAAAAGGTTGTTATTCTGAAACGGTGTAAATTGAACCGTTGTAAAACGAGGGCCACCTGTAATACAAAAATAAAAATAAATGAAAAAAATTCCATGTTCTGTTCAATCCATTCAAGTTTAGTTTTGACTTTAATATCTCTTTAAGGTCTGTTTTATATGGGTTATTTATAAAATAAAATATGTTGTTTAATGTGCTGCTATGTTTTGGTTTCTGCATTACCATTTATAACACTGACCTTTTTTCCAATTATTTTAAATGATTGTTTTTTTTTTATTATCTCCAAGTATTTCCAATCAAAAAGAAGAATATCTGTTTAAATTTCAATAAATGCTAGAAAAACTAATTTGGTATACAGTACTAATATTCTCAAGTGTGTTCTTCATGTACAAAGCTAAAGGGAAAATAAAATGTCCGCTTATTAAATTCAGTATTGCTGACAATTTAATGAGAGTGTTTGAGAGCAATTTTTTTGTAACTTCAATATTAATATCAATTCATTACATTAAATACTTCAAAATAGCAAAATAAAATACTAACTGTGCGTAAAAAACAGTCAGCTAGATTACAAGTCTGTGCGTTCGTCTTTTAACGCTGAAAATTTGGTATTTTCAGTGTTAAAACTGCAACGCAGCCATTATGAGTCTTGTCTGTATAGGAGTACCGCAATCCTTTTAGCCTGTAATGCAATGTCAGTACCGCACTCTTAAAAATTACATTTTTTAATGGGATTCCCATAGTGCTGCAGTTATGAGTTTTGTGTTCTGGCCAAAAAATGGACTTTTACGCTACAAAACAAAAAATAACAAGCAGTACGAAATTATCAAAAATAAAAAAAGAATTACACCTAATCTAATAGCCCTATCAAAATAAAAAAGACCACCCAAAATAAAAAAACAGCCTATAATAAACTACCAATAGTCCTTAAAAGGGCCTTTTGTAGGGCATTGCCCTAAGTTAAACAGCTCTTTTACCTGTAAAAAAAAATACAAAGACCCCCCAACAGTAAAACCCACCACCCCAACCAACCCCCCAAAATAAAAAACATAACTCTAACAAAAACCTAAGCTACCCATTGTCCTTAAAAGGGCATTTAGCTATTTTACTTGCCCAAACCCTAAACTAAAAAACCCACCCAAAAAACCCTTAAAAAAACATATCACTAACCCCCGAAGATCCACTTAGAGTTTTTGAAGTCCCGCTTGAACCATCTTCATCCAAGCGGAAAGAAGTCTTCATCCAGACGGCCTCTTCAATCTTCATCCCGGCGGCAAAGTCCTCATCCAAGCGGCAAGAAGTCTTCATCCTTGCGGCCTCTTCAATCTTCATCCAGGTGGCATCTTCTATCTTGATCCCGGCGGAGCAGGTCCATCCTGAAGAGATCCGGCGCTGAGCATCCTCTTCATACGGTCGCCGCCGTACACTAAATCTTCAATGCAAGGAATGCGATCCAAGATGGCATCCCTTGCATTCCTATTGGCTGAAAAATTTGAATCAGCCAATAGGAATTAGAGCTGATAAAATCCTATTGACTGTTCAAATCAGCCAATAGGATTTAAGCAGCTCTCATTCTATTGATGTTGGGTGCGGCGGAATAGGGGTTAATAACTTTATTTAGGTGGTGGTGATATCAGGAGCGGAAGATTAGGGGTTAATAATATTATGTAGGTGTCGTGATGTCGGTGTCGGTGATGTCGGGGGCAGCAGATTAGGTGTGTTTAGACTTGGGGTTTATATTAGGGTGTAAGGTGTAAACGTAACTTTTCTTTTTGCCATAGACTTCAATAGGGCTGCGTTATGGAGCTTTTCTTTCTGCGACCGCTGGTGTTAGACTTTTTTCTGACCCGCTCTCCCCATTGATATCTATGGGGAAAGCGTGCACAAGCACTTCAAAACAGCGCTTGTTTTGTGTGCGGTATGGAGCTTAAAAACCCCATATCGCACGCACAAGCTGGGTTTTGAAAAACTTTTAATGGCTGCGCTATAGGGGGTTAAATAAAACCAACTTTTCTTGCATTCGTTAATTTCCCTATAGCGCGCATAACTCGTAAGCTAGGTGAGTATTCTTTATTATTATTAATTTTGTCTAATTTTCTTTTTTCTTTTATTTATTAATACCCCTTTTATTTGTCTGTGCAATTAGTTTAAAATTGTGATTTGAACTATAAATATTTTACTTTTTTTTAACCCTTTAATGACACAGACCTAACTTTTACGTTGTGTGTCCTTAACCGTATTTGGCCCTCCAGGAATGAGGCATTACTTAAAGGGACATAATACTCATATGCTAAATCACTTGAAAGTGTTGCAGCATAACAGTAAAAAGCTGACAAGAAAATATCACCTAAGCATCTATATGTAAAAAATGAAGATATTTTACTTATACTTTAACTGCTGTCCAGCTGCAAGTTAAAAAAAAAAAAACAGTAGCCAATCAGCATCAGCAGTGCTGAGGTAATTCTTTGCATTTGCGGTTTTCTCATGAGATTTTACTTAAATCTCATGAAATTTCATAGAACTTAGTTAAACTGAATAGGAAAATAACATGTATGTGCCTACACATGACAGATGCACACTCCCTTGCAAGTCATGGGAAAAGCATCCTGACTGGCTGCTTAAAGTCTCTTTACAGTAGGACATTTTAGGTAAAATATCTTCCTTTTTTAACATAGAGATCTTCTTCAAGTGATATTTTCTAGTCGGCTTTTTACACCTATGCTGCATCAGTTTCAAGTACATTTGGCTATCATTGCCCTTTAAATAGGATAAGACAGTGAAAAAAAGGTAGAAAACTATGTAGTGGTTCTTCTAGCCAACAAGTTAAAAAGTTGTGATCAAAAGCAGGCAATCATTTCTGAGAAAAATAAGATATTAAAATGTATAAAAGGAAATGGATACAAAAGTATAAATCATAATTTTATTAATCCCTGTGACTTTGCCATTAGTATGAAGCACCGTTTTGAAGACCACTTATGAAAAAGTACATTGCAAAACAAGAAATGGATTGATGAAGGGTTACAAAATTAATATTGGGGGATTTTGGCTATATGGCTAAGTCAAACTGAGTCAGTTTACCATTTAAAGGAGGTGCAAAAGAGGTGATATGATTACCTTATATAATCACGTTAATCATTTCTTTGTATAGCACCACAAATTTCATAATGCTGTGTCCCATATAAGAAAATGTCAGGAGCACCATTCAAATATATAAATATAGATTGGTAAATTGACTGACAGACAGAGAGATAGAGAGATAGATGATTGATAGATAGATAGATAGATAGATAGATAGACAGGTACGTAGATAGAAAGATAGATAGATGTGTATGGAAGAGAGCCATGCATGGAAGACAGCCGTGAATGGAAGAGAGCCATGCATGGAAAAGAGCTGTGCATGGAAAGGAGCTATGCATGGAAGAGGGCCGTGCATGGAAGAGGGCCATGCATGGAAGAGAGCCGTGCATGGAAAAGAGCTGTGCATGGAAGAGGGCCGTGCATGGAAAAGAGCTGTGCATGGAAGAGAGCCATGCATGGAAGACAGCCGTGAATGGAAGAGAGCCATGCATGGAAGACAGCCGTGAATGGAAGAGAGCCATACATGGAAGACAGCCATGAATGGAAGAGAGCCATGCATGGAAGACAGTCCTGAATGGAAGAGAGCCATGCAAGGAAGACAGCCGTGAATGGAAGAGAGCCATGCATGGAAAAGAGCTGTGCATGGAAAGGAGCTATGCATGGAAGAGAGCCGTGCATGGAAGAGAGCCGTGCATGGAAAAGAGCTGTGCATGGAAAAGAGCTGTGCATGGAAGAGGGCCATGCATGGAAAAGAGTTGTGCATGGAAAGGAGCTATGCATGGAAGAGAGCCGTGCATGGAAGAGAGCCGTGCATGGAAAAGAGCTGTGCATGGAAAAGAGCTGTGCATGGAAAAGAGCTGTGCATGGAAGAGGGCCATGCATGGAAAAGAGCTGTGCATGGAAAGGAGCTATGCATGGAAGAGAGCCGTGCATGGAAGAGAGCCGTGCATGGAAAAGAGCTGTGCATGGAAAAGAGCTGTGCATGGAAGAGGGCCATGCATGGAAAAGAGCTGTGCATGGAAAGGAGCTATGCATGGAAGAGAGCTGTGCATGGAAGAGAGCCGTGCATGGAAAAGAGCTGTGCACGGAAAAGAGCTGTGCATGGAAAAGAGCTGTGCATGGAAGAGGGCCATTCATGGAAAAGAGTTGTGCATGGAAGAGGGCCATGCATGGAAGAGATCCGTGTATGGAAAAGAGCTGTGCATGGAAGAGGGCCATGCATGGAAGAGATCTGTGTATGGAAAAGAGCTGTGCATGGAAGAGAGCCGTGTATGGAAAAGAGCTGTGCATGGAAGAGGGCCATGCATGGAAGAGATCTGTGTATGGAAAAGAGCTGTGCATGGAAGAGAGCCGTGTATGGAAAAGAGCTGTGCATGGAAGAGAGCCGTGTATGGAAAAGAGTTGTGCATGGAAGAGGGCCATGCATGGAAGAGATCTGTGCATGGAAAAGAGATGTGCATGGAAGAGAGCCGTGTATGGAAAAGAGCTGTGCATGGAAGAGAGCCGTGTATGGAAAAGAGTTGTGCATGGAAGAGGGCCATGCATGGAAGAGATCTGTGTATGGAAAAGAGCTGTGCATGGAAGAGAGCCGTGTATGGAAAAGAGTTGTGCATGGAAGAGGGCCATGCATGGAAGAGATCCGTGTATGGAAAAGAGCTGTGCATGGAAGAGGGCCATGCATGGAAGAGATCTGTGTATGGAAAAGAGCTGTGCATGGAAGAGGGCCGTGTATGGAAAAGAGCTGTGCATGGAAGAGGGCCATGCATGGAAGAGATCTGTGTATGGAAAAGAGCTGTGCATGGAAGAGAGCCGTGTATGGAAAAGAGCTGTGCATGGAAGAGGGCCATGCATGGAAGAGATCTGTGTATGGAAAAGAGCTGTGCATGTAAGAGGGCCATGCATGGAAGAGATCTGTGTATGGAAAAGAGCTGTGTATGGAAGAGGGCCGTGTATGGAAAAGAGCTGTGCATGGAAGAGGGCCATGCATGGAAGAGATCTGTGTATGGAAAAGAGCTGTGCATGGAAGAGAGCCGTGTATGGAAAAGAGCTGTGCATGGAAGAGGGCCATGCATGGAAGAGATCTGTGTATGGAAAAGAGCTGTGCATGGAAGAGGGCCATGCATGGAAGAGATCTATGTATGGAAAAGAGCTGTGCATGGAAGAGGGCCATGCATGGAAGAAAGCTGTGCATGAAAAAGAGCTGTGCATCGAAGAAAGCTGTGCTTTGTGAACTGTAGCCACTATCCGCAAGGCATATGAGCAGCCCTAGGTAGTCAGAGAGAGAAGGAGAGTGATATTCTACCTGCCACTACCTACAGAAAATGTTAAGTTTCAATTTCAGAACTGTACAAACCACTAACTACAGGAATAGTTTTATTGGCCAAAACATTATTGTTGTAAAGTTATTGTGATATATATAAAGTGATATACACACTATATATAAAGTGATATACACACTATATATAAAGTGATATACACACTATATATAAAGTGATATAAACACTATATATAAAGTGATATACACAATATATATAAAGTGATATACACACTATATATAATGTGATATACACACTATATATAAAGTGATCTAAAATATAGAAAGAGACAGATGCGCCACATGGCCCAATATTGTTTGTTCAATACAATATTTAGCTTTTAATCGTGTTAGTATAAACTCACAATTTGGATAGCACCTCAATAAGTGCAATAGGAGCAGTCTGGGATCAATCACAGTCACCCAGCAGACCGACCTCTAGGGTAGATGGAGTTAATCTGTAGTGGAAATATAAAGAGACACAGGGGTGCCTATATGGCCTAGTACAGTTTGATCCCAAGATATATTACTCTATTTAGGTAATATACTCACAATTGGTAAAGCATCTCCAGTGATGCAAATCAGGCAGGATGGGGTCAATACAGTCACCCAACAGACTATGACAGGGTTCCCTCAGGAAGCAAACAGCAAAGTCCCAATGAAGGCCAAGGTTTGGTCCAAATAATGCACAAGAGCAAGTGTTTTTATAGAAAAAGTAATATTTACTATATAAAAACAAGTAAAAACAAGCGACGCGTTTCTCAGCACACAGGCTGTTTCCTCTGAGGAAACAGCCTGTGTGCTGAGAAACGCGTCGCTTGTTTTTACTTGTTTTTATATAGTAAATATTACTTTTTCTATAAAAACACTTGCTCTTGTGCATTATTTGGACCAAACCTTGGCCTTCATTGGGACTTTGCTGTTTGCTTCCTGAGGGAACCCTGTCATAGTCTGTTGGGTGACTGTATTGACCCCATCCTGCCTGATTTGCATCACTGGAGATGCTTTACCAATTGTGAGTATATTACCTAAATAGAGTAATATATCTTGGGATCAAACTGTACTAGGCCATATAGGCACCCCTGTGTCTCTTTATATTTCCACTACAGATTAACTCCATCTACCCTAGAGGTCGGTCTGCTGGGTGACTGTGATTGATCCCAGACTGCTCCTATTGCACTTATTGAGGTGCTATCCAAATTGTGAGTTTATACTAACACGATTAAAAGCTAAATATTGTATTGAACAAACAATATTGGGCCATGTGGCGCATCTGTCTCTTTCTATATTTTAGATCATCCCTATAGGATCCAGGCCGGGTTCTTTACAGATTGCTGCCCAAAGACCACCTTCTACATTTAATCCTCAGAGATTTTTTATTTGTATTATTTGTATTTTTGGTATTATCGAAACATTACCTATTGTTTTGATTTATGTGTGATATTTAGCATAAATTCTGATTTAAAGTATTAAATTGATCTATTGTTCACCACACACCTTACTAGGTTTGATATAGTGTTATCACTTAGGGCGCCCCCTATCATATAAGAATATATAAAGTGATATACACAATATATATAAAGTGATATACACACTATATATAAAGTGATAAACACACTATATATAAAGTGATATACACACTATATATAAAGTGATAAACACACTATATATAAAGTGATATACACACTATATATAAAGTGATATAAACACTATATATAAAGTGATATACACACTATATATAAAGTGATATACACACTATATATAAAGTGATATACACACTATATATAAAGTGATATACACACTATATATAAAGTGATATACACAATATATATAAAGTGATATACACACTATATATAAAGTGATAAACACACTATATATAAAGTGATATACACACTATATATAAAGTGATAAACACACTATATATAAAGTGATATACACACTATATATAAAGTGATATACACACTATATATAAAGTGATATACAGACTATATATAAAGTGATATACACACTATATATAAAGTGATATACACAATATATATATAAAGTGATATACACACTATATATAAAGTGATATACACACTATATATAAAGTGATATACACAATATATATAAAGTGATATACACACTATATATAAAGTGATATACACACTATATATAAAGTGATATACACAATATATATAAAGTGATATACACACTATATATAAAGTGATATACACACTATATATAAAGTGATATACACAATATATATAAAGTGATATACACAATATATATAAAGTGATATACACACTATATATAAAGTGATATACACACTATATATAAAGTTATATACACAATATATATAAAGTGATATAAACACTATATATAAAGTTATATACACACTATATATAAAGTTATATACACACTATATATAAAGTGATATACACACTATATATAAAGTGATATACACAGTGTATATAAAGTGATATACACACTATATATAAAGTGATATACACAATGTATATAAAGTGATATACACACTATATATAAAGTGATATACACACTATATATAAAGTGATATACACAATATATAAAAAGTGATATACACACTATATATAAAGTGATATACACAATATATATAAAGTGATATACACACTATATATAAAGTGATATACACAATATATATAAAGTGATATACACACTATATATAAAGTGATATACACACTATATATAAAGTGATATACACAATATATAAAAAGTGGTATACACACTATATATAAAGTGATAAACACAATATATATACAGTGATATACACACTATATATAAAGTGATAAACACACTATATATAAAGTGATATGCACACTATATATATATAAAGTGATATACACACAATATATAAAGTGATATACACACTATATATAAAGTGATAAACACACTATATATAAAGTGATATACACAATATATATAAAGTGATATACACAATATATATAAAGTGATATACACATTATATATAAAGTGATATACACACTATATATATAAAGTGATCTACACAATATATATAAAGTGATATACACACTATATATATAAAGTGATATACACACTATATATAAAGTTATATACACAATATATATAAAGTGATATACACAATATATATAAAGTGATATACACAATATATATATAAAGTGATATACACACTATATATAAAGTGATATACACACTATATATAAAGTTATATACACACTATATGTAAAGTGATATACACACTATATATAAAGTGATATACACACTATATATAAAGTGATAAACACAATATATATAAAGTGATATACACACTATATATAAAGTGATATACACACTATATATAAAGTGATATACACACTATATATAAAGTGATATACACACTATAAATAAAGTGATATACACAATATATATAAAGTGATATACACAATATATATAAAGTGATATACACACTATATATAAAGTGATATACACAATATATATAAAGTGATATACACAATATATATAAAGTGATATACACACTATATATAAAGTGATATACACAATATATATAAAGTGATATACACACTATATATAAAGTGATAAACACAATATATATAAAGTGATATACACACTATATATAAAGTGATAAACACAATATATATAAAGTGATATACACACTATATATAAAGTGATATACACACTATATATAAAGTGATATACACACTATATATAAAGTGATATACACACTATATATAAAGTGATATACACAATATATATAAAGTGATATACACACTATATATAAAGTGAAATACACAATATGTATAAAGTGATATACACAATATATATAAAGTGATATACACAATATATATAAAGTGATATACACAATATATATAAAGTGATAAACACACTATATATAAAGTGATATACACACTATATATAAAGTGATATACACAATATATATAAAGTGAGATACACACTATATATAAAGTGATATACACACTATATATATATATAAAGTGATATACACACTATATATAAAGTGATATACACAATATATATATATATATATATATATATAAAGTGATATACACACTATATATAAAGTGATATACACACTATATATATATAAAGTGATATACACACTATATATAAAGTGATATACACAATATATATATATATATATATATATATATAAAGTGATATACACACTATATATAAAGTGATATACACAATATATACAAAGTGATATACACAATATATATAAAGTGATATACACAATATATATAAAGTGATATACACAATATATATAAAGTGATATACACACTATATAGAAAGTGATAAACACGCTATATATAAAGTGATATACACACTATATATAAAGTGATATACACACTATATATAAAGTGATATACACACTATATATAAAGTGATATACACACTATATATAAAGTGATATACACACTATATATAAAGTGATATACACACTATATATAAAGTGATATACACACTATATATAAAGTGATATACACACTATATATAAAGTGATATACACAATATATATAAAGTGATATAAACACTATATATAAAGTGATATACACACTATATATAAAGTGATATACACACTATATATAAAGTGATATACACACTATATATAAAGTGATATACACACTATATATAAAGTGATATACACAATATATATAAAGTGATATACACACTATATATAAAGTGATATACACAATATATATAAAAAGATATACACAATATATATAAAGTGATATACACAATATATTTAAAGTGATATACACAATATATATAAAGTGATATACACAATATATATAAAGTGATATACACACTATATATAAAGTGATATACACAATATATATAAAGTGATATACACAATATATATAAAGTGATATACACACTATATATAAAGTGATATACACAATATATATAAAGTGATATACACAATATATATAAAGTGATATACACAATATATATAAAGTGATATACACACTATATATAAAGTGATATACACACTATATATAAAGTGATATACACAATATATATAAAGTGATATACACAATATATATAAAGTGATATACACAATATATATAAAGTGATATACACAATATATATAAAGTGATATACACAATATATATAAAGTGATATACACACTATATATAAAGTGATATACACAATATATATAAAGTGATATACACACTATATATAAAGTGATATACACACTATATATAAAGTGATATACACACTATATATAAAGTGATATACACAATATATATAAAGTGATATACACAATATATATAAAGTGATATACACGCTATATATAAAGTGATATACACAATATATATAAAGTGATATACACAATATATATAAAGTGATATACACACTATATAGAAAGTGATAAACACGCTATATATAAAGTGATATACACACTATATATAAAGTGATATACACACTATATATAAAGTGATATACACACTATATATAAAGTGATATACACAATATATATAAAGTGATATACACACTATATATAAAGTGATATACACACTATATATAAAGTGATATACACACTATATATAAAGTGATATACACACTATATATAAAGTGATATACACACTATATATAAAGTGATATACACACTATATATAAAGTGATATACACACTATATATAAAGTGATATACACACTATATATAAAGTGATATACACACTATATATAAAGTGATATACACACTATATATAAAGTGATATACACACTATATATAAAGTGATATACACACTATATATAAAGTGATATACACACTATATATAAAGTGATATACACACTATAAATAAAGTGATATACACAATATATATAAAGTGATATACACAATATATATAAAGTGATATACACACTATATATAAAGTGATATACACAATATATATAAAGTGATATACACAATATATATAAAGTGATATACACACTATATATAAAGTGATATACACAATATATATAAAGTGATATACACACTATATATAAAGTGATATACACAATATATATAAAGTGATATACACACTATATATAAAGTGATAAACACAATATATATAAAGTGATATACACACTATATATAAAGTGATATACACTCTATATATAAAGTGATATACACACTATATATAAAGTGATATACACACTATATATAAAGTGATATACACAATATGTATAAAGTGATATACACACTATATATAAAGTGATATACACAATATGTATAAAGTGATATACACAATATATATAAAGTGATATACACAATATATATAAAGTGATATACACAATATATATAAAGTGATAAACACACTATATATAAAGTGATATACACACTATATATAAAGTGATATACACAATATATATAAAGTGATATACACACTATATATAAAGTGATATACACACTATATATATATATAAAGTGATATACACACTATATATAAAGTGATATACACAATATATATATATATATATATATATATATATATAAAGTGATATACACACTATATATAAAGTGATATACACACTATATATATATATAAAGTGATATACACACTATATATAAAGTGATATACACAATATATATATATATATATATATATATATATAAAGTGATATACACACTATATATAAAGTGATATACACAATATATACAAAGTGATATACACAATATATATAAAGTGATATACACAATATATATAAAGTGATATACACAATATATATAAAGTGATATACACACTATATAGAAAGTGATAAACACGCTATATATAAAGTGATATACACACTATATATAAAGTGATATACACACTATATATAAAGTGATATACACACTATATATAAAGTGATATACACACTATATATAAAGTGATATACACACTATATATAAAGTGATATACACACTATATATAAAGTGATATACACACTATATATAAAGTGATATACACACTATATATAAAGTGATATACACACTATATATAAAGTGATATACACAATATATATAAAGTGATATAAACACTATATATAAAGTGATATACACACTATATATAAAGTGATATACACACTATATATAAAGTGATATACACACTATATATAAAGTGATATACACACTATATATAAAGTGATATACACAATATATATAAAGTGATATACACACTATATATAAAGTGATATACACAATATATATAAAAAGATATACACAATATATATAAAGTGATATACACAATATATTTAAAGTGATATACACAATATATATAAAGTGATATACACAATATATATAAAGTGATATACACACTATATATAAAGTGATATACACAATATATATAAAGTGATATACACAATATATATAAAGTGATATACACACTATATATAAAGTGATATACACACTATATATAAAGTGATATACACAATATATATAAAGTGATATACACAATATATATAAAGTGATATACACACTATATATAAAGTGATATACACACTATATATAAAGTGATATACACAATATATATAAAAGTGATATACACAATATATATAAAGTGATATACACAATATATATAAAGTGATATACACAATATATATAAAGTGATATACACAATATATATAAAGTGATATACACACTATATATAAAGTGATATACACAATATATATAAAGTGATATACACACTATATATAAAGTGATATACACGCTATATATAAAGTGATATACACACTATATATAAAGTGATATACACAATATATATAAAGTGATATACACAATATATATAAAGTGATATACACGCTATATATAAAGTGATATACACAATATATATAAAGTGATATACACAATATATATAAAGTGATATACACACTATATAGAAAGTGATAAACACGCTATATATAAAGTGATATACACACTATATATAAAGTGATATACACACTATATATAAAGTGATATACACACTATATATATAGTGATATACACAATATATATAAAGTGATATACACACTATATATAAAGTGATATACACACTATATATAAAGTGATATACACACTATATATAAAGTGATATACACACTATATATAAAGTGATATACACACTATATATAAAGTGATATACACACTATATATAAAGTGATATACACACTATATATAAAGTGATATACACACTATATATAAAGTGATATACACACTATATATAAAGTGATATACACACTATATATAAAGTGATATACACACTATATATAAAGTGATATACACACTATATATAAAGTGATATACACACTATATATAAAGTGATATACACACTGTATATAAAGTGATATACACACTATATATAAAGTGATATACACACTATATATAAAGTGATATACACACTATATATAAAGTGATATACACACTATATATAAAGTGATATACACACTATATATAAAGTGATATACACACTATATATAAAGTGATATACACACTATATATAAAGTGATATACACAATGTATATAGAGTGATATACACACTATATATAAAGTGATATACACACTATATATAAAGTGATATACACACTATATATAAAGTGATATACACACTATATATAAAGTGATATACACACTATATATAAAGTGATATACACACTGTATATAAAGTGATATACACACTATATATAAAGTGATATACACAATGTATATAAAGTGATATACACACTATATATAAAGTGATATACACACTATGGGCTCCATTTATCAAGCTGCGTATGACGTTTTGGAGGCTCTTCACTGCAGGCTCACATGAGCGAGCCTACAGCAGATTGTTAAGAAGCAGCAGTCATCAGACCGCTGCTTCTGAACTTGTAACCTTAGCTAGCTGATTAAAATCACCTGAACAAGTGCGCCAGGGGTGATTAACAGCTCCTACTCACAAACGCTTGTGCAATGTTAAATGTGGGCAGTGTAGTGTTTCCCGCTTTCTGCAAAACCTTGTCTGTCCTGGCTTTCATAAATCGGGCCCAATATGTAAGTCTGACTGAGCATATATAATGTGCACTGATTCAGTCAGGTGCCATGTGACGCAAACCAGCCAATCACAAAGGCTAAATAACATATTCCTAATATAGAAATGCTCTGTGGGGAGTTAGAGTCAGAATATTAAGAGTAGAAACTGAAGAAGTTAATAGAGGACTTGCAAGGAACAAATCTAATAAGTACCTTTGGATTTCTTATACTTTACTATGGTGCTTTTATCTCACCCTATTTTATGGCTCTTTAACATCATAAAAGATTGCAAATAAATGGCTAGATTACGAGTTTTGCATTATGAGTAAAAAAGCAGCGTCATGGATTATACTGCTTTTTCACTACCGCTGCTATTTGGCCTTAACGCAAATTAACTTACGCAATTTGCGTAAAGTCTTTTTTCAATTGGACTTCCATAGCGCCGGTATTACAAGCTATTTTTCTGAGGCCAAAAAGTGAGCGGTACAGCCTATCCCGCAAGATTCATAACACATTCTAAAGTCAGTAGTTATGAGTTCTATGATACAAAGCTGTAGCATAAAACATAACTAAAGTGCTAAAAAGTACACTAACACCCATAAACTACCTATTAACCCCTAAACCGAGGCCCTCCCGCATCGCAAACACTAAATTAAAATTATTAACCCCTAATCTGCCAATCCTGACATCTCCACCACTATAATAAACATATTAACCCCTAAACCGCGGCACTCCCGCCTCGCAAACACTAGTTAAATATTATAAACCCCTAATCTGCTGTCCTTAACATCGCTGCAACTTACATTACAGTTATTAACCCCTAATCTGCAGCCCCCAACGTCCCCGCCACTATACTAAAGTTATTAACCCCTAGACCTAAGTCTAACCCTAACTCTAACAACCCCTAACTTAAATATAATTAATATAAATAAAAATTCCTATCATTACGTAAATTAGAGTTATATTATTTAAAACTAAATACTTACTTATAAAATAAACCCTAAGCTATGTATGGAGCTTGATGCCCCGTGTCAGCAGTTATGAAGCAGCAGTCACAAAGACTGCTGCTCCATAACCTGTCCACCTGCTCTGAGCAGGCGGACAGACATCGCCACAATACAACCCGATCTAGTACAATCAGGTTGATTGACACCCCCCTGCTGGCGGCCTATTGGCCACGAGTCTGCAGGGGACGGCGTTGCACCAGAAGCTCTTGTGAGCTGCTGGTGCAATGCTGAATACGGCGAGCGTATTGCTCGCCATATTCAGCGAGGTCTGGCGGACCTGATCCGCAGTGTCGGATCAGGTCCGCCAGACCTTCATAACTAGACGACATTGTATCTAGTTTAGGGTTTATTTTTATTTTACAGGTAAGTTTGTATTTATTTTAACAAGGTAGAATAGTTACTAAATAGTTATTAACTATTTAATAACTAGCTAGTTAAAATAAAGACAAATTTACCTGTACAATAAAACCTTACCTGTCTTACACTAACACCTAACATTACACTACAATTAAATAAATTAAATTAATTAAATACAATTACTTAAATTACAAAAAAAACATCACTAAATTACACAAAATAAAAAACAAATTATTAGATATTTAAACTAATTACACCTAATCTAAGAGCCCTATCAAAATAAAAAAAAGAAACCCCAAAATAAAAAAAACCCTAGCCTACCATAAACTACCAATAGCCCTTAAAAGGGCCTTTTGCGGGGCATTGCCCCAAATAAATCAACTCTTTCACCTGTAAAAAAAATTACAAACAAACCCCCAACAGTAAAACCCACCACCCACACAACCAACCCCCCAAAGAAAATCCTAACTAAAAACCTAAGCTACCCATTGCCCTGAAAAGGGCATTTGGATGGGGATTGCCCTTAAAAGGGCATTTAGCTCTATTGCTGCCCAAACCCTAATCTAAAACTAAAACCCACCCAATAAACCCTTAAAAAAAAACTAACACTAACCCCCAAAAATCCAGATGCCGTCTGGATGGAGACTTCTGCCTGTCTGGAGGACCTCTTCTGCCGGCTTGAATGAAGACTTCTCCCAGGACTTCTTGCCACTTCGCTGAGGACTTCTCCCAACTTCATTTAGGATGGATGTCCGGTGTTCAAAACTGTAAGTGGATGAAGACTTCTCCCGGCTTCGTTGAGGACTTCTTGCCGCTACGCTGAGGACTTCTCCTGGTTTCGTTTAGGAAGGATGTCCAGTCTTCAAAACTCTAAGTGGATCTTCGGGGGTTAGTGTTAGGTTTTTTAATGGTTTATTGGGTGGGTTTTATGTTTAGATTAGGGTTTGGGCAGCAATAGAGCTACACGTAAATGCCCTTTTCAGGGCAATACCCATCCAAATGCCCTTTTTTAGGGTAATGGGGAGCTTAGGTTTTTTAGTTAGGATTTTCTTTGGGGATTTGGTTGTGTGGGTGGTGGGTTTTACTGTTGGGGGGGTTGTTTGTATTTTTTTTTCAAAGGTAAAAGAGCTGATTTCTTTGGGGCAATGCCACGCACAAGGCCCTTTTAAGGGCTATTGGTAGTTTATTGTAGGCTAGGGTTTTTTTTATTTTGGGGGGCTTTTTTATTTTGATAGGGCTCTTAGATTATGTGTAATTAGTTTAAATATCTGACCATTTGTTTTTTATTCTGTGTAATTTATTGTTGTTGTTTTTTTGTAATTTAGGTAATTGTATTTAATTAATTTAATTTATTTAATTGTAGTGTAATGTTAGGTGTTAGTGTAAGACAGGTTAGGTTTTATTTTACAGGTAAATGTGTCTATTTTAACTAGGTAGTTAGTAAATAGTTAACTATTTAGTAACTATTCTACCTTGTTAAAAAATAAATACAAACGTACCTGTAAAATAAAAGTAAACCCTAACCTAGATACAATGTAACTAATAGTTATATTGTAGCTATCTTAGGGTTTATTTTTCAGGTAACTGGTAAGTATTTAGTTTTAAATAGGAATAATTTAGGTAATGATAAGTTAGGGTTAGACTTAGGTTTAGGGGTTAATAAATTTAGTATAGTGGCTGCGACGTTGGGAGCGGCAGATTAGGGGTTAATAAATGTAGGTAGGTGGCGGCAAAGTTAGGGGCGGCAGATTAGGGGTTAATAATATTTAACTAGTATTTGCGAGGTGGGAGTGCGGCGGTTTAGGGATTAATATGTTTATTAAAGTGGCGGCGATGTTTTGGAGAGGCAGTTTAGGGGTTAATAAGTGTAGGTAGGTTGTGGAGACATTGGGGGCGGGAGATTAGGAGTTAATAAGTATAATATAGGTGTCGGCGACGTTGGGGGCAGCAGATTAGGGGCTAATAAGTATAATGTAGGTGGCGGCGATGATGGGGCAGCAGATTAGGGGTTAATAAGTATAATGTAGGTGTTGGCGATGTCGGGGGCGGCAGATTAGGGGTGAGTAAGTGTAAGATTAGGGGTGTTTAGACTAGTGGTTCATGTTAGGGTGTTAGGTGTAAACATAAATTTTGTTTCCCCATAGGAATCAATGGGGCTGCGTTACAGAGCTTTACGCTGCTTTTTTGCAGATGTTAGGATTTTTTTCAGCCATCTCTCCCCATTGATGTCTATGGGGAAATCGTGCACGAGCACATACAACCATGACTTAAGCAGCGCTGGTATTGGAGTGTGGTATGGAGCACAATTTTGCTCTATGCTCACTTCTTGCCCAATAACTCCGGGTTTATAAAAACCTGTAATATCATCGCTGTAGGTAAGTGAGCAGTGACAATAACATGCAAGTTAGCACCGCACCCCTCATAACGCAAAACTCGTAATCTCTCCGAAAGTTATTAAAAATGGCAAAAATTATTTTTAAAGAAATCAAGGCTAATGACATAAAATAAACAAACAGTATGCAAAAAGATGCCTGTGTTTTCTAGTAGATTGGAAAACTATTTTTGATCTTTCTAAATAAAAAGTCAGTGGATAACCACAACATGGGCCCCATTTAAAAAATGCTGGGCAGACAAGGTTTGTTCCTGGGAACCTGTCCTTCTTGCATTGCTCGTGCAGCTGCACCCCCTGATCTTGCGCAACCTATTGCATTAGAGCCATGTTTGCCAGTCATCCCAGTTTGATTTTTTTTAACAACTCGATAATTTACTTCTATTTCTTATTTCTCTTGTATCCTTTGTTAAAGTAATCCTAGGTGAAAAAAAATGGTAATTTCAGCGTTAAAACAGCCATTACAAGTCTTGTCGGTATAGCTATACCGCAAGCATTTTAGCCTGTAACGCAATGTCAGTCCCGCACACGTAAAAATTAAGTTTTTTCATGGGACTTCCATAGCGCCATTATTACAAGTTTTGCAGTGAGGCTAAAAAGCTTGTGTTACACCCTATACTGACAAGATCTGTTTCGCAATCTGAGAACAGTAGTTATGAGTTTTACTCTACAAAACTGTTACATAAATCTCATAACTAAACTGTTACAAAGTACACTAAACACCCATAAACTACCTATTAACCACTAAACTGAGGCCCTATCGCATTGCAATTACTATATTAAACTTATTACGCTCCCGACATCGCCACTACTAATACAATTTATTAACCCCTATTCTGCCACTCCCTGACATCGCCACCACTATACTAAAGTTATTAACCCCTATTCCCCCGCACCCCAACATCGCCCACACTATAATAAATCTATTAACCCCTATTTTGCCACTCACCACCACTATAATAAACTTATTAACCTATAAACCTCTGACTTCCTACATCACTACCACTAAATAAACCTATTAACCCCTAAACCACCAGCCCCCCCCCCCACATTGCAACAACATAAATTAAACTATTAACCCCTAAACCTAGGGGTTTAGGGGTTAATAAACGTAACGTAAACGTAAACCTAAACGTAACCCTAACCCTAATACCCCATAACTTTAAAATAATTAAAATAGAGCTAAATTAAAGTTACAATTGTTAATTAAATAATACCTATTTAAAACTAAATACATGCTTAGCTGTGAAATAAAACCTAAGCTAGCTACAATATAACTAATAGTTATATTGTAGCTAGCTTGGGTTTTATTTTTATTTCACAGATAAGTTTGTATTTATTTTAACTAGTTAGTTAGTAAAGTTTAAACGTTACTTTTTTTTCCCCATAGACATCAATTATTATTATTCATTGTTTATAAAGCGCCAACAGATTCTGCAGCGCTGCCCATGGGTACAAGGATAAAAGTACAATGGAGAAACAATACAATGAGACAACATTTTACAGACAAATACAGGGGGAATTGAGGGCCCTATTCCCGTGGGAACATTTAAAGGAGGAAAAGTTAGGGGAAAGTCTAATGTTCCAGAGGGTTGGTGCCGCACGAGAAAAGTCCTGTAGTCTAGCATGAGAGGAGGTGAAACTAGAGGACGCAAGAAGCAGGTCATTGTTGGATCTTAGGGGGCGGGCTGGAGTATGTTTGTTGATGAGTGAGGACAGGTAGGGTGGGGCAGCATTAATGAGGACTTTGTAGGTCAGGGTGAGAATTTTGAATTTAATTCTGCTGTGAATGGGGAGCCAGTAGAGGGACTCACAGAGAGGTACAGCAGAAATAGGGTGTCGAGAGAGGTGGCTTATCCTTGCAGATGCATTTAGGATGGATTGAAGGGGACAGGGGTGGGAGAGAGGGAGGCCAGATAATAAGTTATTACAGTAGTCAAATTGGGAAATTACCAGGGAGTGGACTAGCTGTTTAGTAGTTTCAGCACTCAGAAACGGACGCATTTTGGAGATATTCTATAGGTGGTTGTGGCAGGGTGAAGAGAGCAATTGGATGTGGGGAATGATGGACAGATTTGAGTTAAGTGTGACTCAGAGGCAGCAGACTTGGGGTGATGGGGAGATAGTGGTGCCGCCAACAGTGATGGAAAGATTAGAAGTAGAGGGGGGATTAGAAGTAGTTCGGTCTTGGACATGTATATTTTTAGGTGGTGAGAGTCCATGCAGGAGGAAATGCCAGATAAGCAGTCGCTGATGTGAGAGTTGACAGAAGGAGAGAGTGCAGTGGTGGAAAGGTAGATTTGAGTATCATCAGCATAGAGGTGATAGTTGAAGCCATAGCTGTTGATGAGTTTACCCAGTAAAGAAGTGTAAATAGAGAAGAGTAGAGGACCCAGGACAGAGCCGTGAGGTAATCCAACAGACAGAGGCAATGGAGAGGAGGATTCACCAGCAAAAGAGATGGAGAAGGATCTGTTAGAGAGATAATAGTGAATCCAGGAGAGGGCAGTGTCACAGAGCCCAAGAAAGTTGAGGGTCCATTGGAGAAGGCGATGGTCAACAGTGTGAAAGGCAACAGAGCCTTTGTTTTTAACAGAAAGGAGATTATTAGTAACCATGGTGAGGGCAGTCTCAGTTGAGTGTTGGGGATGGAAGCCAGACTGCAGGGGATCGGGCAATGAGTTGGAGGACAGGAAGTAGGTTAGGCGATCAAAAGCTAGTTTTTCAAGGATTTTTGAAGCCAGCGGGAGCAGTGATATGGGGCGGTAGTTTGCAGGAGAGTTAGGGTCAAGGGAGTTTTTTTTGAGGATGGGGTGAGCTTTGCATGTTTGAAGGAGTCAGGGAATGAGCGGGTAGAAAGGGATAGGTTGAATATATGAGTAAGAGCCGGAGTGAGGGTGGGAGACAGATAAGGTATTAGATGTAAAGGAATTAGTTCAAGGGGCAGGTAGTGAGGTATGAGGAAGACAATAGCGTTACAGAGCTTTTCATTCTGCGCTTCAGGTGTTTTTTTTCTAACCCGCTCTCCCCATTGATGTCTATGGGGAAAGCGTGCATGAGCACGTCAAAACAGCGCTTGTATTTTGTGCGGTAAGGAGCTTAAAACCACCATATCGCACGCACAAGCCGGCTGTTTCAAAGCTTGTAATAACTGAGCTATAGAGGGTTAAATAACGCAACTTTTGTTGCGTTCGTTAAAAATACTATAGTGCGCATAACTCGTAATCTACCTGCGAGAAAGAAGCAAATTAAATAATAGAAGTAAACTGGAAAGTTGTTTAAAATTGGACGTTATGTCTGCATCACGAATGTCCAATAATTACTTCACTGTCACTTTAAATAAAATAAAAAAGTGCACAAAATGTGTTTAGTGTATGTACTTAAAAATAGTCAAAGAAAATAAAATCTATGAGAAATGTATTTAAATTGTTTCATTGCATGCAGACTTTATGACAGGATTGATATTGTATTGCCCCTCTTTCAGCTTTTCCATAAGCAGTGTGGTTTTTGTAGCCGAAATGGAAAAAAAAAAAAAAAAAGGATGAGAAGAAAGAATCTTGTTAGTTAGGATGACACGGTTAAAAGGATTGGAACAAATTTTGGAATTGACTGCAGAGTTGGAGATCAGTGGATTACTGGAAAGAAACCTTAGGCAAGGAAACAAAGCTCTGCATGAATTTAATCATGATTTTGTACCAAGGAAAACAGCAGGGGACATGCAAGATGAACACTGGAAAAAAAACAACAACAACAACAATAATAATGGTAATCTTCCCAAATGAAGGTCATAGTTATACCTGGGGCCTATAGCATGTGATATATTGTGCTCCAGTTTGGGAACGCATATAAAATATAAATGGATAAGAAAAATCAGATATTTAGTTGATTGTATTATGTATAACACAATTTCTGCTTAAAGGGATATTAAAATAAAAAAAATAAAAAATCTTTCATGATTCGGATAGTGCATGCAATTTTGAACAACTTTCCAAATTATTTCTGTTATCAAATTTGCTTCTTTCTCTTGGTATCTTTTATTGAAGATTAAAACTAAGTAGGCTCATAAGAGCTCAGGAGTGTGCACATGTCTTTAGTACTCTATGGCAGTGGTGTTTTGCAACATTGTATAACAATGATCCAAATAATGTTGCAAAACACTGATGCCATAGAGTACTAAAGAATGTGTTAGTGCCCCTTTTAGTAAGACAATTATGATATGTATAATAATAGGGGCAGAATAATGTACACATTAATCCACTTAAAGAAACATTTCAAAGATAATATTTGCAAAATTGTGGCGTGCTAAGTTTTTTTTGCTCTTGAGAGCTAACTGTGCACAAATTAAAAAATTAGCGCAGCTAAACTAGCGTGAGTATTGCAGATAAAAAGTAAAAAGTTAGCACAAGAGTGAAAAACTCAGGCGTAATAACTTCAGACCTTCGGATATCGTGACCTCGCTAACCCCTTCTCCCAATACATTTCTAGGGAATACTTTTAAATATCTTTTCAGTGATTGCTTGCACACTAATTCAACACTGAGCTAGATTAACTATGCTAAAGTGGAAGGCACATTATAAATACTTCACTTAGAAGACAATATTCTTTTTATTTATATATATATATGTATATTTTCTGTAAAATATGTATCTACAGCTACATATTATTAGGAATATATAGATATATATAGTGCCCTCCACTAATATTGGCACCTTTGGTAAAGATAAATATTCTGCTCTCATGGATATCAAACAATAGCAAACACAACACAGTTTTTTTATTTTTTTATTTATTAGCACCCCTTTAGTCTATAATTTTTGTTACCTTCCTTTAGCAAGATAACAGCTGTGAGTCTTCTCCTATAATGCCTGATGAGGTTGGAGAATACATGGCATGGGATCTGAGACCATTCTTTCATACAGAACCTCTCTATGTCCTTCAAATTTTGAGATTGATACTGGTGGATTGTCTTCTTCAGTTCTCCCCACAGGTTTTCTATGGGTTTCAAGTCAGGTGACTGGGATGGTCATGGCAGGACCTTGATTTTGTGGTCAGTATACCATTTTTTCTGTTGATTTTGATGTATGTTTTGGATCATTGTATTGCTGGAAGATCCAACCATGGCACATTTTAAACTTTCTGGCAGAGGCAGTTGTGTTCATTTAATATCTGTTGATATATGTTAATGTCTTTTTTCAATGGGACTTTCATAGCACTTTTTTTTGGAGGCCAAAAAGTGAGCGGTACAGCCTATCCCGCAAGATTTGTAATGCTATCTAAAGTCAGTAGTTATGAGTTTTACTCTACAAAGCTGTAGCATAAAACTCATAACTAAAGTGCAAAAAGTACACTAACACCCATACTGATTGGAACAGCCAATAGAATGCAAGCTCAATCCTATTGGATCAGCCAATTGGATTGAAGCTCAATCCTATCGGCTGATTGCATCAGCCAATAGGAATTTTTCACCTTTAATTCTGATTGGCTGATAGAATTCTATCAGCCAATCAGAATTCAAGGGACGACATCTTGGATGATGTCATTTAAAGAACCTTCATTCTTCATTAGACGTCGAAAGAAGAGGATGCTCTGTGCCGGATGTCTTGAAGATGGACCCGCTCTGCGCCGAATGGATGAAGATGCCTTCTGGATGAAAACTTCTGCCCGTCTGGAGGACCACTTCTGCTGGCTTGGAATGACTTTTCCCAGCTTCGTTGAGCACTTCTTGCCGCTTCATTAAGGACTTCTCCCGGCTTCATTGAGGCTGTAAGTGGATCTTCAGGGGTTAGTGTTAGGTTTTTTTAAGGGTTTATTGGGTGGGTTTCATTTTTAGGTTAGGGTTTGGGCAGCAATAGAGCTAAATGCCCTTTTAAGGGCAATGCCCATGCAAATGCCCATTTCAGGGCAATGGGGAGCTTAGTTTTTTTAGTTAGGATTTTATTTGCTGGGTTGGTTGTGTGGGTGGTGGGTTTTACTGTTCGGGGGGTGGTTTGTATTTTTTTTTTACAGGTAAAAGAGCTGATTTCTTTGGGGAAATGCCCTGCAAAAGGCCCTTTAAGGGCTATTGGTAGTTTAGTTTAGTTTAAGTTAGGGTTTTTTTTATTTTGGGAGTTCTTTTTTATTTTTATAGGGCTATTAGATTAGGTGTAATTAGTTTAAATATCTGATCATTTGTTTTTATTTTGTGTAATTTAGTGTTTGTTTTTTTTTGCAATTTAGGTAATTGTATTTAATTTATGTAATTTATGTAATTGTTGTGTAATGTTAGGTGTTAGTGTAAATCAGATTAGGTTTTATTTTACAGGTACATTTGTATTTATTTTAACTAGGTAGTTAGTAAATAGTTAATAACTATTTAGTAACTATTCTACCTAGTTAAAATAAATACAAACTGTAAAATAAAAATAATCCCTAACGGCTAGATTTAGAGTTTTGTCGGTAACGACCCGCGTAGCTAACGCTGGCTTTTTTCTAACCGCACCTTTTAAATAACTCTGGTATTGAGAGTTCACAGAATGGCTGCGTTAGGCTCCAAAAAGGGAGTGTACAGGAATATTTAACGCCACTGCAACTCTTGATACCAGAGTTGCTTACAGACGCGGCCACCTTAAAAAAGGTGCTCGTGCACGATATCCCCATAGGAAACAATGGGGCTGTTTGAGCTGAAAAAAAACCTAACACCTGCAAAAAAGCTGCGTTCAGCTCCTAACGCAGCCCCATTGTTTCCTATGGGGAAACACTTCCTACGTCTGCACCTAACACCCTAACATGTACCCCGAATCTAAACACCCCTAACATTACACTTATTAACCCCTAATCTGCCGCCCCCGCTATCGCTGACCCCTGCATATTATTTTTAACCCCTAATCTGCCGCTCCATACACCCCCGCCACCTACATTATCCCTATGTACCCCTAATCTGCTGCCCTAACATCGCCAACCCCTATATTATATTTATTAACCCCTAATCTGCCGCCCACAACGTCGCCTCCACCTAACTAAATTTATTAACCCCTAATCTACCGACCGGACCTGAGCGCTACTATAATAAATGTATTAACCCCTAATCCGCCTCACTCCCGCCTCAATAACCCTATAATAAATAGTATTAACCCCTAATCTGCCCTCCCTAACATCGCCGACACCTAACTTCAAACATTAACCCCTAATCTGCCGACTGGAGCTCACCGCTATTCTAATAAATTTATTAACCCCTAAAGCTAAGTCTAACCCTAACACTAACACACCCCTAAGTTAAATATAATTTAAATCTAACGAAATAAATTAACTCTTATTAAATAAAACAATCATATTTAAAGCTAAATACTTACCTGTAAAATAAATCCTAATATAGCTACAATATAAATTATAATTATATTATAGCTATTTTAGGATTAATATTTATTTTACAGGTACTTTGTATTTATTTTAACCAGGTACAATAGCTATTAAATAGTTAAGAACTATTTAATAGCTAAAATAGTTAAAATAATTACAAAATTACCTGTAAAATAAATCCTAACCTAAGTTACAATTAAACCTAACACTACACTATCAATAAATAAATTAAATACAATTCCTACAAATAAATACAATTAAATAAACTAACTAAAGTACAAAAAATAAAAAAGAACTAAGTTACAAAAAATAAAAAAATATTTAGAAACATTAGAAAAAAATTACAACAATTTTAAACTAATTACACCTACTCTAAGCCCCCTAATAAAATAAAAAAGCCCCCCAAAATAAAAAAAATCCCTACCCTATTCTAAATTACAAAAGTTCAAAGCTCTTTTACCTTACCAGCCCTGAACAGGGCCCTTTGCGGGGCATGTCCCAAAGAATTCAGCTCTTTTGCCTGTAAAAAAAAACATACAATACCCCCCCCAACATTACAACCCACCACCCACATACCCCTAATCTAACCCAAACCCCCCTTAAATAAACCTAACACTAAGCCCCTGAAAATCTTCCTACCTTGTCTTCACCATGCCAGGTATCACCGATCGTTCCAGGCTCCGAAATCTTCATCCAAGCCCAAGCGGGGGCTAGACATCCATCATCCGATGGCTGAAGAAGTCCAGAAGAGGGTCCAAAGTCTTCATCCTATCTGGGAAGAAGAGTAGATCCGGACCAGCAACCATCTTCTTCCAAGCGGCATCTTTTATCTTCATCCGATGAGGACCGGCTCCATCTTGAAGACCTCCATCGCGGATCCATCCATCTTCTCCGACGACTTCCCGACAAATGACGGTTCCTTTAAGGGACGTCATCCAAGATGGCGTCCCTCGAATTCCGATTGGCTGTTCAGATTCTATCAGCCAATCGATATCAAGGTAGGAAAATTCTGATTGGCTGATTGAATCAGCCAATCAGAATCAAGTTCAATCCGATTGGCTGATCCGATCAGCCAATCAGATTGAGCTCGCATTCTATTGGCTGTTCCGATCAGCCAATAGAATGCGAGCTCAATCTGATTGGCTGATTGAATCAGCCAATCGGATTGAACTTGATTCTGATTGGCTGATTCCATCAGCCAATCAGAATTTTCCTACCTTAATTCCGATTGGCTGATAGAATCCTATCAGCCAATCGGAATTCGAGGGACACCATCTTGGATGACGTCCCTTATAGGAACCGTCATTCGTCGGGAAGTCGTTGGAGAAGAAGGATGGATCCGCGGTGGAGGTCTTCAAGATCGAGCCGGTCCTCATCGGATGAAGATAGAAGATGCCGCTTGGAAGAAGATGGTTGCCGGTCCGGATCTACTCTTCTTCCCGGATAGGATGAAGACTTTGGACCCTCTTCTGGACTTCTTCAGGCGTCGGATGATGGATGTCTATCCCCCGCTTGGGTTGGATGAAGATATCGGAGCCAGGACGGATCGGTGTGATACCCGGTGAGGTGAAGACAAGGTAGGAAGATCTTAAGGGGCTTAGTGTTAGGTTTATTTAAGGGGGGTTTGAGTTAGATTAGGGGTATGTGGGTGGTGGGTTGTAATGTTGGGGTGGGTATTGTATGCGTTTTTTTACAGGCAAAAGAGCTGAATTTATTGGGACATGCCCCGCAAAGGGCCCTGTTCAGGGCTGGTAAGGTAAAAGAGCTTTGAACTTTTGTAATTTAGAATAGGGTAGGGCATTTTTTTATTTTGGGGGGCTTTGTTATTTTATTAGGGGGCTTAGAGTAGGTGTAATTAGTTTAAAATTGTAATATTTTTCTAATGTTTGTAAATATTTTTTTATTTTTTGTAACAGTTCTTTTTTTTTTTTGTACTTTAGTTAGTTTATTTAATTGTATTTATTTGTAGATATTGCATTTAATTCATTTATTGATAGTGTAGTGTTAGGTTTAATTGTAGGTAATTGTAGGTATTTTATTTAATTTATTTATTGATAGTGTAGTGTTAGGTTTAATTGTAACTTAGGTTAAGATTTATTTTACAGGTAAATTTGTAATTATTTTAACTATTTTAGCTATTAAATCGTTCTTAACTTTTTAATAGCTATTGTACCTGGTTAAAATAAATACAAAGTTACCTGTAAAATAAATATAATTCCTAAAATAGCTATAATATAATTGTAGCTATATTGGGGTTTATTTTACAGGTAAGTATTGAGCTTTAAATAGGAATAATTTATTTAATAAGAGTTCATTTATTTCGTTAGATTTAAATTATATTTAACTTAAGGGGGGTGTTAGGGTTAGGGTTAGACATAGCTTTAGGGGTTGATCCATTTATTACAGTAGCGGCGAGATTCGGTCGGCAGATTAGGGGTTAATAATTGAAGTTAGGTGTTGGCGATGTTAGGGAGGGCAAATTAGGGGTTAATACTATTTATTATAGGGTTATTGAGGTGGGAGTGAGGCGGATTAGGGGTTAATAACTTTATTATAGTAGCGTTGCGGTCCGCTCGGCAGATTAGGGGTTAATAAGTGTAGGCAGGTGGAGGCGACGTTGAGGGGGGCAGATTAGGGGTTAATAAATATAATATAGGGGTCGGCGGTGTTAGGGGCAGCAGATTAGGGGTACATAAGTATAACGTAGGTGGCGGTCGGCAGATTAGGTGTTAATTATTGTAGGTAGCTGGCGGCGATGTTGTGGGGGGCAGATTAGGGGTTAATAAATATAATATAGGGGTCGGCGGTGTTAGGGGCAGCAGATTAGGGGTACATAAGTATAACGTAGGTGGCGGTCGGCAGATTAGGGGTTAAAAAAAATTAATCGAGTGGCGGCGATGTGGGGGGACCTCGGTTTAGGGGTACATAGGTAGTTTATGGGTGTTAGTGTACTTTAGAGCACAGTAGTTAAGAGCTTTATGAACCGGTGTTAGCCCAGAAAGCTCTTAACTACTGACTTTTTTCTGCGGCTGGAGTTTTGTCGTTATATTTCTAACGCTCACTTCAGCCACGACTCTAAATACCGGAGTTAGAAAGATCCCATTGAAAAGATAGGATACGCAATTTACGTAAGGGGATCTGCGGTATGGAAAAGTTGCGGCTGAAAAGTGAGCGTTAGACCCTTTCCTGACTGACTCCAAATACCGGCGGTAGCCTAAAACCAGCGTTAGGAGCCTCTAACGCTGGTTTTCACGGCTACCGCCAAACTCTAAATCTAGGCTTAAGCTAGCTACAATGTAACTATTTGTTATAGTGTAGCTAGCTTAGGGTTTATTTTATAGGTAATTATTTAGTTTTAAATAGGAATTATTTAGGTAATGATAGTAATTTTTATTTAGATTTATTTGAATTATATTTAAGTTAGGGGATGTTAGGGTTAGGGTTAGACTTAGGCTTAGGGGTTAATAAATTTAGTATAGTGGCGGTGATGTTGGGGGCAGCAGATTAGGGGTTAATAAATGTAGGTAGGTGGCGGCGATGTTAGGGGCGTCAGATTAAGGGTCAATAATATTTACCTAGTGTTTGCGATGCTGGGGTGCGGCGGTTTAGAGGTTAATATGTTTATTATAGTGGCAGCGACGTTGGGGACAGCAGATTAGGGGTTAATAAGTGTAGGTAGGTTGCAGCAACATTGGGGGCAGTAGATTAGGGGTTAATAAATATAATATAGGTGTCGGCGATGTTGGGGCAGCAGATTAGGGGTTAATAAGTATAACGTAGGTGTTGGGAATGTCAGGGGCGGCAGATTAGGGGTTAATAAATGTAAGATTAGGGGTGTTTAGACTCGTGGTTCATGTTAGGGTGTTAGGTGTAAACATAAATTTTGTTTCCCCATAGGAATCAATGGGGCTGCGTTACGAAGCATTA
Source organism: Bombina bombina (assembly GCF_027579735.1). NCBI lineage: Eukaryota > Metazoa > Chordata > Amphibia > Anura > Bombinatoridae > Bombina > Bombina bombina. The sequence continues at coordinate 1,097,183,216 of NC_069503.1, read as the reverse complement.
TGATGCTTTATTGCAGGTGCTAGGCTTTTTTTCAGCCGGCTCTCCCCATTGATGTCTATGGGGAAATCGTGCACGAGCATGTAAAACCAGCTCACCGCTGACTTAAGCAGCGCTGGTATTGGAGTGCGGTATGGAGCTCTATTTTGCTCTACGCTCACTTCTCGCCTAATAACGCCGGGTTCAGGAAAACCTGTAATACCATCGCTGTAGGTAAGTGAGCGGTGACAATAACGTGCAAGTTAGCACCGCACCCCTCATAACGCAAAACTCGTAATCTAGCCGAATGTGTGGTGATGTAGGTAACGTCAAAATGTAGTTTTGGAGACTTTCTGACCCCAAGATGAAACTAGCTTCTGCAATTCTCCAGCTGCGATCTTTTGAGATATCAGCCAATCAGATTGAGCTTGCATTCTATTGGCTGTTCCGATCAGCCAATAGAATGCAAGCTCAATCTAATTGGTGGATTGGATCAGCCAATCGGATTGAACTTCAATCTGATTGGCTGATTCAATCAGCCAATCAGATTTTTCCTACTTTAATTCAGATTGGCTGATAGAATCCTATCAGCAAATCAGAATTGAAGGGACGCCATCTTGGATGACGTCCCTTAAAGGAACCTTCATTCGTCGTTAGTCGTCGGGAAGAAGAGGATGGCTCCGCGTCGGCTCGTCTGAAGATGGCTCCGCTCCGCTCCGGATGGTTGAAGATTGAAGATGCCGCCTGGATGAAGACTTCTATTGGATGGAAGACCTCTTCAGCGCCGCCTGGATGATGACTTCATCGGATGGAAGACTTCTTGACTTCAGCGCCGCCTTGGATGATGACTTCTGCCATTCCGGATCTCCTCTTCGGTTCCATCGGTGATCGGCTGGCTGAAGACGGCTCAAGGTAGGATGATCTTCAGGGGGGTAGTGTTAGGTTTATTTAAGGGGGGATTGGGTTAGATTAGGGGTATGTGGGTGGTGAGTTTTAATGTTGGGGGGGTTGTATTTTAATTTTACAGGCAAAAGAGCTGTTTTCTTTGGGGCATGCCCTGCAAAAGGCCCTTTTAAGGGCTAGTAAGGTAATAGAGCTGGTAACTTTTTAATGTAGAATAGGGTAGGGAATTTTTTTTGGGGGGGGCTTTGTTATTTTATTAGGGGGCTTAGATTAGGTGTAAGTAGCTTAAAATTTTTGTAATATTTTTAAAATGTTTGTAACTTATTTTTTTATTTTTTGTAACTTAGCTTTTTTATTTTTTGTACTTTAGTTAGTTTATTTAATTTAATTGTAGTTATTTGTAGCTAGTTTATTTAATTAATTTAATGATAGTGTAGTGTTAGGTTTAATTGTAACTTAGGTTAGGATTTATTTTACAGGTAATTTTGTATTTCTTTTAGCTAGGTAGTTATTAAATAGTTAATAACTATTTAATAACTATTCTAACTAGCTAAAATAAATACAAAGTTACCTGTAAAATAAATATAAATCCTAAAATAGTTACAATGTAATTATTAATTATATTGTAGCTATTTTAGGGTTTATTTTAACGGTAAGTATTTAGTTTTAAATAGGAATAATTTATTAAAGTATAGTTTAGTGTTATGTGTAATTGTAACTTAGGTTAGATTTATTTTACAGGTAAATTTATCTTTATTTTAACTAGGTAGCTATTAAATAGTTAATAACTATTTAATAGCTATTGTACCTAGTTAAAATAAATTGAAAGTTGCCTGTAAAATAAAAATAAATCCTAAGATAGCTACAATATAATTATTATTTATATCGTAGCTATATTAAGGTTTATTTTAAAGGTAAGTATATATTTTTAAATAGGATTAAGTTAGTTAATAAGAGAAATATTATTTAGTTTTATTTAATTAATAATTAAGTTAGGGGGATGTTATAGTTAGTTTTAGACTTAGGTTTAGGGGTTAATAATTTTATTACAGTGGCGGCGTGTAGGGGGGGCCGGATAGGGGTTAATAAATTTATTATAGGTGGCAACGGTGTAGGGGGGCAGATTAGGGGTTAATAAGGTTAATATAGGTTGCGGCGGGGTCCGGGAGCGGCGGTTTAGGGGTTAAACTATTTATTTAGTTGTGGCGAGGTCCAGGATCCGCAGGATAGGGGTTATTAACTTATTATAGGTGGCGGCGGTATAGGGGGGCAGGATAGGGGTTACTAGGTATAATGTAGGTGGCGGCAGGGTACGGGAGCGGCGGTTTAGGGGTTAATACATTTATAAGAGTTGCGGCAGGGTCTAGGAGCGACGGTTTAGGGGTTAATAACTTTATTTAGTTGCGGGGGGCTCCGTGGGTGCCGGTATAGGGGGTAGAACAGTGTAGTTAGTGTGGGTGCTTAGCGACAGGCTAGCAATAAAGCTGTCAAAAAGCCGAAGAGCAGCGAGATCGGACAAGTGATAACTCTCACAGTCCGCTGCTCATCACCCCGTACTCTGTGCGCGGCTTTTTGACAGATTTATTGATAACTTAGACAAAAATTTTCAGGTCTGCGGCGGCGATGCTAGGCGAGCTTAGGCGGGCGTATTAGACCGACGAAGGCAGGTAAAGTAGACACGTTGATAACTAGGCCCCAATATATGCACACGTCCTCTTCCAGGTTAATTCATAACATTTCCAGTTGACTGGAACTACTTAATTATTGTTCCTGATGATGAAAATCGGCATTTTCAATGCTTTTGCTGTTTATTTGTAGCCATGTCCCATTTTGTGAAGCGCAACAACCTTTTTCTGCACATCACAGCTATATTTCCCTTGTCTTACATATTGTGATGAATAACTAAAGGAATTTGGCCTATATGTTACCTTATATTGATACTCCAGGTGAAACAGGAAGACATGGTTGAAAATGTCCGATTCCTTGTCACCCAGGTGTACTGAAAAAGTTAAATATCAATGGGAATTTGCTTCAAATATACAGGGAGTGCAGAATTATTAGGCAAATTAGTATTTTGACCACATCATCCTCTTTATGCATGTTGTCTTACTCCAAGCTGTATAGGCTCGAAAGCCTACTACCAATTAAGCATATTAGGTGATGTGCATCTCTGTAATGAGAAGGGGTGTGGTCTAATGACATCAACACCCTATATCAGGTGTGCATAATTATTAGGCAACTTCCTTTCCTTTGGCAAAATGGGTCAAAAGAAGGACTTGACAGGCTCAGAAAAGTCAAAAATAGTGAGATATCTTGCAGAGGGATGCAGCACTCTTAAAATTGCAAAGCTTCTGAAGCATGATCATCGAACAATCAAGCGTTTCATTCAAAATAGTCAACAGGGTCGCAAGAAGCATGTGGAAAAAACAAGGCGCACAATAACTGCCCATGAACTGAGAAAAGTCAAGCGTGCAGCTGCCAAGATGCCACTTGCCACCAGTTTGGCCATATTTCAGAGCTGCAACATCACTGGAGTGCCCAAAAGCACAAGGTGTGCAATACTCAGAGACATGGCCAAGGTAAGAAAGGCTGAAAGACGACCACCACTGAACAAGACACACAAGCTAAAACGTCAAGACTGGGCCAAGAAATATCTCAAGACTGATTTTTCTAAGGTTTTATGGACTGATGAAATGAGAGTGAGTCTTGATGGGCCAGATGGATGGGCCCGTGGCTGGATTGGTAAAGGGCAGAGAGCTCCAGTCCGACTCAGACGCCAGCAAGGTGGAGGTGGAGTACTGGTTTGGGCTGGTATCATCAAAGATGAGCTTGTGGGGCCTTTTCGGGTTGAGGATGGAGTCAAGCTCAACTCCCAGTCCTACTGCCAGTTTCTGGAAGACACCTTCTTCAAGCAGTGGTACAGGAAGAAGTCTGCATCCTTCAAGAAAAACATGATTTTCATGCAGGACAATGCTCCATCACACGCGTCCAAGTACTCCACAGCGTGGCTGGCAAGAAAGGGTATAAAAGAAGAAAATCTAATGACATGGCCTCCTTGTTCACCTGATCTGAACCCCATTGAGAACCTGTGGTCCATCATCAAATGTGAGATTTACAAGGAGGGAAAACAGTACACCTCTCTGAACAGTGTCTGGGAGGCTGTGGTTGCTGCTGCACGCAATGTTGATGGTGAACAGATCAAAACACTGACAGAATCCATGGATGGCAGGCTTTTGAGTGTCCTTGCAAAGAAAGGTGGCTATATTGGTCACTGATTTGTTTTTGTTTTGTTTTTGAATGTCAGAAATGTATATTTGTGAATGTTGAGATGTTATATTGGTTTCACTGGTAAAAATAAATAATTGAAATGGGTATATATTTGTTTTTTGTTAAGTTGCCTAATAATTATGCACAGTAATAGTCACCTGCACACACAGATATCCCCCTAAAATAGCTATAACTAAAAACAAACTAAAAACTACTTCCAAAACTATTCAGCTTTGATATTAATGAGTTTTTTGGGTTCATTGAGAACATGGTTGTTGTTCAATAATAAAATTAATCCTCAAAAATACAACTTGCCTAATAATTCTGCATTCCCTGTATTTTTCTCATATGAATTTATAGGGGTGCCAATAGTTGTGCCACGCATATATTTTACAAAGATATTTTTTTTTATAAACCTGTGTTGTGTTTGCAATTATTTAATATCCATAAGAGCAGAGTAATTTTGTGTATTTTTGTTGTCAAAAGATTAAAAAGTTAAGTAATCAAGACAAATTTTCACAGCCTGCTTTGCTCGTATTTACCAAGGGTGCCAATATTAGTGGAGGGCACTGTATATACAGTATATATATATATATATATATATATATATATATATATATATATATATATATATATATATATATATATACACACATACATATATATACACATATACAGTATATGCATATATACATATATACAAATATGAGTCAATTACAAGATGCACATATGTGCAGCCACCAATCAGCAGCTAGATCCCTGTAGTGGAAAGGGCTCCAATGTGTGTGTATATATATATATTTATTTATATATATAAATACAGTATATATGTATATATATATATATATATATATATATATATATATATATATATATACTGTATATATACACACACATTGGAGCCCCTTCCAATATAATGCATTGACAAATACAATATCCCTTTTTAACCCTTTTAAAATATTTTTTATCAATATTGAAATTATATTGTTTTACTAAAGAAAATGGCCCCTATTTATCAAAGGTCTTGCGGACCTGATCCGACAGTGCGGATCAGGTCCGCAAGACTCCACTAAATGCAGAGAGCAATGCGCTCTCCGCATTTAACATTGCACCAGCAGCTCACAAGAGCTGCAGGTGCAACGCCGCCCCCTGCAGACTCGCGGCCAATTGGCCGCCAGCAGGGAGGTGTCAATCAACCTGATCGTACTCGATCTAGTTGAATTGCAGCGATCTTTGTCCGCCTGCTGAGAGCAGGCGGACAGGTTATGGAGCAGCGGTCTTTAGACCGCTGCTTCATAACTGGTGGGGCTCGCCAGAAACATGGTGCCTCAAGCTCTATCCGGAGCTTGATAGATAGGCCCCAATGTATATATGAGTTTAATCGTTTATTTTAAAATGGCATGCTAAATACTCTAGCAATAAATACTCTAGCAATAAATACTCTAGCAATAAATACTCTAGCAATAAATACTCTAGCAATAAATACCCTAGCAATAAATACTCTAGCAATAAATACTCTAGCAATAAATACTCTAGCAATAAATACTCTAGCAATAAATACTCTAGCAATAAATACAACCTGCAACTTTCAACTTGTAATTTGACTGCTAGAGTGATGTAGGGCACATAAATCCTTCTTTGGTAAATCAGTTCTACCATGGACTTGTAATATCAAGTTGCACGCTAATGTTAGAGCGGTCAAGTGATACTGCTTATGCCCCCCCCCCCCCCCACTGTCATTAGTGCACCACTGGTAATGTAGCACAGAATTTATGCACAATATAATCACATTTTGACTTTTGTCCATTAAGATTATTTTAAATTATTTTTTTGTAATCAAACTTACAAACTTGGGAGATTACTGAATGCATTTAATGAGCCAATTGCAAGAGGTTATATGCAGCCAGTTTCCTGTAGAGCATTTCTGCTCCTGAGCCTACCTAGGTATTCTTTTCAACAAATGATACCAAAAGAATGAAGCAAATTAGATAATATAGTAAAGTTGTTGAAAAGTGAATGCTCTATCAGGATCATGAAAATTTAATTTTGACTTTAATGTCCCGTTAAACTTTAATGGTATCAATAGAGCACACAAGTAAAAAAATCCAATTTACTGTATTTATTTTACATTTTTGTCATCCCCATGAGAGCATACTGATGTAGGCTTAGGTGCATGCATGTGTCTTATATACATACAAATAGTGCTCAAGAGTCAGTTGCACTCTATGAGCTACCTCGTTATGCTTTCAGGAAAAGTCTTAGGTATTTCAGTAAATGATTGAAAGAAAATAGCCAATTGATAACAAAAGAAAAGTGGAAAGTTATGTATTTATTATTTTTTCTCCCTTTTAGTTGTATTTAAACCCTGAAACTTGCAAGAGACACTATAGTATAAACCCCAAATGCTCTATGTTACTAGACAATGCAATGCGAAATGTCTTACTTCCTCAAAAAGGATAAACACCTTGTTAAAACTACCACTTGGGAGCACTGCTGGGTGACTGGTGCTACTGATTGGCTTAGCAAAGGTATCTACTCAAGTCCTTTATAGGGGATGAAAGCATAGCATTGCAGGTGTGAATCATAGAGTATATAGTTGTTTGCACTATTATTGCTTTAAGCGTTAACTTCTATGTCTCTTTAAATAACTGGTCATAATACTCACAATATTTCCTACCTTTCCTGTTGGCAGTTCACATTTCCCGTTTTGAGGTTTATATCCTAATATTTGGGGCATTTGACTGATACTGAAAATACAATCTTATCTGTACAGTATTTCTTTTAAGTATTGTACCAATGTTTACTGTGATATCACTGAAGAGCTAATATGGAAATATAGATCAGCTTCTGCACAAAATCTAATTTCCTATATACAAAATGTTTTGGGTATCAATAATGGAATTTGCTAATGCATCAATATTTGCTGCTGTATGTTAAAACTGCTAATGATCCAACAAGATCGTTATAGAGGTCACAGTTCCGTACAGAGCAGGATCTATATTGACATGATTTGGTTCAGATCACTTGTCCAGTAATAATATACTGTTCATGCACAAAAATCCCAATGTATATGTGAACCTACAAAAAACAAGTGGAAAATAATTAAAAAATCAATTATATATAAAACCTATTTTTTGGGAATAAAAAAAAATGTTAAATTGATAGAATAAATAACATTTACAACATAAATTCCAGTTAGGATAGGCATTCTATCAGAATAACTATTTCATGATTTTATTGTGTAATGAGACTGTATTAAAAATAGTTCCAGATGTAGAGCATTAATAGTAATGTAAGCTCCCAGAATGCAATATCAACTCTGAAACTGGTCAATTTGTAGAGATATATATATATGAGCATGACAGATTACTTATGTCATTTGGCTTGTCACCAAACACTGTCAAGTCTAGACTAGACTGTGTATTTAGATGAAATAACAATTTAGACATATGACTTTTCTTCTTCACAAGCTGTGTGTGGATTTTTTTAACCATTATAAAAATATAGTTATTTTTTCACATAATCACATCCACCTAAAGGAAACATACAACATATACACAGTGATGATTCTTGTAACATACAATTTTTGAAAGTGTTTTTTATGTAATTCTTTAAGAAAATAACATGATATTACTACATAATAGCCCTTTGAAATATGAGATGTGAGAAACCTATTTAATTTTAAGAGTGATACGATGTTAATTTGAATCTAAGCTTACACATACAAGACAATTCAGTAATTTGCAGGAATGTACGGTTTAAAGGCAGGAAACTTGTTTGCCCACATTTGGGTCTAGGTGGCAATATTCTTTTATTTTTTATTTGTGATTCACACAGAGTATACAATTTTTAAACAATTTTCCAATTTACTTATATAATCAAATTTGCTTCATTCTCTTGTGATCCTTTGTGAACAAGAAGCAATTTACTACTGAGAGCTAGCTGGATAAATTGGGTGGAACCAATAAGAAGAGGCATATATGTGCAGCTACCAATCAGCAGCTAGATCCCAGGGGGCCTATTTGTCAAGCCGTCAACTTTGCTGCATTCGCCGGTACCAATGCACTCGCCTGACATCACCTAACATCAATGCAGCATACCGGAATACGCTCTCCATATTTAACAAAAAAGCTGTCAAAAAGCCGCGCACCAATTACGGGGCTATGAGCAGCGGACTGTTGTTAACTAACAGTTATCGATCTCGCTGCTATTCAGCTTTTTCCAAGCTTTATTTGTATACTGTCACTAAGCACCGCCACTATACTAAATAAAGTTATTAACCCCTATTTCGTCGCTCCTGGAGCCCACTGCCACCTACATTATGTTATTAACTCCTAATCTGCTGCCCCCTACAACGCCGCCACCTACATTATGTTATTAACCCCTATCCCGCCGCTCCCGGAGCTCACCGCCACTCTAATAAAGTTATTAACCCCTATTCCGCCACTCCCGGAGCCCACTGCCACCTACATTATGTTATTAACCCCTAATCTGCTGCCCCCTAAACCGCCAGCCCCCCACATCGCCATAAACTAAATTAACCTATTACCCCCTAAACCTAACAACCTGCTAACTTTATATTAAATATTAACTCATCCCTATCTTATAATAAATTTAAATTACCTTTAAAATTACATTAAACTATATTAAATTAATAATTATTCTACCCTAACTTTTATACTAAAATTACATTAAACTACAAATTAAATTAACTATATTATATATTTAAACACCTAACCCTACTATAATAATTATAATCTACACTAAAAAATTACTAAGTTACAAAAAACTAACAACTAAGTTAACAAAAATAACAAACACTAAGTTACAAAAAAATAAACACTAAGTTACAAATAATAAAAAATAAATGATCAAATGGCTCTCACTCACTTATCAGTTAGAAAAGATGTCTTTTACAGGAGAAACATCGGCTAAGCCGCCTCCCCTATGGGTTTTTGTTTGTACGGCAGCCAAGGACGACACTCAGGGGAACATATGTGGCGTTGAACCCGCTACTCCTGAGCACCTCATTTTTCATTGGATCGTCACCCACATCTGCCCATACACAGACTTTGTTGGGGCTAAAGATACTGCAGACATGGAATCTCTCTTTGCGCATAGAAGCCGGTGTTTTGTGGCCACGGGCCACCTACAAGAGAGTAATCTCTGGAACTGGGTGTCATTGCACCTAGGACTACATGTATTGACCAGTGCTCCTTATAGTGAGAGACAGGGGGTAGGTTGAGGCTGCTATGAGACCTGGGGCTAATACTCATACGTTTAGTAATCCTGGCCCGGGATAAATAAATAAATAATCATTTTGAGCTATGTTTATTTTTCCTACAATGATACCTTGTGGATGACGGGTAAACTAACCACATGGCTACTGGTAAAAAGTTTCAGACATGTTTTTTAGTTATAAGGGTGGGCTTTACACTCTTAGGTTACGCTATCTATGTGATGTCATTAGTCATATGTGACATTCTATCGCTTGGTTGCTATACTGTGCATTCATGAGTATTCAAGTATGACTAATGCCACCTTATGTGTATAACTATATGTTTCTTTACCATTCTGTACTTATTGTTGGGATACGTTAGCATCAGTTCCTTTATACTATAATCAAAAAAAAAAAAAATGTATGTCCTGAGCATCTCATGACCACTTCCTGCATTATGTGTATATATTCTTGCTCTGGGGGTTTTAGTGGGGAGCTGCCCGGTGTAGGTAATGTAAAATAATATTTGTATCATTACTATAGCGTCACTGTTGTCTGCCGTAGGGGAGACAGAAATGAGAAAAACCCCATACAACACATGCTGGTCTGAGACCTATATACCTAACACTACGATATTATTTATAAAGTGCAGGAATGTGTTTGCACACAATATATATGGAGCCTAAAATCTTACTCCCCTTGAGTTTGCTTTAATATTACTGAACTAGTTCATATACCTAAACATGGAGTGTTAGAATATATTATTTAACCCCTTAATGACCACAGCACTTTTCCATTTTCTGTCCGTTTGGGACCAAGGCTATTTTTACATTTTTGCGGTGTTTGTGTTTAGCTGTAATTTTCATCTTACTCATTTACTGTACCCACACATATTATATACCGTTTTTCTTGCCATTAAATGGACTTTCTAAAGATACCATTATTTTCATCATATCTTAGAATTTACTATAAAAAAAATTATAAAATATGAGGAAAAAATTGAAAAAAACACACTTTTTCTAACTTTGACCCCCAAAATCTGTTACACATCTACAACCACCAAAAAACACCCGTGCTAAATAGTTTCTAAATTTTGTCCTGAGTTTAGAAATACCCAATGTTTACATCTTCTTTGCTTTTTTTGTAAGTTATAGGGCCATAAATACAAGTTGCACTTTGCTATTTCCAAACCATTATTTTTCAAAATTAGCGCTAGTTACATTAGAACACTAATATCTTTCAGGAATCTCTGAATATCCATTGACATGTATATAATTTTTTTTAGTAGACATCCCAAAGTATTGATCTAGGCCCATTTTGGTATATTTCATGCCACCATTTCACCGCCAAATGCAATTAAATACAAAAAATCGTTCACTTTTTTACAAATTTTTTCACAAACTTTTGGTTTCTCACTGAAATTATTTACAAACAGCTTGTGCAATTATGGCTTAAATGGTTGTAAATTCTTCTCTGGGATCCCCTTTGTTCAGAAATAGCAGACATATATGGCTTTGGCGTTGCTTTTTAGTAATTAGAAGGCTGCTAAATGCCACTGCGCACTACACGTGTATTATGCCCAGCAGTGAAGGGGTTAATTATGGAGCATGTAGGGAGCTTCTAGGGTTAATTTTAGATTTAGCGTAGTGTAGTAGACAACCCCAAGTATTGATCTAGGCCCATTTTGGTATATTTCATGCCACCATTTCACCGCCAAATGCGATCAAATTAAAAAAAACATTACATTTTTCACAATTTTAGGTTTCTCACTGAAATCATTTACAAACAGCTTGTGCAATTATGGCACAAATGGTTGTAAATGCTTCTCTGGGATCCCCTTTGTTCAGAAATAGCAGACATATATGGCTTTGGCGTTGCTTTTTGGTAATTAGAAGGCCGCCAAATGCCGCTGCATTTCACACGTGTATTATGGCTAGCAGTGAAGGGGTTAATTATGTAGCTTGTAGGGAGCTTGCAGGGTTAATTTTAGCTTTAGTGTAGAGCTCAGCCTCCCACCTGAAACATGAGACCCCCTGATCTCTCCCAAACAGCTCTCTTCCCTCCCCCACCCCCCAATTGTCCCCGCCATCTTAAGTACTGGCAGAAACTCTGCCAGTACTAAAATAAAAGCTATATTTTTTTTTTTTTTAGCATATTTACATATGCTGCTGTGTAGGATCCCCCCTTAGCCCCCAGCCTTACTGATCCCCCACCAAAGAGCTCTCTAACCCTCCCCCTCTGCCTTAATGGGCGCCATCTTGGGTACTGGCAGCTGTCTGCCAGTACCCAGTTTAGTGAATAATGTGCCTTTTTTTAAAAATAAAAACCCTTTTCTGCAGTGTAGCTTCCCCCCCCCCCAAGATCAACCCCCCACCCCTTCCACATCTCTTAGCTGTTATTTACAGCTTTCAAAAAGTTAATTGAAGTACTTTTTAAACTTGATTTTTCTGTAGTGTAGCGGTTCCCTCCCGCTCCCGCCCCGTGCACGCGCCCGCCCGCCGCCCCCCGTGCACGCGCGCGCTCCCGTGCGCGCTCCCGCCCCTCCCGCCCCTCCCGCCCCCGATCCCGCCCCCCTCCACTCCACTGGGCACATCGATGGCCGCCCACCCGCCTCCCAGACTTGCTCCCACCCACCAACGATACCGGCCACCGATGTCCGGTGCAGAGAGGGCCACAGAGTGGCTCTCTCTGCATCGGATGGCCAAGGGGGGTTATTGCAGGATGCCTCCATATCGAGGCATCACTGCAATAACCGGAAAGCAGCTGGAAGCGAGCAGGATCGCTTCCAGCTGCTTTCCACACCGAGGACGTGCAGGGTACGTTCTCAGGCATTAACTGCCTTTTTTTTGAGGACGTACCCTGCACGTCCTCGGTCGTTAAGGGGTTAAAATATATAGTAACCCTTTGCTAGATAACTTCTTCATTTTCCTTGGTTCACTTTAACTTAGCTGGAAATCCTATCAGGTTTTTTTTTCCCACCATCCAATAGTACTCTACTATGGTGTTTATGTGTCCTGATCTGGCTGCTGTATCCTACTATACACATGTTACTTTTTTTCTTAGGTTTAATTGCACTTTTTGATGCATTTACTCGTTTATGTGCCTTTATAAAATGTTAACATATGAGTGTAGTAGTAATCTTGCAATAACAAGGGCCAAGAGTGACCTATAAAAAAGAAGGGGGAAGCAAGCAATGAGGAAAGAAGCCTTTTAAGTATTCATTTACTTTTGTCAATTAAGATGTTAATATTTGAAACTTTTTTGCATATGTTATGTATGTAAGTTTTAAACCTTCATATGGTTTCCACACACTATCTTTTGCAGCCCACAATTATAAGTGATTATGACCTGTTTAAAGTTGAAATCTACATACTCATATAGGAACTGGCATTCTCACAGAATAGCAAATATATGGAGCAGTTTTAAATACAGGTATACCCCGCTCATACAGCGGGTTAGGGACCGGAGCCCCACTGTAAAGTGAAAACCGCCTTAAAGTGAAACAAGGCAGTTATAGCTTTCTTTTCAGTGTTTAAAATCTTGAAAACATGTTTGAACTAACATATATTAGGGGTGCAATAGTGCTACGCTTAGTTTAACACTAGCACAGCAAGTATTTAATTAGTATTCAATAAATACTATACCTGTAAAATAGTGACAATTACTGTAGTAAAATTTGCCAGACTATAGCACTGAGACAAAGATTGCACTGCAATGCTGTTAACAGAGTGAACTAAGCATAACAAAATGGTGCCATTCACTTTTTTCGCAATCTCACGATGATTACAGCACTGTTTCAAAATCCTTGGAGGTTGAACTTCAGCTCCACAAAGCGCTGTATTAGCGAATCGCTGTAAAGTGAAGCGCTGTAAAGTGAGGTATACCTGTACTGTGATTATCACCATAATACCCCTTACCCTCACTTTCGCACTGAAGAGCTGGTTAGCTTTAGATCCACATCCAATGTGATATATATGTGCCCGTATCTTTCCTTTACTTTCTTTGTTATAGAGTAAATAATAATATGCAGATCTAGCGGTCTAGCAGGTCCAATAGTTGTAAGTTATTTTATGTTACTCTCCGAAAATTCAACAGAGGTTCTGTTTCTTATTTTTTTTTTCTTTTCTAAAATAGAAAATGAGGTTCGACATAAGAGATCCTAAAGTGGTCTCCTTTGTTCAAGATGTCCCCGTATAAGTTTGCTTTATGGTTCCGAGGATCAAAAGTGTCCTCTTGTGTCATTTAGGGGGGTAGTGCGTTATTTGGCATACTGGCTGCACAATATTTCCTTTGAATTTGACTCTGTGTTATGTCTTGTATATTTTGTGCCATTTTTGTACTCTATTGTTTTTTTTTTATATTTGTATGTCTTGATTTGAACTTCAATAAAAAAATATATATATAGTTTAATGTAATTTTAGTATAAAAAATAGGGTAGGTTAATTATTAATTTAATATAGTTTAATGTAATTTAGTATAATAGTTAAGGTAGATTAAATTAATTAGTAGTTTAATATAGTTTAATTTAAATCTAAAGGTAAGTTTAAATTTATTATAATATAGGGATGAGTTAATAATTAATATAAAGTTAGCGGGTTGTTAGATTTAGGGGTTAATAGTTTAATTTAGTTTATGGCGATGTGGGGGGCTGGTGGTTTAGGGGTTAATAGGTTTAGTTAGTGCTAGTGATGTGGGAGGCCAGGGGTTTCGGGGTAAATACATTTTTTTAGTTGCGGTGGGGTCCGGGAGCGGCGGGATAGGGGTTAATAAGTTTATGTAGGTGGCGGCGGTATAGAGGCCAGCAGATTAGGGATTAATAAGTATAATGTAGGTGGCGACGGTGTCGGGGCAGCAGATTAGGGGTTAATAAGTATAATGTATTTGCCGGCAGTGTAGGGGACAGCAGATTAGGGGTTAATACGTATTAATGTAGGTGGCGGCAGTGGCGGGTGGCAGATTAGGGGTTAATAATTATAATGTAGGTGGCTGCGGTGTTGGGGCAGCATATTAGGGGTTACTAAGTATAATGTAGGTGGCGGCGGTGTTGGTGCAACAGATTAGGGGTTAATAAGTATAATGTAGGTGGTGGCGGTGTAGGGGGCGGCAGATTAGGGGTGTTTAGACTAGGGGTACATGTTAGGGTGTTAGGTGTAAACTTACATTTTATTTTCCCATAGGAATCAAAGTAATATCGGGCAGCAGCGAACATGAGCTTTCGCTGTTTTCAGACTCCCATTGATTCCTATGGGAAACCAGGTATGCTGGGCCAGAATAGTGGCAAGCATACCTGGTAGTTATTTGATAACTAGCAAAAGTAGTCAGATGGTGCTGAATTTGCATTTGGAACATCTGTAGTCACGTAAGCATCGATCTGTGTCGGACTGAAACCGGCAGATCGTATGTTACGTCACAAATTTCTACTTTTGCCAGTCTGTAGGCTTTGATAAATAAGGAGAATCAAGCTTGCCACAATTACGCTGCGGAATTACAGTGTATTTGAGGTTGACGGCTTGATAAATAGGCCCCCAGGAGTGCACTCAACAAAGAATACTAAGAGAATGAAGCAAATTAGACAACATAAGTAAATTCAAAAGGTTGTATAAAAAAGTGCTTACTCTAGCTTAATCATTGAAGAAAAACAATTGAGTTTCATGTCCCTATATCCCACTGCAACTGTCTTTGCTTTAGCTTTATGAAAAAGTCCTGTGATCAGTGATGCAGTTGTGAATATTGATACACTTATCCTAAGAACATTTTATAAGAGCCAAATACTTTTATAAAGCTGTATATTGAGATTGTTTTATCAGTTTATTTTATCCATTTAGGGGTTGATCACAATCCTTTAGAAAAGCTTTTTAATGAGATATGTTTCAGATAGAGCATGTGATTTTAAACAACTTTATAATTTACTTCCATTATGTTTTGGCTGAAACATCAAGGAGTTAATTCAACAGTAAAGTTACTATTAGACCTAAAACAAAAACTAACCAAAATGCGGTTCCAATTGTATGAAATTTTATCTTATTTAATCTCATACAGTGAATATATTTATAATTTAAAAATATATGTTTAAAACTCGGAGTGCCAAAAATAATTGAATGTGCTTCTTAAAGTGGGCTTTGGGGATAAAAGTTAAATTGACATACGGCAAAACTAAGCTGATCACCTCTCCCTGCAATTCATGAGAAGAGGTCAGCTTTGTTGAGAGAGGTGGGTGAGGAAGAATTAGGTCATTAGTCTAAAAGCCTCTGGGCAAGATTACAAGTTGCACGTTATGATGTCTAGTTATCAACGTGTCTACCTCAAATACGCTGGAATTCCGCAGCGTATTTGTGGCGAGGCTGATTTGCCTAAGTTATCAAGCCCTAGATACCGGCAAAAGTAGAATTTAGTGACGTAAGCTTCGATCCGCCGGACTCAGTCCGACACAGATCAATTCTTACGTCACTCCAGATGTTCCGCAAGTGCGGCACAATCTGACTACTTTTGCTAGTTATAAAAAAACTAGCAGGTACGCTCAGCACTTTTCTGGCCCTGGAGGCGGCGGATCCCATAGGAATCAATGGGAGTCTGACCATAGCGAAAGTTCATGTTCGCTGCTGCCCGACATCCCATTGAATCCTATGGGAAATGTCTACACCTTACACCCTAACATGTACCCCGAGTCTAAACACCCCTAATCTGTCCTCCCTACACCGCCGTAATTAAATAAAGTTATTACCCCCTAAACCGCCGCTCCCGGACCCCGCCGCAAGCTATACTAAATATGTTAACCCCTAAACCACCACTCCTGGTCCCCGCCGCAACTATAATATATGTATTAACCACTAAACCGCCGCTCCCGGACCCTGCCGCCACCTACATTATACCTATTAACCCCTATCCTGCCCCCCCTATACCGCCACCCTCTATAATAAAGTTATTAACCCCTATCCTGCCACTCCCGGACCCTGCTGCAACCTATATTAAATTTATTAACCCCTATCCTGCCCCCCCTACACCGCCACCACTGTAATAAAATTATTAACCCCTAAACCTAAGTCTAACACTAACCCTAACACCCCCCTAACTTAAATATTAATTAAATAAATCTAAATAATATTTCTCTTATTAACTAAATTAATCCTATTTAAAACTAAATACTTACCTTTAAAATAAACCTTAAGATAGCTACAATATAAATAATAGTTACATTGTAGCTATCTTGGGATTTATTTTTATTTTACAGGCATCTTTCAATTTATTTTAACTAGGTACAATAGCTATTAAATAGTTATTCACTATTTAATAGCTACCTAGCTAAAATAAAGAGAAATGTACCTGTAAAATAAAAACTAACCTAAGTTACAATTACACCTAACACTACACTATCATTAAATAAATGAATCCTATTTAAAACTAAATACTTACCTGTAAAATAAACCATAAGATAGCTACAATGTAATTAATAATTACATTGTAGCTATTTTAGGGTTTATATTTATTTTACAGGTAACTTTCTATTTATTTTAGCTAGTTAGAATAGTTATTAAATAGTTATTAACTATTTAATAACTACCTAGCTAAAAGAAATACAAAATTACCTGTAAAATAAATCCTAACCTAATTTACAATTAAAACACTACACTATCATTAAATTAATTAAATACATTACTTACAAATAACTACAATTAAATACAATTACATAAACTAACTAAAGTACAAAAAATAAAAAAAAGCTAAGTTACAAAAAAAATAAAATAAGTTACATTTAAAAAACATTACAACAATTTTAAGCTACTTACACCTAATCTAAGCCTCCTAATAAAATAGCAAAGCCCCCCAAAATAAAAAAAATTCCCTACCCTATTCTAAATTAAAAAAGTTCAAAGCTCTTTTACCTTACCAGCCCTTAAAAGGGACTTTTGCGGGGCATGCCCCAAAGAATTCTGCTCTTTTGCCTGTAAAAGAAAAATACAACCCCCCCAACATACCCCTAATCTAATCCAAACCCCCCTTAAATAAACATAACACTACCCCCCTGAAGATCATCCTACCTTGAGTCGTCTTCAGCCAGCCGACCACCGATTGAACTGAAGAGGAGATCCGGAGCGGCAGAAGTCATCATCTAAGGCGCGCTGAAGAAGTCTTCCATCCGATAAAGTCATCATCCAGGCGGCGCTGAAGAAGTCTTCCATCCAGGCGATGTCATCTTCCAAGCGGCGTCTTCAATCTTCTTTCTTCCAGATCCATCTTCATCCCGCCGACGCGGAACATCCTTCTTCCCTGACGGCCGACGACTGAATGAAGGTTCCTTTAAGGGACATCATCCAAGATGGCGTCCCTTCAATTCCAATTGGCTGATAGGATTCTATTAGCCAATTGGAATTAAGGTAGGAAAAATCTGATTGGCTGATTGAATCAGCCAATCAGATTGAAGTTCAATCCTATTGGCTGATCCAATCAGCCAATCAGTTTGAGCTTGCATTCTAATGCGAGCTCAATCTGATTGGCTGATCCAATCAGCCAATCAGATTTTTCCTACCTTAATTCCGATTGGCTGATAAAATCCTATCAGCCAATCGGAATTGAAGGGACACCATCTTGGATGACGTCCCTTAAAGGAGCCTTCATTCGTCGTTAGTCCATCGGGGAAGAAGGATGTTCCACGACGGCGGGATGAAGATGGATCCGGAAGAAAGAAGATTGAAGACTTCTTCAGCGCCGCCTGGATGATGACTTCATCGGATGGAAGACTTCTTCAGCACGCCTTGGAGGATGACTTCTGTCTCTCCGGATCTCCTCTTCGGTTCCATCGATGGGTCGGCTGGCTGAAGACGACTAATGGTAGGATGATCTTCAGTGGGGTAGTGTTAGGTTTATTTAAGGGGGGTTTGGGTTAGATTAGGGGTATGTGGGTGGTGGGTTTTAATGTTGGGGGGGTTGTATTTTTCTTTTACAGGCAAAAGAGTAGAATTCTTTGGGGCATGCCCCGCAAAAGGCCCTTTTAAGGGCTGGTAAGGTAAAAGAGCTTTGAACTGTTTTAATTTAGTATAGGGTAGGGCATTTTTTTTATTTTGGGGGGCTTTGTTATTTTATTAGGGGGCTTAGATTAGGTGTAAGTAGCTTAAAATTGTTGTAATATTTTTGAAATGTTTGTAACTTATTTTTTTATTTTTTGTAACTTAGCTTTTTTTATTTTTTGTACTTTAGTTAGTTTATGTAATTGTATTTAATTGTAGTTATTTGTAGTTAATTTATTTTATTAATTTAATGATAGTGTAGTGTTAACTTAGGTTAGGATTTATTTTACAGGTAATTTTGTATTTCTTTTAGCTAGGTAGTTATTAAATAGTTAATAATTATTTAATAACTATTCTAACTAGCTAAAATAATAGAAAGTTACCTCTGAAATAAATATAAACCCTAAAATAGCTACACTGTAATTATTAATTATATTGTAGCTATCTTAGGGTTTATTTTACAGGTAAGTATTTAGTTTTAAATAGAAATAATTTATTAAAGTATAGTGTATTGTTAGGTGTAATTGTAACTTAGGTTAGTTTTTATTTTACAGGTTATTTTAACTAGGTAGCTATTAAATAGTTAATAACTATTTAATAGCTATTGTACCTAGTTAAAATAAATTGAAAGTTGCCTGTAAAATAAAAATAAAGCCTAAGATAGCTACAATATAATTATTAATTATATTGTAGCTATATTAGGGTTTATTTTAAAGCTAAGTATTTAGTTTTAAATAGGATTAACTTAGTTAATAAGAGAAATATTATTTCGATTTATTTAATTAATAATAAAGTTAGGGGGTGTTAGGGTTAGTGTTAGACTTAGGTTTAGGGGTTAATAATTTTATTACAGTGGCAGCGGTGTAGATGGGGGCAGGATAGGGGTTAATACATTTATTATAGGTGGCGACGGTGTAGGGGGGCAGGATAGGGGTAAGTAAGTTTAATATAGGTTGCTGCGGGGTCCGGGAGCAGCAGTTTAGGGGTTAAACTATTTATTTAGTTGTGGCGAGGTCTGGGATCAGCAGGATAGGGGTTAATAACTTTATTATAGAGGGCGGCGGTATAGGGGGGCAGGATAGGGGTTACTAGGTATAATGTAGGTGGCGGCGGTGTCCAGGAGCGGCGGTTTAAGGGTTAATACATTTATAAGAGTTGCAGCAGGGTCTAGGAGCGGCGCTTTAGGGGTTAATAACTTTATTTAGTTAAGGGGGGCTCCGGGGGGCGCCGGTATAGGGTGTAGAACAGTGTAGTTAGTGTTGGTGCTTGGTGACAGGCTAGCAATAAAGCTGTCAAAAAGCCGAAGAGCAGCAAAATCACCCCGTACTTGGTGCACGGATTTTCGACAGCTTTTTTGATAACTTAGGCGAAATTTTGCAGGTCCGCAGCGGCGATGGTAGGCGAGCTTAGGGCGTATTGGGCCGGCGAAGGCAGGTAAAGTAGACACGTTGATAACTACCCCCCTATGAATTTGCAGTGGAGGATATGGTCTTTTTGCAATCAATTCCCATTGTGCAGCTATTACAAGTCTTGCGTGTGCAATCGTCTTTTATGCAACAATCCTTTCCGCGCTCGAAGAACTGTAGTTAACAGTTTTCTGAAACATAAAAACACTTAAAAAATACATTAAAAAGTACAGTTACACTCATATTAACACTGTCTAATAAAAATATTTTATAAAAAATATTGCACAGCAAAGTTCTAAGGGCTCAAATATACAAATTCCTAGGTGTTAGAAAAAAAAATCTGACGCAGGAATTTTAAATTGACATACTGTACATACACATACATTGAGAAACATGGATTTATATGTATAGAGATATGTTTAACTATGGCGATAATGAAAAGATTTATGCACATTAAACAATATCTCAGAGGGATTTTCAAAGAGATATTAGAATATAGATCTCGCGATATCTAGATATTTATATATTCATATACATATCTTGCTATAAATAGATATATCAGTCAAAAAATCATCACATATATAGAGAAATATTTACTTATAAATAAATAGAACATATTCCGTTACGAAAACATTTTGGCAACATGAAATAATCGCATTTTCATGTACCCTTTTCCAAGGACAATACGTCATGGGTTTTGAGCAACAGATTAGGGTTTAGTGTTTTTTCTTCTATTTGTCTTTTCCATTTACTTCAATGGGGAATATGTGAAAGCACACGCAATTTGGCTGTTTGAATTACGCGGCTTAACGCATGTGCAAAATATCGCCTAGATTTAGAGTTCTGCGGCCAAAGCTACGCGTGCTTTTTTTCCCCCGCATCTTTTAAACAACGCTGGTATTGAGAGTTCTCAGAAGGGCTGTGTTAGGCTCCAAAAAGGGAGCGTACAGGCATATTTACCGCCACTGCAACTCTCAATAACAGTGGTGCTTACGGAGGCGGCCAGCTTCAAAAACGTGCTCGTGCACGATTCCCCCATAGGAAACAATGGGGCAGTTTGAGCTGAAAAAAAACCTAACACCTGCAAAAAAGCAGCGTTCAGCTCCTAACGCAGCCCCATTGTTTCCTATGGGGAAACACTTCCTAAGTCTGCACCTAACACCCTAACATGTACCCCGAGTCTAAACACCCCTAGCCTTACACTTATTAACCCCTAATCTGCCGCCCCCGCTATCGCTGACCCCTGCATATTATTTTTAACCCCTAATCTGCCGCTCCGTGCACTGCTGCAACCTACGTTATCCCTATATACCCCTAATCTGCTGCCACTAACACCGCCGACCCCTATATTATATTTATTAACCCCTAATCTCCACCCCCAACGTCGCCACCACCTACCTACAATTAATAACCCCTAATCTGCTGACCAGACCTCACCACTACTATAATAAATGTATTAACCCCTAATCCGCCTCACTCCCACCTCAAAAACCCTATAATAAATAGTATTAACCCCTAATCTGCCCTCCCTAACATCACCAACACCTAACTTCAAGTATTAACCCCTAATCTGCCGACTGGACTTCGCCCCTACTCTAATAAATGCATTAACCCCTAAAGCTAAGTCTAACCCTAACCCTAACATCCCCCTAAATTAAATATAATTTAAATCTAACGAAATAAAATAAATCTTATTAAATAAATTATGCCTATTTAAATCTAAATATTACCTGTAAAATAAACCCTAATATAGCTACAATATAAATAATAATTATATTGTAGCTATTTTAGGATTAATATCTATTTTACAGGCAACTTTGTATTTATTTTAACCTGGTACAATAGCTATTAAATAGTTAAGAACTATTTAATAGCTACCTAGTTAAAATAATTACAAAATTACCTGTAAAATAAATCCTAACCTAAGTTACAATTAAACCTAACACTACACTGTCAATAAATAAATAAATAAATTAATTAAATAAACTATCTACAATTATCTACAATTAAATCAACTAAACTAAATTACAAAAAATAAAAAAAGATTACAAGAATTTTAAACTAATTACACCTACTCTAACCCCCCTAAAAAAAATAACAAAGCCCCCAAAATAAAAAAATGCCCTACTCTATTCTAAAATAAAAAGTTAACAGCTCTTTTACCTTACCAGCCCTTAAAAGGGCCTTTTGCGGGGCATGCCCCAAAGAAAACAGCTCTTTTGCATTTAAATAAACATACAATTCCCCCCAACATTACAACCCACCACCCACATACCCCTAATCTAACCCAAACCCCCCTTAAAAACTAACACTAAGCCCCTGAAGATCTTCCTACCTTGTCTTCACCATGCCGGGTATCACCGATCTGTCCAGAAAAGGGTCCGAAGTCTTCCTCCTATCCGGCAAGAAGAGGTCCAGAAGAGGCTCTGAAGTCTTCATCCTATCTGGCACGAAGAGGAGATCCTGACCGGCAAACATCTGATGATGCCACTGATCCAAGAGAGGAGTAACATGGATAGAAAGGTTCTGGAAGAGAATATGTTCTTTGGAGGATCATTGTGTCTGAGCTAAAGAAAAATAAACAAAAGTTAGTTTAAAAAATAGTAGGATCATTTTTAGAAAGAAAATATAGAAAAAAGAGACAATAGGGATGATTATGAACCATAAAGGGTAGACAAATTAAATCCAGATTAAACCTGCGCCAAGGCTAGGATAATCTGAATTTTAGTAAAAGACCAGAGACTCATATTTTGCAAGTTTAAAGCACCTAATCAACTAAAAGAGAAGTGGGATGGTTGATTGGTTTAAAATAAAATTGACGCAAAATAAAGCAGAACAGCAATCTGCTGTCTTCAAAATATCTTGCAAAGAACAGGGTTTGAAAAAGGCTTAGGAGGCCGCTGCTCCTCTTATAGAATGAGGGGAAAACAAAATAGGAAAATTTTTAACATTTAAAAAAGTTATGTTTCAATGCATCATCTTGGTTCTGCCTCAGTAGTCTTGCAGAGAGTGCTGGATAGGATGAAGATAGAAGATGCCGTCTGGATGAAGACTTCTGCCCGGTTGGATGAAGACTTTGGCCCGCTTGGATGAAGACTTCTGCCGCTTGGATGAGGATGGATGTCCGGTCTTCGAAAACTGTAAGTGGATCTTCGGGGGTTAGTGTTAGTTTTTTTTAAGGGTTTATTTGGTGGGTTTTAATTTTAATTTAGGGACTTTAGGGTTTTTATTTGGGGGATTTGGTTGTGTGGGTGGTGGGTTTTACTGTTGGGGGGTTTGTATTTTTTTTTTTTACAGGAAAAAGAGCTGATTTCTTTGGGGCAATGCCCTGCAAAAGACCCTTTTAAGGGCCATTTGTAGTTTATTGTAGGCTAGGGTTTTTTTATTTTGGGGGGGCTTTTTTATTTTGATAGGGCTATTATATTAGTTTTAATTAGTTTAAATATTTGATCATTTATTTTTTATTTTGTGTAACTTAGTTGTTATTTTTTGTAGCTTAGTAATTCTTTATTGTAGATTTAAATAACTTGAGTAGGGTTAGGTTTTTAAATATGTAATAAAGTTAATGTAATTAGTAGTTTAATGTAATTTTAGTATAATAGTTAGGGTTTGTTAATTAATGGTTTAATATCATTTAATGTAATTTTAGTATAATAGGGTAAGTTAATTAATAGTTTAATATAGTTTAATGTAATTTTAGGATAATAGTTAGGGTTGGTTAATTAATACTTTAATATAGTTTATTTTAATTCTAAAGGTAAGTTTAAATTTATTATAAGATAGGGATGAGTTAATATTTAATATAAAGTTAGCGGGTTGTTAGGTTTAGGGGTTAATAACTTAATTTAGTTTATGGCGATGTGGGGGGCTGGCAGTTTAGGGGTTAATAGGTTTAGTAAGTGGTAGTGATGTGGGAGGCCAGGGGTTTAGGGATTAATACATTTCTTTAGTTACGGAGGGGTCTGGGAGTGGAGGGATAGTGTCAGGCTCTGTCATGCAAGCTAGGATCACTGAAAAGATAAAAATGTTACTAGTAGTTTGAGCCACAGCTGCTGAGATCTTTAAAGGTTGGTTTGTTGCTGGCAGGTGTGAGGCAAGCAAATAAATCACCTAGATGGTGATCTGCAACCCTCAATAATTACTAGCAGATAATATATGGTTCAAATATGAGCTAGAACTCTAATGCTGCCACCTGTGATAATTCACTATCATTGCAGCACAGTTCTAATGCAGGAACCAACAAGGAGTATACATGTGAAGTAGGGTAGAATAGTAATAAACACTCAGGGATGCCAATGGTAAATAATCAGTAAGTCAGCGGTAGCCAGAAGTATAATGAATACACAGTCAGCTTCAATAAGCAAAGGGTAGTACAATAGGTTGTTTCGTAAATTAAATAACACTTGGAGTACCTTGTTCCGTATGTACCAGCAGATAGTACAGGCTTCAGTAGTCAGGAAGTCAGAGGAACAGACCGGTCAGAGAACCGGAGCGGCAGGAGGAGCAGGTTGTATCGGGTAGATCTGTGACACTGGCGTGTGACGTCACCACAGATGGATACCAATTCCAGCAAGTGTGGGAAGTAGTTCTATCTAGGAAAACAGAGTAAGCGATCCGTGCAGCCAAGCAGCAGAAAGGGTAAGAGATGCTATAGGATGGAAATATAATTAAAGCACAAAAGCAGTAGCTGACAATAGGTCAGGTAATTCCAGAAGTAGGAAGTAATGCACAAGGCTTAGTTAGGATTAGCACATCAATAACAAGCAAGGTAATAAGGGCTGCTGGTAAATTTGTAGGAGTGGAGGAAAGAATACAATTGATTTTTAAAGGTACAGCACAGTATTGAAGAACAAAAGTCCGGTTGCTGAGTGACAGGACCCCCCTTCAAGGAGCAACTCCGGTGCTCAAGGTCGAGGGCAATCCGGGTTCCTTTGATGAAACAAGGCAACCAGTCTACGAGCAGAGATGTTACAGGCAGATTCCCAAGAGTCATCATCCAGAGTGTAGCCCTTCCAACAGACCAAATACTGAAGAGAACCACGCGAACGTCTGGAATCCAGGATGAAATGGACCTCATATTCAGTATTGGGATCAATGATGACTGGAGGGGCCTGTGTGGAAGAGAGAGAGTCCTGGAGAGCCCTGTATGGTTTTAACAGGGAGACGTGGAATGCAGGATGAACTTTCATGCTATCCGGGAGACGGAGCCTAACAGCATTCGCGTTGATTATTTGAGAAATAGGATACGGTCCAATGAATAACGGTGAGAATTTCTTAGAAGGAGTGTTAAGGTTGAGGTTTTTGGTGGATAACCAAACCAAGTCACCTATAGAGTAGATCGGTGATGGTATTCGCTTTTTGTTATAGTAGAACTTTTGGGTTCTCTTGGTGTCTTCGATAGCTGCCTTAATGGAAGTGAAGTTAGACAAAATTAGGTCTGAAAGCTCTGATATGTTGGATGAGGAGCTCTGATTGTCAGGTAGGATTTGAAACCGAGGATGAAAGCCATCGTTCACGTAGAAGGGGGTCTTCTTGGTAGTAGAGTGGATGGTATTGTTGAAACAAAATTCAGCATACGGAAGATGAGTGGACCAGGATAAGGGCTGTGATGAACAATAAGTTCTGAGGAATTGTTCAAGCCATTGATTGGACCTTTCTGTTTGGCCATTTGTCTGTGGGTGATACGCAGTGCTCAATTTCTTATCAATAGCAAAAGTTTTACAGATCTCAGACCACAATATGTTAGAGAATTGAGTACCACGGTCACTTAGTATGCTGTTAGGGAGACCATGGTACTTGAAGATATGCAAAATGAGTAGTTGCATAGTTTCAGATGCTGTAGGGAGTTTATGATATGGAATAAAGTGGGACATTTTACTAAAAAGATCAACTACAACAAGAATGGTAGTGTTATTCATGGATTTAGGTAAGTCAACAATAAAATCTACTGCAATCTCCACCCAAGGCCTACTGGGAGTAGGTAAAGGGATTAACAACCCATTGGGGGAGTGCTTCGCTCTTTTGGAAATCGTACACCTCCCACAGGTAAGGACATGGGTCTTTATGTCTTGTGAGATACCAGGCCACCAGTAAGTTCTTCCGATAAGTTCCTGAGTTTTCCTAATTCCAGGGTGTCCCACCAGTAAAGACTCGTGACAAGATAATAGTACCATCTGACGTAACGTAGGTGGAATGTACAATTTATCCTGAAAGTAGTAAAGACCATCTTGCTTCCGTAACAGTGATAAAGGTTTATTCAAATCATTTTGTAGTTCCTGTAAAAGGTAAGGTTTTGATTCAATTACAAAGGAGATGAAATTCTCCAGTGGAATAACTGTATTGTCTGGAGCCTTGGAGCAGATATGAGTCGGAAGCCTAGATAGAGCATCTGCCTTATGGTTTTTAGTTGCAGGACGGTAGATGATTTGAAAATTAAACCTAGAAAAGAAAAGATTCCATCTAACCTGTCTTGCAGAGAGAGTTCTTGTAGATTTCAGATATTGTAGATTCTGATGATCCGTATATATGAGAGTTGGAATGGGGGTACCCTCAAGAATATGCCTCCAATGTTCATGATGGGATAATTTTGTTGTGAGGATGATAGACTGTTAGAATAGAAGGCCACAGGATGTAAAGGTTGGTTAATGTCTTGGCATTGGGAAAGAACCGCACCAACGGCTACATCTGAAGCGTCCACTTCAAGGACATATGGTAGGTTTGGGTTTGGAAACCGAAGAATTGGTGCTGTAGTGAATCTGTGTTTTAGGTGGCTGAAGATGTTTTCTGCTTTCTCATCCCAGCGAAAAGGTATACTAGTTTTTGTTAGTGTGGTTAGGGGTTTGGTTACATTGGAAAAGTTCTTAATAAATTTGCAATAAAAATTAGCAAAAACGAGAAAGCTCTGAACTTCCTTTCAAGTTTTAGGAGTAGGCCAGTTAATTATAGCCTGGATCTTTGCCTCCTCCATACGGATACCTGTGGAGCTTATTACATATCCGAGGAAACTGGTACTTTGAGAATTAAAAATGCACTTCTTGGGTTTAGCATATAGGAAATTACTCCTTAACCTAGAAAGGACCTGTCTGACGTGCATTATATGTTCAGTTAAATTCTTTGAATATATCAACATGTCATCCAGGTAGATGACAAGGAAAACATCCAGGAAGTCTCTGAAAAGGTAATTAATTAGTTGCTGAAAAGTGGCTGGGGTGTTACATAGGCCAAAGGGCCTGACGGTGTACGCCGTCAGCCACTCATTACCACTTCTCACACGGATAAGATTGTACGCTCCCCTTAAATCCAATTTGGTGAAAAATCTAGCGCCCTCTAATCTTTCTATTAGCTCTGGGATTAGAGGTAGGGGATACTGATTTTTTATTGTGACCTTATTTAGCTGTCTGTAGTCAACTATGGGGCGTAGGCTGCCGTCTTTGTTTTTAACAAAAAACATACCGGCACCAGCTGGTGAAGTGGATGACCTAATGAAGCCCCTTTTCAAGTTGTCTTCAAGATAAGACTTCAAGTGAGTAAGTTCGGGTTTGGATAAGGGAAATATGTGCCCATATGGGATTTCTGCACCAGGTACTTATTCAATAGGGCAGTTGTATTTCCTATGGAGAGGTAAATTTTCAGACTCAGTCTTGCTAAATACATCTGCAAAGTCCTTATAGTCATCAGGTAACTGAATGTTAGGTTCTGTGTTGGATGTATGCATAATGTTAACTGGGAAACAAGTTGTGGCACAATATTTGGAGTTATAGGACACAGAGAGTGTGGTCCAAGATATACAAGGATTATGTAAAATCAACCAATTCAAACCTAAAATAACTGGGGATAAAGGTGAAGAGATAACATCAAATGTTAGGAATTCTCTATGTTGGTCTGGGGTTATTACTTACAGTGGAATGGTTTAGTATTCCACTGGACCTGACGAAACAGGCCTACCATCAATTCCTCTCAATAAAACAGGAGATCTCTTTTGCATCAGTGGAATTTTATTTATAAGTGTATATTCTTTATCTATGTAACAAGCAGTTGCTCCTGAATCAATAATTGCGGGAATGTTGAGGCGATGGAGATCCCACTGAAAAAGAAGTGAGAGTTTACAGTAGGGAGTTCTAGTATCATAGGAGTTACAACACATAGAGGTTAATTGGGACTCACCCCTGTTAGATTTCCGGAGAGATGGGCATACTTTTACAGAGTGTTCATCAGATGCACAAGAGAGGCAGAGGTTATTCTCCCTTCTTCTGGTCTTTTCTTGAGCAGTCAGGGGGGCCTTTAAGAAACCAATCTCCATGGGTTCACTGTGAGACTTAGCACTGGATATTTAAGGTGTAGTACTAGTGTGTTTCTTTGTATCTGTCTCTGGGTAAGATCTTTCATGTTGTCTCTCACGTAAGCGTCTGTCTATTGTGATGCTAAGATTAATTAAACCCTCTAAAGTGTGGGGAATTTTGGTACAAGACCATTCATCTTTCACTGCGTCTAATAGTCCCAGACAAAACTGATTTCTTAAAGATAAGTTGTTCCATTCCGAATCTTTTGCCCAACGTTTGAAGTCTGTTATATAATCTTCCACTACTCTTTTTATTTGTTTTAGAGCCATAAAAGCAGTTTCTGCAGTTTGCTGTTTAAAGCGGTCTTCGCACAATTGACCCATAGCTGAATAAAAAAGTATCTAAAGAATTTAATATATTCTCATTGGACTCAAAAAAACAATTGGCCCAGCTACGTGGTTCCCCTCTTAAGAATGAAATGGTTGTCAATACTCTAATCCTGTCATTGGGGTATGACTGGGATTTGAGTGTCAAGAGGAGTAAGCAGGCATTTTTAATGTCACCATAAAACTTTTCAGGCAGACTAACTTGGGGTTCTGGTGCATGTATTTTTGTTTCTAGGTAATCTTTTATATAGGCTTTTAACGCAACATTTTCAACTTTAAGTGTATTGAGGCCCTCAGTAAGGGAATCTACTCTTTGGCTAAGAGTCTGTATATGTGCGGTCATGTCAGCTGGGTTCATTTTATGAGGCTTGATATTCTGTCAGGCTCTGTCAGGCAAGCTAGGATCACTGAAAAGATAAACATTTTACTAGAATTTTGAGCCACAGCTGCTGAGATCTTTAAAGGTTGTTTTGTTGCTGGCAGGTGTGAGGCAAGCAAATAAATCACCTAGATGGGGATCTGCAACCCTCAATAACTACTAGCAGATAATATATGGTTCAAATATGAGCTAGAACTCTAATGCTGCCACCTGTGATAATTCACTATCATTGCAGCACAGTTCTAATGCAGGAACCAACGAGGAGTATACATGTGAAGTAGGGTAGAATAGTAATAAACACTCAGGGATGCAAATGGTAAATAATCAGTAAGTCAGGGGTAGCCAGAAGTATAATGAATACACAGTCAGCTTTAATAAGCAAAGGGTAGTACAATAGGTCATTTCTTAAATTAAATAACACTTGGAGTACCTTGTTCCGTATGTACCAGCAGATAGTACAGGCTTTGGTAGCCAGGAAGGCAGAGGAACAGACCGGTCAGAGAAGCGGAGCGGCAGGAGGAGCAGGTTGTATCGGGTAGATCTGTGAAACTGGCGTGTGACATCACCGCGGATGGATACCAATTCCGGCAAGTGTGGGAAGTAGTACCGTCTATGAAAACAGAGTAAGCAATCTGTGCAGCCAAGCAGCAGAAAGAGTAAGAGCTGCTATAGGATGGAAATATAATTAAAGCACAAAAGTCACTGTAGTAGTAGCTGACAATAGGTCAGGTAATTCTAGAAGTAGGAAGTAATGCACAAGGCTTAGTTAGGATTAGCACATCAATACCAAGCAAGGTAATAAGGGCTGCTGGGAAATGTATAGGAGTGGAGGAAAGAATACAATTGATTTTTAAAGATACAGCACAGCATTGAAGAACAAATGTCCGGTTGCTGAGTGACATCCTGACAGATAGGGGTTAATATCTTTATTAGAGTTGCGGTGGGCTCCGGGGGCGGCGGGATAGGGGTTAATACATTTATTTAGTTGCGGCGGGGTCAGGGCGTGGCGGGATAGGGGTTAAACATTTTAGTATAGTGGCGGTGTTTAGTGACAGGGTATAAATAAAGTTGGAAAAAAGCCGAATAGCAGCGAGATCGATGACTGTTAGTTAACAACAGTCCTCTGCTCATTGCCCCATACTTGGTGCGCAGCTTTTTTACAGCTTTTTTAATAAATAAGGAGAGCGTATTCAGGTCCGCTGCCGCAATGTTAGGCGAGCGTATTGGTGCCGGCGAATTCAGCACAGTTGACGGCTTGATAAATAGGCCTCATTGCCTGTGCTGTGTAAAAGCCACTTCCTTTTGAGTGAAGGTGGAGCTTAGGACACAGCTTTCAAATCATCTCAGCTCATGACTTGTAATATGATCTGTGTGTGTTTCACTCAGCAAAGAGCTTGGATGAGTCTTTGCCTGAATCACACAGCATTATATAACAGTGCATAGCTCAGCTCATGACTTGTTATATGATCTGTGTGTGTTTCACTCAGCAAAGAGCTTGGATGAGTCTTTGGGGGGTAATTATCAACGCGTCTACTTTACCTGCCATCGCCAGCCCAATATGCCCCCCTAAGCTCGCCTACTATCGCCACCGCGGACCTGGAAAATTTTGCCTAAGTTATCAATAAAGCTGTCAAAAAGCCGTGCACCAAGTACGGGGCGATGAGCAGAGGACTGTGATACTTATCAGTCATCCGATCTCGCTGCTCTTCTGCTTTTTGACAGCTTTATTGCTAGCCTGTCACTAAGCACCCACACTAAACTACACTGTTCTACCCCCTATACCGGCACCCCCGTAGCCCCCCGCAATGCAATAAAGTTATTAACCCCTAAACTGCTGCTCCTAGACCCCGCCACAACTCTTATAAATGTATTAACCCCTAAACCGCCGCTCCCGGACCCCACCGCCACCTACATTATACCTAGTAACCCCTATCCTGACCCCCTAAACTGCCAACACCTATAATAAAGTTATTAACCCCTATCCTGCGGATCCAGGACCTCGCCACAACTAAATAAATGTATTTACCCCTAAACCGCCGCTCTCGGACCCCGCCGTAACCTATATTAAACTTATTAACCCCTAATCTGCCCCCCTACACCATTGCCACCTATAATAAATTTATTAACCCCTATCCTGCCCCCCCTACACCGCCACCACTGTAATAAAATTATTAACCCCTAAGTCTAACACTAACCCTAAAACCCCTTTAACTTAAATATTAATTAAATAAATCTAAATAATATTTCTCTTATTGACTAAATTAATCCTATTTAAAACTAAATACTTACCTTTAAAATAAACCCTAATATAGCTACAATATAAATAATAATTATATTGTAGCTATCTTAGGATTTATTTTTATTTTACAGACAACTTTCAATTTATTTAAACTAGGCACAATAGCTATTAAATAGTCCTCTTCTTCCCGATGACTACCGACGAATGGATATTCCTTTAAGGGACGTCATCCAAGATGGCGTCCCTTCAATTCCGATTGGCTGATAGGATTCTATCAGCCAATCGGAATTAAGGTAGGAAAAATCTGATTGGCTGATTGAATCAGCCAATCAGATTGAAGTTCAATCCGATTGGCTGATCCAATCAGCCAATCAGATTGAGCTCACATTCTATTGGATGATGACTTCTTCCACTCCGGATCTCCTCTTCGGTTCCATCGGTGGCTCGGCTGAGTGAAGACGACTCAAGGTAGGATGATCTTCAGGGGGGTAGTGTTAGGTTTTTTTAAGGGGGGTTTGGGTTAGATTAGGGGTATGTGGGTGGTGGGTTTTAATGTTGGGGGGGTAGTTTTTTTCTTTTACAGGCAAAAGAGCTGAATTCTTTGGGGCATGCCCCGCAAAAGGCCCTTTTAAGGGCTGGTAAGGTTAAAGAGCTTTGAACTTTTTCATTTAGAATAGGGTAGGGAATTTTTTTTTTATTTTGGGGGGGTTTGTTATTTTATTAGGGGGCTTAGATTAGGTGTAAGTAGCTTAAAATTGTTGTAATATTTTTTAAATGTTTGTAACTTATTTTTTTTATTTTTTTTTAACTTAGCTTTTTTATTTTTTGTAATTTAGTTAGTTTATGTAATTGTATTTAATTGTAGTTATTTGTAGGTAATTTATTTAATTAATTTAATGATAGTGTAGTGTTAGGTTTAATTGTAACTTAGGTTCGGATTTATTTTACAGGTCATTTTGTATTTCTTTTAGCTAGGTCATTATTAAATAGTTAATAACTATTTAATAACTATTCTAACTAGCTAAAATAAATACCAAGTTACCTGTTAAATAAATATAAATCCTAAAATAGCTACAAAGTAATTATTAATTATATTGTAGCTATCTTAGGGTTTATTTTACAGGTAAGTATTTAGTTTTAAATAGGAATAATTTATAAAATTATAGTGTAGTGTTAGGTGTAATTGTAACTTAGGTTAGTTTTTATTTTACAGATAAATTTCTCTTTATTTTAGCTTGGTAGCTATTAAATAGTTAATAACTATTTAATAGCTATTGTACCTAGTTAAAATAAGTTGAAAGATGCCTGCAAAATAAAAATAAATCCTAAGATAGCTACAATATAATTATTATTTATATTGTAGCTATATTAAGGTTTATTTTAAAGGTAAGTATTTAGTTTTAAATAGGATTAATTTATTTAATAAGATAAATATTATTTAGATTTATTTAATTAATATTTAAGTTAGGGGGGTGTTAGGGTTAGGGTTAGACTTAGGTTTAGGGGTTAATAATTTTATTACAGGGGTGGCAGTGTAGTGGGGGGCAGGATAGGGGTTAATAATTTTATTACAGTGGTGGCAGTGTAGTGGGGGGCAGGATAGGGGTTAATAAATTTATTATGGTTGCGACGGTATAGGGGCGGCAGGATAGGGGTTAATATGTATCATGTAGGTGGCGGTGGGTCTTGAGCGGCGGTTTAGGGGTTAAACTATTTATTTAGTTGCGGTGAGGTCCGGGATCAGCAGGATAGGGGTTAATAACTTTATTATAGAGGGCGACGGTATAGGGGGGGCAGGATAGGGGTTAATAGGTATCATGCAGGTGGTGGCGGGGTCTGGGAGCGGCAGTTTAGGGGTTAATACATATATTATAGTTGCGGCGGGGACCGGGAGCAGCGGTTTAGGGGTTAACATATTTATTATAGCTTACGGTGGGCTCCGGGAGCGGTGGTTTAGGGGTTAATCAGTTTATTAGAGTGGCGGTGGGCTCCGGGAGCGGCGGTTTAGGGGGCAAACACTTTATTTAGTTGCGGCGGTGTAGGGGGGGACAGATTAGGGGTGTTTAGACTCAGGGTACATGTTAGGCTGTTAGGTGTAGACAGATTCCCATAGGAATCAATGGGATGTCTGGTAGCAGCGAACATGAACTTTCGGTATGGTCAGACTCCCATTGATTCCTATGGGATCCGCCGCCTCCAGGGCGGCGGATTGAAAACCAGGTACGCCGGGCCAGAAAAGTGCCGAGCGTACCTGATAGTTTTTTGATAACTAGCAAAAGTAGTCAGATTATGCCGAACTTGTGTGCGGAACATCTGTAGTGACGTAAGAATCGATCTGTGTCGGACTTTGCCCGGCGGATCGAAGTTTACGTCACTAAATTCTACTTTTGCCGGTATCTAGGGCTTGATAACTAAGGCGAATCAGCCTCGCCACAAATACGCTGCGGAATTCCAGCATATTTGAGTTTGATGGCTTGATAACTAGGGGCCTAAGTCTGAATCACACAGCATTATATAACAGTGCACAGTTCTGCTGTTTCTAGACAGTGAAGAAAGTTTTTAATAAAGTAATGTGTATGGTTATTTTTAACCTGTTTTAATGTTAAATGTATATCCGTTTTATTGGATTTTTGCTGAAACTTATATTTGACTCACACACAGCACACACTGCTGTTTATACTAATCCTGAGCTGCTCTGTGCTGTGTGTGACTCAGACTCACTCAGTAAAAGCTTGTACTTTTACCTGGGACTTGCAGAGTTGTCTGTAACTCATCTTGGGAGTCAGTGATTCAGTGACTCATTAGGACAGAAGGGAGTCAAACTAAATGGAGGGAACTTTAAGTGCTGGCAAAAGAATTAGGCAGGGAATTATAAAGCACATTTGTCTATGATTGTGTATTGTGCAATCTAATATATTCATACAGTTTTAATATCAAACATTTCAAGTTAGATATATTTTCAAAAGTATTAAACAGATTAATACATTTATCTGAAATGTATATTATAATCACATAGTTTAATAGGGGAACAGTTGTGACTGAAATACATAAAAATAAAAATATATGCATAGTTTGAGTGTGTTTGTTTATCTTCACAACACTGATTCCCTATTAAAGTGTGTGATTTAAAGATCTGTTGCTGCACACAACTCCTCTATGAATCTAAGGAGCTGCTGACACATTCAGTACTGAGTGTGTCTGACTTACTAGTGGCTGTGTCTGGTTTGCAGGAAATGAACCGTGATTTGATTCAGTGATTAGAATCATTGGACTGATCTAATCCAAATGATTTGAATCACTGAAAATAATCACTTTGCCCAAGTCTACTACTTACTGACTCATCTCGGATCATCCTTTCACTTTGTGGGACTCCTGTCAGTCTCTGCTGACTCGCCCTTAACCGTTGATGTCACTAGGAAGAGCCGCTCCGTGAACGCCGTCTGCAGACTTACTAATTCCGGCAAGTGTAACAACTACTGTTTTGCTCCTTTGCTGTCCGGGACTTCTTATCTAGCTTCTCGGTAAGCTTTCCATAGTGAATTCCTGTATATTTTATCTACGCTTTTCTCAAAACTTCTGCCTTCAAGGTAACTGCAGTTAATTATGTTTAGAGTGTTCCGGTCTCTTTTACACGACTTGCTGTAACCGCTGCTACCTATATCAGCTGTAGTGGTAGTGAAAGAGATCCGTACATGCATTAAAGCAAGTCTGGAGAAATACATATACCTACAGCCACAGGTATCATTTGTACCTTTTCCCAGACACATAAACTCCTTGTTATCCTGCTTCACAGTTGTTGTTCATATCACAGGTATAGAAAACCAAACTGATACATACCTAACTACATTCAAATACATTTTAAAAGAAATAGTATTTGAGGATTTAACTGGGATGTTTTTTTACATATTGTTACAGTTGGGTAGGAAAATAAGGAAACAAAATATGGGAACACCTAGTTTTAGACAGACAACGCCTTCAGGGGCAAACATATAAAAAAAAACTATAGCTTTGACATTTGCAAATCTTCTACAAGAAAGGAGACTCAGAAGAGTAGCTAGTTTAAAATTAGGAAATTTTAGGGAAAGATACTTGTTATCTGACCAATTAGAAATAAAGGACAGAACAATGGAAACAACCCAAAAATGAGAGAAATGAGAGTGGTGGGGGGTTTGTTTAGTTGTATGACTTTCATGATTTATTTAACAAGAAGGTGTTTACCTACAAGAGTATTTAGGGTAAGTTCATGACCCACAGATATAGCTGATCTGACCACATTTATGGAATGATAAGCTAAACCATACTTGTAAAGGAAAATCGAAAATTGTGTTACAGGCGCTGAAACTGGATCCAACACCATTCTAAGTATCAGCTAACCACCTAAGCCATCTGGACCATGTTAAAACATAGTTTTGTTTTTTTTTATTCTAAGGGCCAAGAGTCTTTGATGAGGCTAGAAGCTGCTTTTAAAGTCTGCTGCATTCCCAGGAGTCCCTGAAAGGGACCACTTGTAATGACTGTTGAAAAACTAATGTTGAGGATTTTTTAAAAGATCTAGGAGGAGATGAGGAAATTTGTGTATCAAAGAGGAATTTTGTAAGACACAAAGGTGGAGTAAACTAGGATTGGGAATATCAGACAGGGGTTAGAAGAATGATAAAAATTTCTTCCTGATCATTTTTTGCGAGGACACGTGGAATAACTTCAAATGGGGGTAAAGAGCAAAATTCCAAAGCCCGACAAATTTGGTAAAAAGCGTCAATGGCTAGAGCCAGAGGATATGGTCTCCAACTGTAAAAATGCTAAATTTGATGATTCAGCCTGGATGCAAAAAGATCTATGGAATCTGAAAGGTGTCTGGAGCGCCAATCTGGAGATCCAAAATATATCCCATTTAGATACTAAAGTCTTAATCTAGGAAAAAAAGTATAAAATGTTTTGTACAATTCGAAAGGATATTATATTTGGTACCTCCAAGTCAATTTATATATTGCAGACAGATTTTTCAATTTTTAAAAGAGTAGAGATTGGGAACTTTGATTTTTCAAAGCTTTTTACAGCAAAAGAACTGGTGATTAGTTAGGATGTATTAAAATCTTTCTTTAGATATGTGTAACTGTGAGACATTGAGAGGATATCATCCAAGCAAATGATTAAACAAATGCCTATTTGTCATAACCATAAGAACAATGGTTTATAGTTTTCACGAGAAACCAAGGAGCCGAAGGAAAGGCAGAAGGTGAGGCAAAAACTTGCCAAGTGGTGTGATTGCAAATACATTTTAAATATTTTTTGAACTGGGGATGAATGGATATTGTGAGGTATGTGTCTTTTAGATTTAGACAAATTAACCAATCTTGATTCTTTAAACAAACTTTGAGAAGGTGGATACTTTCTATTTCGAAGTCATGGTATTGGACATAAGCAATCCTAATTTTTTTTTTCAAGTTAATTTTTTTTTTAAAAGAGATTCCTTAGGGAAGAAAAAGTATTAGAATATAGGTGAAGTTTTTTAATAGAAAGGCCCTTAAAAAAAAGTAGATTTTTAGCCAGGGGGCTGATTCTTCATTGTCCTGGTCAGATAATTTAGGATTAATCTTCTGTAGAAGAATTCTATGTTGTTCAGAGTCAATGGCAATGTTAGAATTGCCTAGGAAGCAGATTGTATTGCTCTATTTCCAGGGTTATTTCAGTATTATCCGGGAAAGAAGGTCTAGGACAGTTTATTTCCCTTATCTTTATCAAGGAATCTTCTTATCCAAAAGTTAACAAAATCAGCCGCTTGGAGCAGTCGCACTTTCAGAGCTCCTGCTGACACTCCACTAAACCACTGTTAAGAGGAGAAATATCACAGTGAATATAACAAAGCACTCCACTATGCAGGGGCTTAACAAATATACCTAAGCCAGCTGTATTCTTGAAGCCGAAGCCCCGAAACAGGCAACTGAGGCACAGGGTGGCGGTCCACTATACAGTAGGCAGCGTTCCCCCTTGGTAACCCGGGGTACTTAACTGCAACGAAGAGCATTAACAAGTCTGCTGAGAGCCTCTCAACCCGATTTACAAGAAAAGTGGTCTACTATAGAAAAGAGGAAATCTAAGCCCAAATAAGAGTTATTGTCAAAAAAAAAATATGACGTCACCACCAAATTGTTTAGATGGCCGACATGGAAGACATACAGCTTCAAGACAACATCAGAGCCCATTGGCAAACTTTTGAGGCATATTGCCAGAAGCTCATAGATAATGCCCCTTTAGATTTTTTGCTGAGAAACTTTCACGCTGCTCAAGTAGCAATCACATCTATGGGTGAATCGCCAGAACTTACACTTTCTGCAACAGAATGCAAGCAAAAGGGGCATTGTCACACAGAGTGGGCCTTCACTGTGCCATAGAGTTCACTGTATACAGAGAAGCTACCAAAGGGGCCCGGGGAGCTCTCACGCGAATACGCCAAAAGAACCCGCTGCACCAGGCATGGCTCAGCAGAACAATACACCTTGGGGTGCGAGTGGCAAATCTCCATGGATGAAAAACCTATCACTGCAGGAAGGGGCTGTGCAGGAGTTGTGGGGGGCTCCTGCGGTGCTGTAACTAAAATACAGAGACATTCCCTACCTGGGATCAATACCCCTCCTGATACCCATAAGGACACAATCGAGCTGAAGTTTGGTGTGAAGTAGACAAATCTGCACGGATGGAAGATCACTTGCTGTTGACCGTGGCTACGCGGGAGTTGGTGCGGGGCTCCCACGGGGCTGCGACTAGAAGGCTGATCCACATTCTATTTGGGACCACAACTGCCCCTGATGCCTGTGGGGGCACCTCTGGTCAGGTGGAGGCCTCATATTCACAGCAGCGCAATACCTCCCTAATGGTCACTCAAAGAGAGATGGCATACGAAATTACTTCACGATCATGTCTCTCCATGACGCATATAAACAATTGGACTCAAAGAGTGAAAAGCCCTATCCTACTAATGAAATCATGGAACTGACTACATACAGTGGCGTCACTAGGGTTGGTGTCACCCGGTGCGGTAAGTTATGGTGTCACCCCCCCAGAAAGCAGACACACACAAAAACACAGGCACACACACATACAAACACTCAGACACACTTAAAAACATACTCAGATGCACACACAAACACTCGGAAACACACTCAGACACACACACACAAAAACACTGAGACACACACACACACAAAAACTCAGACACACACTTACAAAATATGTAAACTGCACTGCATTAATTATAAAGATCATGCCTAGAGCTTCTCCCTGGCTCAGCAGAGCATCAAATGAAAGATAAACAGAGCACTCTAAAAATAAATCACTAAAGAAAAGGTTTAGGTGCAAACTATGAAAATTCTGCTCTCTGACTCTGTTCCAAGCCTGTCAGTGCAAAGCCCCGGGCCACGTGCCTACCGCTTCTTATGGCCAATCACCTCTGCACTCTGCCCACCCCAAGACCCCCGCCCGCCCTCCTACCTGTTCAGTGTGCACTTAGTGTACCGTAACTGTAATGGTCTGGTGGGCATCATACGTGGCTCCTTCACTTTAAAGACAGTGTCAAACAGTCATGCGGTCAGGTGCCAGGTACCCCCCTCATGATTTGCCAGTTCCCATTTAGAGAGACAGCACAGCAGTGAGTGACTCCACTGCTCCACATGTCACTGAGCAGTGAGCACAGATAGGCAGGCAGGTTTAGGCTAGCAGCGCAACATTGCAAGCCCCACAGCATGCCCACAACATTCATAGCGAAATTGCGAGAAGCAAAGTGCAAACAAGCAAAAGCAGCCAGGAAAACTATTTGTTGAAATTGCAGCACTGGCTCAAGGGGCAAAAAAATGGTGTGTCTACAACTTCCCCAGTCTCACCAATGTTCACAAATGCCAGCCCCTCTAATAAAAAAAAATCTATGCATCTCAACATTGTAATTCTTTGAATTTCAATAAAATTCACCCCCTGGAGGGTGTCACCCGGGTGCGGCCCGCCCCCCCCCCCACCCCCCCCTAGTGACGCCACTGACTACATATGACAATAAGATTTGATCGTTTAACAGTTGGTTTGGTTATTATCATGTTTTATATAGTTTGGTAGTTAAGCTTTTAAATTCTAGAAGGTTATGTTTTCTTGTTATAGCAATATATGTTAATATAAATATATAATCTAAGATCTTGGTGCACATTTATCACAACCTATATTATAACATATGTTCACCAATATATTGCCAACATGATATTAAAGAGGATTAAGGTGAAACCAGCTTCTCTCTGGTGGCCAGCGGCCGAGGCCGCAGAGAGAATAGTGTACACATATCTTATATAACCAATAGATAGTCCCAAATGCCTTAATATATGAAGATAATGAATCACTCACAAATAAAAGAACATTGTACTTTCTACATATGCCCCAAGAGTCCACCCAATATATTTAGACCACTTCCAAGTATACTTCTTTAAATACAGTATACAATAATGCAAACAGCGCCCATATTTACCTATTACTCACTCTTAATACCCCTCATCTTTCAAAAGAAGAGGGTCTTAGCAGGTTTTCTTTTATTTTCATAGTTTTTCTGATCCTGAAAAGTATTGTTGCAGTCTCTAATCGGCATATTTTATAACATGAACATTGCATTAATGTGTTTTCCTTTTTCGTTTTACACCAAAACATTCCCTATCCGTATGTTTTATGCCATTATGTTGGATCCAAGAATGGTCCAAACTGCTTATATAATTGGACAAAAATGAGGACAACTATCTGGAACGTACTAATATGTGCCTATGACTGTAATTATTGTTTGAAGTATATTCCCTTGTAAACCGGCCAACCGTACTGTGCAACTCCTCAATAAAAATTTAAATAAAATAAAGAAAGAAAATCAGCCACTTGTTCTGAAGGAAACCATTATGAAGATCTGGGGTGGTAGATGTCACTAAGCCAAAAATAGGGCTTCCCTAAGCTGTCAAGTAAAATAGTATCACACGGGTCATGTTTTCCTTTTGTAGATTTACATTTTTACAGGGATGGTTCATAGTTCTCAGAGAGATAATCTGAATCTTTAATGTATTGAAGATCATGGTATTTCTATATATATATATCTGATGTATTTTATTTTTTAGTAAATTAAATATACAGGATTATATATTTAAAAATACATATAAAATTTTCCTCAATGTGAATGTGCATTATTTATAGTACCATACACTGTAAAACACATTATTAAATATTTAAATTTATTAAGAATGATTTTTCTTGTTTTCAGGTGTTTATGTGAAAAGGGTTCCAAAGAGATTTTATATATATATAAATAAATATATATATATCACAAACCTTTTCAAGGAGAAGGCACTCGCTGGTATTTCATCAATTTAATACATCAAAGTAATGAACAGTGAACGTTTTCGGGCATTCGCCTGTCCTCAGACATGAAGAATACAATAATACTTAACACCCCTATATGTGCAACCGACTACATCCCCTGGTGAGCCGCTCTGCCGCATCCGGGTCTAACAGAACACAAACGACGCGAATGCGCCTACCGCGCTCAGGAGCCCAATCTGGGCCAACGAAAGCTAAACATTAAAACACAATAGCCAATTAACAGGCTGAACATCCAGCATATTAGCAGCTATAGACATAATACTTATGACCATATTATCAGCTATAGACATAATATTTGTGAGCATAATATATAATCAACATAGTAATGCCTGCACATTTCATATAATGTATAATCAGCCAGTCCTCAGAAATTATCTAACCTCTAGGTAAATGACATCATATTTCGTTATAGTGGTAACCATCATTACTGGTGCATCTTAAACTAAACAAAACTATATGTTACAGACATTAGAATCACAGGAAAATGAACTGAAAAATAATAAAGCGTGAACACCGCAAATATATTCTTAAATCTACATAGCAAGCAGTAATGGGCACACTAACCGTCACTAAAAGATGATTATCCTGGGCTTTGTCGAAGTCTGAATCTTGGACGAGCAGGTGAAACGCGCGTCGGCATTGGCTCAGCCGACCGGATCATGTGATGTGCGTTTGTACTGGAGAGCTTTATCTAAATCCACGGAGATATGGCGTAAATACACCTGACAAGGAGATCGACTTCAGCGCTAACTGCCTACTATTCATACAGGCATAAATTGGCACCACAAATACACGGATATCTGACAGAAAAATAAGGTGGTATGGTTCCTAAGTGTTGCTCTAAAATGAACTGTGTTTGCCAGCTATCATACTGAGCACTTGTTTAGAATTCTCCCTGTCGAGGGGGCCTATATAACTTTACTAGAGCTAACAACAAACAACACAACAGATGCATGTGTCTTTACGCAGACAAGCTGCTTCTTTTATACACCTTGCATCTGTTTTGCTTATGGATACTAACTGCTACAACTTGCATATCTTGCTTGCTTATAAATGAGCTTGACACACGACCTAAAAAATAGCTTTTTATATGGACTTTTTATGATTTTCCTGTATGTGCCGCATATACATGCTTTGTCCTATACTGCTGTGTTGTACATATTTAGGGGGCACGTTCACCAAGACTACTTAGATCCCACTTTTCTCTCCTGCCCGGCTTGATACCTCTTATAGGAGGTGCCGTGTGCAGTTGGGTGTAGTAAGTCTGAGTGGTGACTCTCCTCTATATACTTTATCATATGTACTTTATGTCTATATTCTCCGCATTTTATGTGCTTTGACCTGATTATGATATTGGAGATTTCTATTCTTTTCTTAGATCCCACACATTTCCTGCCCAGCAATGACCTCCATACACTGAGGGAACACTCAGGGGGGTGTAGAAGGTCTAGCTCTACTCCGATTGAATATTATATGACTGTAAGCAGGAAAATTTCTTACTCCGATACCTGCGCATATCCATGACCGGTCAGGTTTTGAATGCTTGTAAGTTGTCTAATTGACTATTGCAACAATTTTAATACTCTGGTATTTAATTTCTTGTGCATATATTGTCTTTGATACCTTTATCTGTGTCTCAGTGCTCACATTGTGAGGGAGACCACTTTTTCGCAATCAAAGCTGTGATTTTGATACATTATATTGTGTGAGCTAATAAATTCTTTCTTAAAAGAGTGCTGAATTCCCTGTCTTTTTATCCCGGATTATATTCCTGGATGTTCTTTCTCTTTTTACCTCATGACAAATTTATTTATGGGTCTGCACCACCTCTTGTTCTAGATTTTACAGATACATATGTCCTGTTTATATCACCGCCATTCTCATAGTACCTCATAGCAGATGCGTCCCCTCCGTATATTTCTTGAGATATATATATATTTATAACTGAAAATAAAATATCTGTAAAACAGGAACTAAAAGAAAAAACAATGTGGGTTTATAGGTGAGACAACCGTGTGGGACAAAACAAATTCAACATTAGGAGCCCTGACCTCAACCATCTCCTTGTGCCAAATCACTTCCAGACTATGGGCCACCAGGCTAGTTAATTAAGATTTATGGTGTTAGACCAGGAAGTTAGGAAGATTAGAGAGGGTATCAGACAAAAATATTTATTACTAATAGAAGCCAGTTGGATATGGAAGTTAAATACCATGTACCCCAAAGGTCTTAATAGGGAGTTTGACTTAAACCAATTGATTTGATAGTATCTGTCCTTGCTGCTTAGAGTCACTTAATCAGCTGATTTTTAATCACGATCCTTGCATACTTTGACCTAGTGGGGATATAAGGGGGTAATAAAAAAGAGCCTTTGTGGCATAAATAAAAAGGTAAGGTGCAGTTGAAGCAGCAGAATATTATTGAAGGAGTTGAAAAAGTAAGTAATATACAGAGCAGACACATTATACTGACCTCTTTTTTAGATCTGTAACAGCTTTAATTATATTATTA
Source organism: Bombina bombina (assembly GCF_027579735.1). NCBI lineage: Eukaryota > Metazoa > Chordata > Amphibia > Anura > Bombinatoridae > Bombina > Bombina bombina. The sequence goes on along the minus strand of NC_069503.1, from coordinate 1,097,140,263 downwards.
CCAATCCCCCATAATACCCAATTGCAGAGGCTTACAAAGTTTAAGATTATCCTTCTTTATATATTGCAAGGGATGTTGACGTAAATGCTACTTAGCATTAGTGATGTCCCGCGAATGGTTCACAGCGAACATAGCTTGTTCGCGTTTGTTTGTGGGCGAACACATGGCGATGTTCGATCCGCCCCTATGTGTCATCATTGAGGAAACTTTGACCCTGTATGTCACAGCCGTCTGACACATTAGAGCCAAACAACATCAGACACTCCCTCACAGACCCTCCCAGCTACTCGGAATCCGCCATTTTTGACTCATAACGACCTTGCTTTCTTAATGAGAGGACATGTTATGTTTTTGCTCCTGACATTAATAGGAAAAACATAGCTAGGCTAGTGTATTTATTGTCCACTACAGTCCAGAAGGACTCCACTCATCTCTGCTGCAAGCACAGCAACCCAAAAAGCCCTTTTTAGGGCTATATTTCGTGCCTTTTTTTTTTTTTTTTTTTGGTATTTTTTTTATTAGCATTTGCCTGGCTTTCAGCCTGTGTGTTTAAGGCTCACAGCATATGCTGTGATTACTGCCACCACTGATATCTCCCTAACAACATTAGTTTAAATTTAACTAACCAAAAATTTAAATTATTTTGCTAGTGTAATTTTTTTTCATTTTCTATCAGGCCTGTGTCACACAACATATACTCTGGTTCATTGTTCTGTGCCAGCCACCAGTGTTAATATCCATTTATAACATTATTTTAAATTTAATTTTTTTTATTTAAATCATTTTTCTAGTGTAATCTAATTACATTTACTATCAGGCCTGTGTCTGTCAGGCTCACTCAGCATTAATATACCTCAATTTTTTTCAGTCTTTTGGTTAATTGGTCTGTGCCAGGCAGCCACCCACCACTCATATCTTCTTCACCTTAATTTAAATGTAAAAAAAAAAAGTTTAAATTTGTTTCATAGTGTAATCTAATATAATTTTCTATCAGGCCTGTGTGTTTTGCTGACATACAGAGCCTACTGTGTTTACTTGCTGCCCTCCCTAATCTATGAGCCACGACTCATATGTGTTTAACCTTTTTTTAATTCCCCCCCCAAAAAAAAAATAATTTAAATCATTTTTCTAGTGTAATCTAATAGTATTTTCTATCAGGCCTGTGTGTATCTGACTTACAGAGCCTACTGTTTTTAATAGCTGCCCTTCCAAGGCTATCAGCCACGACTCATATATATGGGCTTAACCTTTTTCTTTAAATTCCCAAAAAGGGGAGCGTGTCTAGGCAGCGTACATGACAGGACGTATTATCAGGAGCTCTAGGAGAGGAGTTATATATTCCGCCGATTATATACAACTAACTGCAGCATTTACAGAAATAAATATCATATGCGACTGCAGCATAACTTGCTGAATAGAACTATACCAAGTTTGCAGTGACAATGACCCTGGAGCGCTGATCTGGACCGCTGCGGCCTCCGTGCGAGACCTCAGCACCCCCCCGGTTACCCGGGAAAGGCATTCCCTATTGGATTGCAACTTTCTTACAGTTATAATCCTCTGAATTGTTATAACGGAGATATGGCACTCCAGCCATGAGATTTTGAGTCCGCTATCTGTGCTCTCTTTGAAGAAAACTATCAGAGATTAAGGACCCTAATTACTGAGGGGTTTGGCGCTAGTCAGCGGCCGGCTGTGGCCCTCTATGAACCAAGACCTTCTGCGCCACAAGTACAAGTGCAGCTGCTAGACGAAGGACCTGTTTCACACACTGCAAAGGAAATTGAGGACCCCCTTGTGCTTCCCCCAGTTCCCCTAGATAAGGTGTACCCGCTCAACAGTGGGGTGGTAAGCCTAGCAGATGAAGTGTCAGAAGAGGATGAACCCTACCCTATGTTACGTGAGGACCCGGTTGTGCCGCTGCTACTCACTAAGTTCTTTCTGTGGAAGCGGAGGTCTGCACTATACTTTCGGTCTGGGTTTGATGCAGAGGGCCGAAGTTCACTGATCCGGAGCTTGCCAGATGGTCGAGAATCCTGTGGAGATCACAGGCAGCAACTATTGGAATCTTTACAGTTGCGGTGCTGCGTAAGTCCACACAGGGTAGTTCCGGATACCAGCTTTGTGGAACACTTTTCATTTCACTCTCTGCGATGGAGAACCAGTTAAGACATATGGCAGGTAGCAGATTACCAATGAGTGCTTATGTTGGTGTTCCTTAGAGCCGGAGTAGGCTAAACGACTTTCCCTCCCTCAGCGGCTGTCTGGTAATAAAAAGTTGCTCATAAGCAAGTTATCTTATTGCTGGACTACAAATATATGTGGGATGCAACTGTTAATAGATTTTCTTCTCGCTCCCTGAGCGCTATGTTGCAGCAGCTCCTTTGAATCTCACACAGAGTTACCGGCAGCGCAACATTTTCTCTGAATATGGGTCTGAGGCCCAGACATCTAATTCTAACCCCCCAGGCTTAAAATCTCTCAGGATATAATAACCTTTTTGTATATTACTTATACTTTTGTTTTCCCAGTATGTTCCTTCTAAATGGTGATTTGTTTAGACTCAGGGCATGCCTGTATAACTGTTGTCATAGTTACGAGTGGGTTTTATAGAGTATAGGGAGGAAAGTAAAATGAAAGAAAGATAAGGGGTCATAATGAAAAGTTTCTGTTTGTTTTTTGTTGTGTTGCTCAACTTTATAGGATTAGAGGGTAACAGTGATAATATGTTCTAATATAGTTACCATAGTTAGTTCTCCTCATAAACACAATAAGGATGAGACACCTTCACTGCCTCTCGCCAATTCACAACAGTGGGCCAATCTATCCATTGCCTTGCAGTCTCACTTAGACCATTTCCCTATATATCCCAATGCATATCCATTATCTGAGAATACAATTATATGGGACACGCGTTTGCCCTAAGTAAACGCATACAAAGTATTAGTCTCGCTCTGTCTGCGGCCGAGATAGGGTGACACTTCATTATTTTAACACCACGTATCCCATGCATATATTTTTGAGTGGCTGCTCCTACCATATGGGGATATTTAACATGTTTCTGATCACAGAAACTACTGGGAAGGAACCATAGAGCATCTAGCAACATACCGGCATAGGTCATTGGTTACAACATATCCTACCTCCTATCCAATAGTTTATTGGGGCTCTACTTGAATTATGTGACATAATAAGTATGTATAATTAATAAATGCCATGAATCCTATACATAGTTGGGTGGAGTTTAGTGTTTATCAGGGATATCATACTAATCCAAAACTTTATTTTATCTATTATTGTGGAAACTTGTTATATAATCTATTGTTGTTATGTACATTTACGGTTTATGCTTTTTCAAGCCCAAGAGTGGCTATAGATTAATTTACCTCCATTGAACATTGTTATCTCACTAAGGTCCAAGAGTGGCCTATTATTCCCAGAGGAGGATCATTTAAATTTAAAAACGAGGTTACAGTTACCTTTGCCTACTTAATTTTTGAATTTCTATGTATATGAGACTGGACATTACTTTATCATTGTGAATTTTACTCTCTGTAATTCTTTAGATCTGGCAATTTTACATGTTCTGTATATGTTATTTACCTCAATAAAAAATATTAAAAAAAAATAAAAAAATACATACATTAAATTCCCAAAAAAAAGTCTTTAAATCATTATGCTAGTGTAATCTAATTTTATTTTCTATCAGGCCTGTGTCTAACTGTCTATCTGACTTACACAGCATACTGTTGTTAATTGCTGCCCTACGTAGCAGCCAGCCAGTGCGACCACTCATATGTGTATTTCACTTCTTAACATAATTTTAATATTAAAATCTAAAATTTTAAAATATTTTGCTAGTGTAATCTAACTTAATTTTCTATCAGGCCTGTGTTTTTGTCACTTACACAGCATACTGTGTTAAATTGCTGCCCTACCTACCATCCACGACTCATATCTGCCAGCCTGTGTGCCAGGCCCAACTTGCCAATTAGTGGCACCAATCATAATTCTTGTAACAGTATATAAAAAATAAAAATCATAATTGTTTGGACTGCAAATATTCAGTCTCCTAGTGCCATTGAATTGCATTTACCTCCTGCCTGCCACCCTTTTGTGCCAGGCCGTCTAGCCAACTATTTACACCAATCATAATTGTTGTCACAGACAGTATAGATACTAATTAAAATTAAAAAAAATTTTGATTGTTGATCTTAATCCTCAGTTTGCTCGTGCCATTGAATGGCACTTTTCTACTGCCTTCCAAGCCTGTGTGCCCGGCCTACTTTCAAAATATTTACACCAATCATATTTGTTGTCACAGTATTCTTAATAATTAAAATGTTTGTTAATAGTTGTTCTGAATCCTCAGTTTGCTCGTGCCATTGAATTGCACTTTCCTCCTGCCTTGCAGCCTGCTGTGTGCCAGGCCCACCTAGCCAATTATTGCCAGCAATCATATTTATTTTAACAGTATTGCAAAAATTGTCAATCATCACTATTTTGACTGTCAGTATTCAGTCTCTAAGTGTCCTTGAATTGCATTTACCTCCTGCCTGCCAGCCTTTTGTGCCAGGCCGTCTTGCCAACTATTTACACCAATCATAATTGTTGTCACAGTATAGTTACTAATTAAAATTAAAAAAATTTTGATTGTTGATCTTAATCCTCAGTTTGCTCGTGCCTTTGCATAAAATATGTAATTTTCCATGGGAGTTTTGCCATGGATCCCCCTCCAGCATGCCACAGTTCAGGAGTTAGTACCCTTGAAACAACTTTTCCATCACTATTGTGGCCAGAAAGAGTCCTTATAGGTTTTAAAGTTCACCTGCCTATTGAAGTCAATTTTAGGTTCGCAACATCACTACTTAGCATTACTAAGAAGTGTATAGAGGAGAGGCAGTTTCTCTGTGGCTCAATTTTTCTAAGGTGATTTGCTTGAGGAAAAATGAATTTGAAAAGTTCAAACATCCATATGAAGAAATGCCAGTAAACTTCAGTATCAGTATAAGGTAAAATGCATCACTGTTTTCTTTTAGTAGTTTAGAAAGAGTTAATATTTTAAATCCAATCACCTAGATTACGAGTTTTGCATTAGAGGCTATGCGGTACTAACAAGCAGTTTTCACTCACCGCTCACTTACATGCAGCGCTGGTATTACAAGTTTTCAGAAACCCATCGTTAAAAGGCAAGAAGTGAGCGTTGAGCAAAATTTTGCTCATTACCGCACTCCAATACCAGCGCTGCTTAAGGCAGCGGTGAACTGGTCGTACGTGCTTGTACACGATTTCCCCATAAGAATCAATGGGGAGAGCTGGCAAAAAAAAAATCTAACACCTGCAAAGAAGCAGTGTAAAACTCCCTAATGCAGCCCCATTGATTCCTAAGGGGAAATACATTTTATGTCTACACCTAACACCCTAACATGAACCCTGAGTCTAAACGCCCCTAATCTTACACTTATTAACCCCTAATCTGCTGCCCCCAACGTCGCTTCCACTATATTAAAGTTATTAACCACTAAACCTAAGTCTAACCCTAAACCTAACACCCACTAACTTAAATATAATTTAAATAAATCTAAATAAATATTCCTATCATTAACTAAATTATTCCTATTTAAAACTAAATACTTACCTATAAAATAAACCCTAAGCTAGCTACAATATAACTAATAGTTACATTGTAGCTAGCTTAGTGTTTATTTTTATTTTTCAGGCAAGTTTGTATTTATTTTAACTAGGTAGAATAGTTATTAAATAGTTATTAACTAGTTAATAACTACCTAGCTAAAATAAATACAAATTTACCTGTAAAATAAAACCTAACCTAAGTTACACTAACACCTAACACTACACTATAATTAAAAAAATTAACTAAATTAAATACAATTACTTAAATTAAATTAAATTGTCTAAAGTACAAAAAAAACAAACACTAAATTACAGAAAATAATTAACAAATTACAGAAATTTAAACTAATTAAACCTAATCTAATAGCCCTGTTAAATTAAAAAACACCCCCCCCCCCCCAGCCTAAACTAAACTACCAATAGCCCTTAAAAGGGCCTTTTGCAGGGCATTGCCCCAAATTAATCAGCTATTTTACCTGTAAAAAAAATGCAAACAACCCCCCCCAACAGTAAAACCCACCACACACACAACCAACCCCCCAAATAAAATACTATCTAAAAAAAAACCTAAGCTCCCTATTGCCCTGAAAAGGGCATTTGGATGGGCATTGTCCTTAAAAGGGCAGTTAGCTCTTTTGCCGCCCAAACCCTAATCTAAAAAATAAAACCCACCTAATACACCCTTAAAAAAAACCATAACACTAACCCCCTGAAGATCGACTTACCGGGAGACGTCTTCATCCAAGCCGGGCGAAGTGGTCCTCCAGACGGGCAGCAGTCTTCATCCAAGCCAGGCAGAAGTGGTCCTCCAGACGGGCAGAAGTCTTCATCCAAGCCGGGCAGAAGTGGTCCTCCAGACGGGCAGAAGTATTCATCCAGACGTCATCTTCTATCTTCATCCATCCTACGTGGAGCATCCTCTTCTGGCGATGACTAAAACAGAATGAAGGTACCTTTAAGTGATGTCATCCATGTTGGCGTCGCTTAGATTCCGATTGGCTGATAGAATTCTTTCAGCCAATCGGAATTAAGGTAGAAAAAATCCTACTGGCTGATGAAGTTCAATCCTATTGGCTGATCCAATCAGCCAATAGGATTGAGCTCACATTCTATTGGCTGCTCCAATCAGCCAATAGAATGCAAGCTCAATCCTATTGGCTGATAGAATAGGATTTATTTTACCTTAATTCCGATTGGCTGATAGAATCAGCCATTCAGAATCTAAGGGATGCCATCTTGGATGATGTCACTTAAATGTACCTTCATTCTGTTTTAGTCGTCACCAGAAGAGGATGCTCCACGTCGGATGTCTTGAAGATGGACCCGCTCTGAGCCGGATGGATGAAGATAGAAGATGCCGTCTGGATGAAGACTTCTGCCCGTCTGGAGGATCACATCTGCCCGGCTTGGATGAAGACTTCTGCCCATCTGGAGGACCATTTCTGCCCAACTTGGATGAAGACTTCTGCCAGTCTGGAGGACCACTTCGCCTGGCTTGGACAAAGACGTCTCCCAGTAAATCGATCTTCAGGGGGTTAGCGTTAGGTTTTTTTAAGGGTGTATTGGGTGGGTTTTAATTTTTAGATTAGGGCTTGGGCAGCAAAAGAGCTAACTGCCCTTTTAAGGGCAATGCCCATCCAAATGCCCTTTTCAGGGCAATAGAGAGCTTAGGTTTTTTTAGATAGTATTTTATTTGGAGGGGTTGGTTGTGTGGGTGGTGGGTTTTACTGTTGGGGGGGGTTGTTTGTATTTTATATACAGGTAAAAGAGCTGATTACTTTGGGGCAATGCTCCGCAAAAGGCCCATTTAAGGGCTATTGGTAGTTTAGTTTAGGCTAGGGTTTTTTTTTATTTTGGGGGAGCTTTTTTTATTTTAATCGGGCTATTAAAACAGATATAATATCAAACATAGAAGTCAAAGAACTTTTGGGTAACAGTGATCATAACATGGTCACATTTGACATTTCTTTTCATAAGCAGTGTCTCAAAGGTTTAACCAAGACTTTTAATTTTAAGAAAGCAAAATCAACGATTTAAGGAAATCATTAAATAACATAAATTGTGACAAAGTATTCTCTAATAATAATACAGAGGATAAATGGATAACATTTAAAATGTTTTATATAAATATACATATCAACAAATACCATATGGTTATAAAAAAAAAAAAAAAAAAATCCAAGCCAATGTAGCTGAATATAAATGTGTTAAGAGAAATTAGGAAAAAACATAGGACATTCAAATTATTCAAAGAAAATAGTTCAGACTCAAAATTCCATATTTATAAGGAATGTAAGAAAGCTTGCAAAAAAGCAATTAAATTAGCCAAAATTGAAAATGAAAAATTAATTGTAAAGGATTCTAAATCTAACCCTAAAAAGGTTTTTTAAGTACATAAATAGCAAAAAATCTAAGAAAGACAATATAGGTACATTAAAATGCTGGGAGGGTAGCATGATTAACAGTGACAGGGAGAAGGCTGAGATACTAAACCAGTTTTTTTCTTCAGTATACACAAGAGATGAACCATTGGACGATACTTTGGAACAAAATAGAACATGCTAGCCCATACCATTAATTGGGTTATGTAAAGAGGATATCAGAAACAATTTGGATAAAATTAAGGTAAATAAAACTCCAGGCCCAGATGGAATACACCCAAGGGTGTTAAGGGAATTTAGCACTGTTATAGACAAACCTCTACTCTTAATTTTTCAAGACTCATTATCCTCAGGCATGGTACCCAAGGATTGGCATAAAGCTGATGTGGTGCCACTCTTCAAAAAGGGAAGTAGGGATGACCCAGGAAGCTATAGACCAGTTAGTCTGACATCAATAGTGGGGAAGATATTTGAAGGAAATATAAGGGATTATATTGATGAGCATATTCGTGTAAACAAGATTATGAGTTCTAATCAGCATGGTTTTATGAGAAATAGATCATGTCAAACTATTCTAATTAGATTCTATGAGGAAGTAAGTAAAAATATAGATAAAGGGGAATCAGTTGATGTGATATACTTAGATTTTGCAAAGGCGTTTGATACAGTGCCACATGAAAGATTAATGCACAAAATTAAGGGACTGGGAATAGCTGAAAATGTTAGTTTATGGATAAATAACTGGATAAAAGATAGGGAGCAATGGGTAGTAGTAAATGGATCATACTCAGATTGGACAAAGATAATCAGTGGAGTACCACAGGGATCAGTGCTGGGCCCTATTCTTTTTAATATTTTTATAAATGACTTGGAGCTAGGATTAAATAGCGACTTCTCTATTTTTGCAGATGATACTAAGTTAAGTAAGGTCATTAGGTCAGAGCAGGATGAATTTGTGTTACAAAGGGACCTCCAAAAATTAGAAGTATGGGCAGGTAAATGTAAAATGAGATTAATACGGGAAAATACAAGGTTCTACATTTTGGAAGTAAAAATAAGCAGGCAACGTATTATTTTAATGGGACAAGACTTAGCCAAACAGAGGAGGAAAGGGATTTGGGGGTAGTAATAGATAACAAGTTAAAGATGGGTGCACAATGCAAGGCAGCAGCTTCAAAGGCTAATAAGATACTAGCATGTATTAAAAGAGGCATTGGCTCAAGGGAGGAAAGCATAATTCTGTCACTATATAAAGCCCTGGTAAGACCTCACCTTGAGTAGGGAGTGCAGTTCTGGGGACCGATCGCAAAAAAAGATATTGCAGAACTAGAAAAAGTTCAGAGAAGGGCCACAAAGCTAATAAGGGGATCGGAGAATTTAACCTATGAGGAGAGGCTAGCCAAACTGGGTCTGTTTTCTTTAGAATAAAGGCGCTTAAGAGGTGACATGATTACTTTATATAAATATATTCAAGGCCCATATGCAGAGATGGCAGAAGCTCTGTTTATACCAAGAAAATTGTTTGCAACCAGAGGTCACAATTTAAGGTTGGAGGAAAGGAAATTACCAAAGGAGGTAGTGAATGCCAATACCCTAGATACATTTAAAAATTATTTGGATACATTTCTGTCTATAAACAAAATTCATGGATATGATTGCTATTATTAAATGGGTCACTTTTTAGTGGGATTATTTAAGCTTAACTGGAGCTTTTTGTATATATTTTAGATTTGTGTAGGTTGAACTTGATGAACTTCGGTCTTTATTTAACCTCATCTACTATGTTACTATGTATTAGATTAGGTGTGATTAGTAGTGATGTCGCAAACCTAAAAATTTGGGTTCGCGAACGGCGAACTTCCGCAAAAGTTCGCGAATGGGCTAACCGGGCAAACCGCCATAGACTTCAATAGGCAGGCGAATTTTAAAACCCACAGGGACTCTTTCTGGCGACAATAGTGATGGAAAAGTTGTTTCAAGGGGACTAACACCTGGACTGTGGCATGCCAGCGGGGGATCCATGGCAAAACTCCCATGGAAAATGACATAGTTGATGCAGAGTCTGATTTTAATCCATAAAGGGCATAAATCACCTAACATTCCTAAATTGTTTGAAATAACGTGCTTTAAAACATCAGGTATGATGCTGTATCGATCAGGTAGTGTAAGGGTTACGCCCGCTTTACAGTGCGCAGTGTAGGTGATATACCTGCCCTGACCATGCTTTGCAGACCAGGTATCAGTGGTCAGATGGACCCTTGCCCCAACACTGCGTGCCAGACATGCCATTATAGCAAACTTATATGGCTTTGGCGTTGCTTTTTGGAAATTAGAAGGCTGCTAAATGCCACTGCGCACCACACGTGTTTTATGCCCAGCAGTGAAGGGGTTAATTAGGGAGCATGTAGGGAGCTTGTAGAGTTAATTTTAGCTTAAGTGTAGTGTAGTAGACAACCCAAAATATTGATCTAGGCCCATTTTGGTATAGTTCATGCCACCATTTCACCGCCAAATGCGATCAAATAAAAAAAAAATGGTTCACTTTTTCACAAACTTTAGGTTTCTCACAGAAATTATTTACAAACAACTTATGCAATTATGGCATAAAGGGTTGTAAATGCTTCTCTTGGATCCCCTTTGTTCAGAAATAGCAGACTTATATGGCTTTGGCGTTGCTTTTTGGTAATTAGAAGGCTGCTAAATGCCACTGCGCACCACACGTGTTTTATGCCCAGCAATGAAGGGGTTAATTAGGGAGCATGTAGGCAGCTTGTAGAGTTAATTTTAGCTTAAGTGTAGTGTAGTAGACAACCCAAAGTATTGATCTAGGCCCATTTTGGTATATTTCATGCCACCATTTCACCGCCAAATGCAATCAAATTTAAAAAAAACTGAATTTTTTGTGCAATTTTAGGTTTCTCACTGAAATTATTTACAAACAGCTTGTGCAATTATGGCACAAATTGTTGTAAATGCTTCTCTGGGATCCCCTTTGTTCAGAAATAGCAGACATATATGACATTGGCGTTGCTTTCTGGTAATTAGAAGGCCGCTAAATGCTGCTGCGCATCATACGTGTATTATGGCTAGCAGTGAAGGGGTTAATTAGGTAGTTTGTAGGGAGCTTGCAGGGTTAATTTTAGCTTTAGTGTAGAAATCAGCCCCCACCTGACACATCAGACCCCCAATCCCTCCCAAACAGCTCCCTTCCCTCCCCCACCCCACAATTGCCCCCGCCATCTTAAGTACTGGCAGAAAGTCTGCCAGTACTAAAATAAAAGGTTTTTAAATTTGTTTTAATTTTTTTTTAGCATATTTACATATGCTGTGGTGTAGCATCCCCCTTAACCTCCAACCTCCCTGACCCCCCCCCCAAAAAAAAACAGCTCTCTAACCCTCCCCATCTGCCTTATTGGCGGCCATCTTGGGTACTGGCAGCTGTCTGCTATTATTTCACAGTAAAAAAAGTGTTGTTTTTTTTAAATGTACACTACTTTTGCACCAGATATGAGTGGTGGCACTGGGCAAGTGGGCACAGTATACGCTCTGAACTTGACACACACGCTGGCAGGCAGGCAACTGCAATTAGATTACACAGGGAAAAAAAAGAAAAAAAGCAGACTGATGTTCTAGCCCTAAAAAAAGCTTTTTGGGGTGCTGTCCTTACAGCAGAGATCAGATGAGTCCTTCAGGACTGTAGTGGACACTGAATACACTAGCCTCGCTATCGATTTCCCTATTAAATCAGCAGCAGCTACAATGTCCCTCCTCTCACTAAGAATGCAGCTTCCAAATGAATCTAAAATGGATGCTGTCCAGGAGGTGGGAGGGTCTGGGAGGGAGGGTCTGCTGCTGATTGGCTGTAATGTGTCTTCTGACCGTGATGTACAGGGTCAAAGTTTACTCAATGATGACGAATGAGGGGCGGATCGAACATCGTATATGTTTGCTGTCCGCAGCGAACGCGAACATGCTATGTTCGCCGGGAACTATTTGCCGCCGAACTATTCGCGACATCACTAGTGATTAGTTTAAATTTCTGTAATTTGTTTATTATTTTCTGTAATTTAGTGTTTTTTTTTGTACTTTAGAATTTAATTTAATTTAGGTAATTGTATTTAATTTAGTTAATTTATATAATTATAGAGTAGTGTTAGGTGTTAGTGTATCTTAGGTGAGGTTTTATTTTACATGTAATTTTGTATTTATTTTAGCTAGGTAGTTATTAAATAGTTAATAACTATTTATTAACTATTCTACCTAGTTAAAATAAATACAAACTTGCCTGTAAAATAAAAATAAATCCTACAATAGCTACAATGTAACTATTAGTTATATTGTAGCTAGCTTAGGGTTTATTTTATAGGTAAGTATTTAGTTTAAAAATAGGAATTATTTAGTTAATGATAGGAATATTTATTTAGATTTATTTAAATTATATTTAAGTTAGTGGGTGTTAGGTTTAGGGTTAGACTTAGGTTTAAGGGTTAATAACTTTAATATAGTGGTTGCGATGTTGGGGGCGACAGATTAGGGGTTAATAAATGTAGGCAGGTGGTGGCGATTTTAGGGACGGCAGATTATGGGTTAATAATATTTAACTAATGTTTGCGAGGCGGGAGTGCGGCGTTTTAGGGGTTAATATTTTTATTATAGTGGCGGCGACGTTGGGGGCGGCAGATTAGGGGTTAATAAGTGTAGGTAGGTGGCAGCAACATTGGGAGCGGCAGATTAGGGGTTAATAAATATAATGTAGGTGTCGGCGAGGTTGGGGTCAGCAGATTAGTGGTTCATAAATATAATATAGATGACGGCGGTGTCCGGAGAGGCAGATTAGGGGTTAAAAATTTTATTTTAGTATTTGTGATGCGGGAGGGCCTCGGTTTAGGGTTTAAAGGGACACCAAACACAAAAAATGTCTTTCATGATTCAGGTAGAGAATACAATTTTAAATAACATTCCAATATATTTCTTTTATCTAATTTGCGTTGTTCTTTAGATATCCTTTGTTGAAGAAATAGCAATGCACATGGGTGAGCCAATCACACAAGGCATCTTTGTACATCTACCAATCAGCAGCTACTGAGCATATCTAGATATGCTTTTCAGCAAAGAATATCAAGAGAATGAAGCAAATTAGATACTAGAAGTAAATTAGAAAGTTGTTTAAAATTACAGGCTCTTTCTAAATCATGAAAGAAAATAATTGGGTTTCATGTTCCTTTAATAGATAGTTTATGGGTGTTAGTGTACTTTTTAGCACTTTAGTTATAACTTTTATGTTACGACGTTGTACCATAAAACTTTTAACTACTGACTTTTAAATGCGTTAGGAGTCTTGACAGGGTAGGGTGTACCGCTCACTTTTTGGCCTCCCAGGACAGACTCGTAATACCAGCGCTATGGAAGTCCCATAGAAAAAAGACTTTACGAAGTTTACGTAAGACGTTTTGCGGTAATGCCAACAAAGTGTGCGGTGCCCTTAAACCTTCAAGACTCGTAATAGCATCGGGCGTAAAAAAGCAGTGTTCCGATCTCTTAATGCTGCTTTTTTACCCTAACGCACAACTCGTAATCTAGCCGTATGTCTTTTATGCTGTTTAAATGCCAAGTTTTTTCATTTTCAAAATAGAGTCATTGTAATACATTCAGGAACAAAACCCAAATGGTCAAAATTCTGTCCAGCTTCAAAAACACTGACACTGAAGGAGTTAATAACCCTTATTTTTCAGAAATATGTTTAAAAACTAAGCTAATGTGCACAGCAATGTTAGTTTAAACATTAAGGTCCAGATTACAAGTGGATCGTTATTTAATGCTCCTGCTTGAGAGTTAACTGCACTAGAAGTAAGCATTTTGTGCATGTCGGGTTGGGCTCGTATTACAAGTTGAAAGTAAACTGTTTGTGCTCCGGCGCTAACACGACAAGCGTAAAAAGCCAAACGTACAGTATCGGGTGCACAATAACTTATTCCAACATTGACGTCAATGGAGCAAAAGAAGTCAGAAAAAACTAACACCTTATAACACGTGCAAACCTGATCTCATATTCTCAAGTGCGCTAACCTGACATGAAAATATGAATACTTCACATTCCAATGTTCTTCACATAGAAGATTATGTTCTATTTATTCATAAAGACATAGTTCTACATGTATCTGACTGTATTTTCATAAAATATATCAATCTATCTATCTATCTATCTATCTATTTATCTATATATATATATATATATATATATATCATGCTATTTGCAGAACATTGGAATGTGAACTATTTACAGTGAATACACAAACACTTTATTAAATATGCAATATACTTTAATTATTTTTTTGTATCTTTTCCTGCAATTCCATGCTCACATTGTGAGCTTTTCAGTTCCTTCTAGAAATGGAAGTGCAGAACACTGTTTTATTCCATACAGCCATTGGCTGCACAATCTAGTGACCTATTTATAACTGTCCCTAATTGAAAACTGCAGAGAAAGCAAACAAAGTTATAACATTGCAGGACCTATTGTTTTATAGACACTAAGGCCTAGATTTGGAGTTCGGCGGTAGCCGTCAAAACCAGCGTTAGAGGCTCCTAATGCTGGTTTTGGCCGCCCGCTGGTATTTGGAGTCAGTGATTAAAGGGTCTAACGCTCACTTTTCAGCCGCGACTTTTCCATACCGCAGATCCCCCTACGCCATTTGCGTAGCCTATCTTTTCAATGGGATCTTTCTAACGCTGGTATTTAGAGTCGTTTCTGAAATGAGCGTTTTAGCTCTAACGACAAGATTCCAGCCGCAGGAAAATAGCAGGAGTTAAGAGCTTTCTGGCTAACGCCGGTTCATAAAGCTCTTAACTACTGTACCCTAAAGTACACTAACACCCATAAACTACCTATGTACCCCTAAACCGAGGTCCCCCCACACCGCCGCCACTCGATTAAAATTTTTAACCCCTAATCTGCCGACCGCCACCTACGTTATACTTATGTACCCCTAATCTGCTGCCCCTAACCCCGCCGACCCCTGTATTACATTTATTAACCCCTAACCTGCCCCCCACAACGTCGCCGCCAGCTACTTAAAATAATTAACCCCTAATCTTCCGACCGCAAAGCGCCGCCACCTACGTTATCCCTATGTACCCCTAATCTGCTACCCCTAACACCGCCGACCCCTATATTATATTTATTAACCCCTAATCTGCCCCCCTCAACGTCGCCGACACCTGCCTACACTTATTAACCCCTAATCTGCCGAGCGGACCTGAGCGCTACTATAATAAAGTTATTAACCCCTAACCCGCCTCACTAACCCTATCATCAATAGTATTAACCCCTAATCTGCCCTCCCTAACATCCCCAACACCTAACTTCAATTATTAACCCCTAATCTGACGACCGGAGCTCACCGCTATTCTAATAAATTGATTAACCCCTAAAGCTAAGTCTAACCCTAATACTAACACCCCCCCTAAGTTAAATATAATTTAAATCTAACGAAATAAATTAACTCTTATTAAATAACTTATTCCTATTTAAAGCTAAATACTTACCTGTAAAATAAATCCTAATATAGCTACAATATAAATTATAATTATATTATAGCTATTTTAGGATTAATATTTATTTTACAGGCAACTTTGTAATTATTTTAACCAGGTACAATAGCTATTAAATAGTTAAGAACTATTTAATAGTTACCTAGTTAAAATAATAACAAATTTACCTGTAAAATAAATCCTAACCTAAGATATAATTAAACCTAACACTACCCTATCAATAAATTAATTAAATAAACTACCTACAATTACCTACAATTAACCTAACACTACACTATCAATAAATTAATTAAACACAATTGCTACAAATAAATACAATTAAATAAACTAGCTAAAGTACAAAAAATAAAAAAGAACTAAGTTACAAAAAATAATAAAATATTTACAAACATAAGAAAAATATTACAACAATTTTAAACTAATTACACCTACTCTAAGCCCCCTAATAAAATAACAAAGCCCCCCAAAATAAAAAATTCCCTACCCTATTCTAAATTAAAAAAGTTACAAGCTCTTTTACCTTACCAGCCCTGAACAGGGCCCTTTGCGGGGCATGCCCCAAGGATTTCAGCTCTTTTGCCTGTAAAAAAAAACATACCATACCCCCCCCCAACATTACAACCCACCACCCACATACCCCTAATCTAACCCAAACCCCCCTTAAATAAACCTAACACTAAGCCCCTGAAGATCTTCCTACCTTGTCTTCACCATACCAGGTTCACCGATCCGTCCTGGCTCCAACATCTTCATCCAACCCAAGCGGGGGTTGGCGATCCATCATCCGGTGCTGAAGAGGTCCAGAAGAGGCTCCAAAGTCTTCCTCCTATCCGGCAAGAAGAGGACATCCGGACCGGCAAACATCTTCTCCAAGCGGCATCTTCAATCTTCTTCCATCCGGTGCGGAGCGGGTCCATCTTGAAGCAGGCGACGCGGATCCATCCTCTTCTTCCGTTGTCTCCCGACGAATGACGGTTCCTTTAAGGGACGTCATCCAAGATTCCCTCAGCCAATCTATCAGCCAATCGGAATTAAGGTAGGAATTTTCTGATTGGCTGATGGAATCAGCCAATCAGAATCAAGTTCAATCCGATTGGCTGATCCAATCAGCCAATCAGATTGAGCTCGCATTCTATTGGCTGTTCCGATCAGCCAATAGAATGCGAGCTCAATCTGATTGGCTGATTGGATCAGCCAATCGGATTGAACTTGATTCTGATTGGCTGATTCCATCAGCCAATCAGAAAATTCCTACCTTAATTCCGATTGGCTGATAGAATCCTATCAGCCAATCGGAATTCGAGGGACGCCATCTTGGATGACGTCCCTTAAAGGAACCGTCATTCGTCGGGAGACAACGGACGAAGAGGATGGATCCGCGTCGCCTGCTTCAAGATGGACCCGCTCCGCACCGGATGGAAGAAGATTGAAGATGCCGCTTGGAGAAGATGTTTGCCGGTCCGGATGTCCTCTTCTTGCCGGATAGGAGGAAGACTTTGGAGCCTCTTCTGGACCTCTTCAGCACCGGATGATGGATCGCCAACCCCCGCTTGGGTTGGATGAAGATGTTGGAGCCAGGACGGATCGGTGAACCTGGTAGGGTGAAGACAAGGTAGGAAGATCTTCAGGGGCTTAGTGTTAGGTTTATTTAAGGGGGGTTTGGGTTAGATTAGGGGTATGTGGGTGGTGGGTTGTAATGTTGGGGGGGTATGGTATGTTTTTTTTTACAGGCAAAAGAGCTGAAATCCTTGGGGCATGCCCCGCAAAGGGCCCTGTTCAGGGCTGGTAAGGTAAAAGAGCTTGTAACTTTTTATTTTAGATTAGGGTAGGGCATTTTTTTATTTTGGGGGCTTTGTTATTTTATTAGGGGGCTTAGAGTAGGTGTAATTAGTTTAAAATTGTTGTAATATTTTTCTTATGTTTGTAAATATTTTATTAATTTTTGTAACTTAGTTCTTTTTTATTTTTTGTACTTTAGCTAGTTTATTTAATTGTATTTATTTGTAGCAATTGTGTTTAATTAATTTATTGATAGTGTAGTGTTAGGTTAATTGTAGGTAATTGTAGGTAGTTTATTTAATTAATTTATTGATAGGGTAGTGTTAGGTTTAATTATATCTTAGGTTAGGATTTATTTTACAGGTAAATTTGTTATTATTTTAACTAGGTAACTATTAAATAGTTCTTAACTATTTAATAGCTATTGTACCTGGTTAAAATAATTACAAAGTTGCCTGTAAAATAAATATTAATCCTAAAATAGCTATAATATAATTATAATTTATATTGTAGCTATATTAGGATGTATTTTATAGGTAAGTATTTAGCTTTAAATAGGAATAAGTTATTTAATAAGAGTTAATTTATTTCGTTAGATGTAAATTATATTAACTTAGGGGGGTGTTAGTATTAGGGTTAGACTTAGCTTTAGGGGTTAATACATTTATTATAGTAGCGGTGAGGTCCGCTCGGCAGATTAGGGGTTAATAAGTGTAGGCAGGTGTCGGCGACGTTGAGGGGGGCAGATTAGGGGTTAATAAATATAATATAGGGGTCGGCGATGTTAGGGCAGCAGATTAGGGGTACATAGGGATAACGTAGGTTGCGGCGGTTTACGGAGCGGCAGATTAGGGGTTAAAAAAAATATGCAGGGGTCAGCGATAGCGGGGGCGGCAGATTAGGGGTTAATAAGTGTAAGGTTAGGGGTGTTTAGACTCGGGGTACATGTTAGGGTGTTAGGTGCAGACGTAGGAAGTGTTTCCCCATAGGAAACATTGGGGCTGCGTTAGGAGCTGAACGCTGCTTTTTTGCAGGTGTTAGGTTTTTTTTCAGCTCAAACAGCCCCATTGTTTCCTATGGGAGAATCGTGCACGAGCACGTTTTTGAGGCCAGCCGCGTCCGTAAGCAACTCTGGTATCGAGAGTTGCATTTGCGGTAAAAATGCTCTACGCTCCTTTTTTGGAGCCTAACGCAGCATTTGATTAAACCCTCGATACCAGAGTTAAATTTATGGTGCGGCCAGAAAAAAGCCCGCGGAGCGTTAACAGCCCTTTTACCGCCGAACTCCAAATCTAGGCCTAAAACTTTACACTTATTTTGGAAATATATAAACATCTAATGAAACTTTAAAAAAATACATCTACATGTTATTCCCAGGAATTACTTGAAAACGAGAGAAATCTCAATGTATCCTTCCTGGTAAAATATTTTATAAATAAATAAAATAAATTCTCAGACTAATCTTTTCTTTCAATGCATCATTCTATCTAGTATTCATAAAGGGCTAGATTACAAGTATCACGCGCCTACAAATGGCTAAATTTGCTGATTTCGTGCGTGCGATAATTAAAGGGACACTGAACCCAAATTTTTCTTTCATGATTCAGATAGAGCATGACATTTTAAGCAACTTTCTAATTTACTCCTATTATCAAATGTTCTTCATTCTCTTGGTATCGTTATTTGAAATGCAAGAATGTAAGTTTAGATGCCGGCCCATTTTTGGTTAACAACCTGGGTTGTTCTTGCTAAATGGTGGATAAATTAATCCACCAATAAGAAAGTGCTGTCCAGAGTTCTAAGTAAAAAAAAAAAAGCTTAGATGCCTTCTTTTTCAAATAAAGATAGCAAGAGAACGAAGAAAACTTGATAATAGGAGTAAGTTAGAAAGTTGCTTAAAATTGCATGCTATATCTGAATCCCAAAAGAAATATTTGGGTTCAGTGTTCCTTTAACCAACCATTACAAGTGACTGGTTATTGCTACTGTGAGCTTGCAGTAGAAATTAGCACTACAAAAATTAACTAGAGATTAGATCTCTGGTTAATTTTCTAAAAGTGTCCCCAATGCATTTTATAGTTTTTAATATAAAAAAAATTGTATTTTTTTTAAATAAAAAATAACTGCTCTAGGCAGTTTTGGGGCTTTAAAGTTGTTGGGAGTGGGGTGTTAGAAAAACAATGGCACTGGTATTACAAAGTAGAGCGCTACGCTGCATACGCTGTTGTCATTTATTATTGCACCAGCAGTTCTTGCGAACTACAAACAACTGTTGTGACACTAAGGTGTTCAACCCTAGGGGGCACTATAACAGTACCAATAGAATACCAAAATAATATTATAATAATAATAATGATAGAAGTATAGATCTATCTAATGGTGATATGACTATATAGGTGATATGACTATAATGGACTAATAGTTGTAAAACAGTATATAATCATATAATGGATGGTGATAAATAGCATATAATATAGCCATACAATCATAATATGCATTTATAGATACATATCTTAAGTGAGTCTTTGTAACAATAATTTTAAGGTGAATAGTGATTGGTACGTTAACATGTAGAGGAGGGGCTTCAGTTTGAAATAAGATCCTAAAAGAAGGCTCAATTTATCCTCACACCCACTCCCTTTGTACCTACGCTCCAGGTCACTGTCTTGCTTGTAAGACTGTCTTAATCTTTTAAGAATTTGAATAAAGATATGTTTTAACTCTACATCCTCCCAGCAGCGTTGTGCCTGTACTCCACAGTTTTAGTGTTAGCTTCCGTACCACAAGAAGGAGAAACCCCTTGAAGCATCTATTCACTACTAGTAACCCACTAGACAGTATACTGGCTCCAGATGAGACATCAGAGCATTTCCTCTGCTACTGAAAAGTAGTACAGAGGGCCAGATACTCTCCCTCCCGTCCCCTTTGCTCTACACATGACCTCCTACTCTCCTCCTCTCTTGTTACCTCATCATACTCCCATTTACAGTACTTCTCCAGACTGGCAATAACAATGTGTTACAGCAGCCTAAACAGCAATTACTACAACAATAACAGGCGTGAAACAGCAATAACAGGCATGAATCAATCTGAGGATAGCCCCAGACATCAGATAGACACCGGGTTAGCTGTATCACAGGATTGTACTTTGGACCTTCAGAGGAGCCTTAGTTCTAAGAATAGAACGCTCTGTTTTTTGGACACTCAGGGCTACCGTAGCCCCAGGAACAAGGATTTCCCATACACTGAAAGTTCCGGTGGACATTAGAAGGGAGCGGACATTGAAAGGCTGTGAAAATAGACCGGAGCAGCTGAGTATTTGGATAACTTACCTTAAAGGAGAAAGCTGTGTTTTTTAACTGCTTTATTATCAATAAAACATTGTAAGTGCATATTTTTAAGAGCAGCAGCGTCTGTGTTATTTATTGCACTTGAGTCTCTCTTTGCGCTCTTTTCTTTCAGAATACAAGTTCTTTCCCTACTTCATTTGGTGTGAAGGATCCATTTGGTAAACAAGCAGCAGAGGACTCTAGTGGCTTATGGACTGACATTTTTTGGAAAGTGGTAAAACGTTTTGTTATTCCATTTGTTCTACTTTTAAATTGTGTGCACTCTATTGAATACCCTGTAATTGCATACAGGGATTTTATTTATTTATTATTATTTTTAGAAAACACACATGTTGTTGTAAGAATTTGCAGACAGGATTGACATTAGTGTTTTTATTATTTTTAAAGAGGGTGTTAGCGCCACTGTTATTTATTTTCTTTGTGTGTTAGCTGTAGTTGCCTAATCAGCATATTAGAGCTCACAGATGGTTTCCATGGCAACCACACAGTACAAGCCGCCCCCGCGATCATAGGAATATCAACAAGGGGTATTACCTATAGTAGCCAATCACAACCTGATAAAGTCCGGTCCTCTGATGTACAAGAAAGTGTATAGACAACAGAACAGAAGCAAGGACAATAGAAGTCAAAGGAAACTTAGTAAAACCACAAAAAGAGTAAACAAAAACAAACGTAAGAGACAAAAGTAGCAAAAGTAAAACACTAAGGGAGCAAAGCCAAAAAACGAAAGGGGGTAAAGAACAGAAACCTCTACATGCAGGTCAACATGTGTGTAACTAACCTCTGTACAACAATAAATAAACTACCAGCTACATCTGCGGTAGAATATACGCTTCAAATACTTAAACACATATGCTCTCAAACAGTTACGAAAAACAAACAAACACCTATGCTTTCAAAAAACTGTGGTAGGGGCGGGACATGGTCAATAATAGTATATCTAAGGTTGACCACCGTATGTCCCTTCTTAACAAAATGTTGGGGCAGCGGTTGGTCTGAAGTCCCTTTTTGTATGGCCAGTCTTATGGCCGACCTATGATTTGCCATTCTTGTCCTCAAGTCGTCTGTTGTTTTCCTTTCATAGAAGAGGCCACACGGATAGTGTAGGAGATAGACCACATGTGTAGTAGTGTGTCAGCCTGTATTTGTGCTTGAATTTCATTTTCATAGTAGGATGTGTGAAATATTGGCCCGTCTGGAGAGCACTGCAGATAGTGCATCTAAGGCACCTGAAGCATCCAGGTTTCGTAGTGTCCAGTCAGGTTTTCTTCTGGTAACTGGACCTATGATCTGTTATCACTAACATATCACACAGTGATCTCACTCTCTTATAACCGATCCATGGTGGTCTCATCTGTCCAAATGGAAGGGTAGTGTCACTTTTCACAATATCCCAGTGTTTGTCCAAGGCAGTTTTGATATATTTTTTTGTCACTTGTGAATGTAGTGACAAAGTTAAGCTGTTCCTGAGGTGTCTTAGTCTTGGACACGGTCAATTCTTGTATCTGTTGATCCAAAATCTTTGGTGGATATCCTCTCTGTTGAAACCTCATATACATCTCATCCATCTTGGCCGAAGCCTTCTTCTCAGAGTTGTTGCGGAGCACCCTCTTGAATTCGGATTTGGGTAATGATCTTTTAAGTGATGGAGGGTGTCCACTGGTCTTTGTAAGTAGTACCTTCCGATCAGTTGTCTTTCTGAACAATGTGGATTTGAGTCGGCCCCCTTCCTTGGGATATCATTAAAGGGACCCTACCCTTCCATTTGGAAAGATGAGGCCACCATGGATCGGTTATAGAAGAGCAAAATAACTGCATGATATGTTAGTGAAAACAGATCATAGGTCCAATTACCAGAAGAAAATCTGGCTGGACACTATGAAACCTGACTGCTTCAGGTGCCTTGGATGCAGTACCTGCAGTGCTCTGCAGATGGACCAATAGGTTCCAAAAGGGACTTCAGACTAACCAGTGAACAGACATTTTGTTCAGAAGGGACATACGGTGGTCAACCTTAAATATACTATTATTTACCATGTCCCGCCCCTACCACAAGGGGGGATAGGGGTAAGATCCTGCTCCAGAAGTAAGCCAGATGGACGTACAGGCTGGGTACTATGGCCCTGAATGGTCTGAACTCACAACTGGATTGGCATTGTTTTCTATGAGCTGTTCTGCAATGTTTTTCTGTAATGGGTCCCAGCGGATATTGGAGTCCTTCTTCCTATAGGTGGATTCCTTTTTTGGATGTCCTCCTACTATCACAATCCTACTAAAAAATAACTTGTTCTACTAGTTACTAGCAAATATGGTCTTGAATACATAGATAACCTTTAAGTAATGAATATATGCAGGTAAGGAAATTAGGTTTTATGGCAAGAAAAACTCAGAAACAAACCTGCAATTTATATAGACAACTTTTACTTATGAAAAATAAAGCCCAACAAAGAATAAGAGCTGCAGAAGTAAAACAAGGCAGTCAAAGAGAGTGGAACTGATATAATACAAAAATAGGAGACAAACAATTTGAATTAAGATAATAAAGTCCCAGTAAAGATACAGGTATATGCAGGACAAACTGATGGAGAATAAGTCCAGGGTAGCAGCAAAAATACAATAATGTCCACAAAGCTTACAGTTAGATGAATCAGGAAATTGAACTTTAAACAGGCAGGATATTCTAAATAAGCAGGATGGCAAGAGATTACCTTAGAGAGAGTGAGGAAGCAAACACTGAAGGCAGATCAATCCGCTGAAGTAGAAAATAGATCTGGCCATT